>NC_137976.1:42434114-42820394 GCF_963924665.1 Micromys minutus | reverse complement strand
CTTCACAATTCCTTAATAAAACGAAATCCCTATTATTGCTTATGCGAAACTCTAAATAGTATTTTAAATTTATACATACAAGGCATACATGAATGTGTGTGTGTGTGTGTGTGTGTGTGTGTGTGTGTTTTAACAATCGCTGATTTTTAAACTTACTTTATAGACAACAGTGGGTTTCTTTTGAGCCAAGTTTATTTACTTATAAAAATGGCTGAGTTTACTTTGTTACAATAAAAAAATAGAAAAATAGCATACCCAAGTGGATTTTCAGGTATGAAAATTGAGACTTGCCTGTATGCAGTTCAAAGTGCATTTTCTTAAATACTGACTGATGTGGGAGGGCACAGCCCGTGGTGGATGGTTCCATTCCTGAGCCAAGGATCCTGGGATCTATATCAAAGCCAGCTAAACAAGCTAGGGAAGCCAGGAAGTGTCATTCTTCCACGGCTTCTGCTTCAGATTCCACCTCACAATCCTTCATGGACTTTCTTCAGTGATGCAGTATGACCAGAAACTCATAAGCTGAAACACATCTCTGTCCCTAAGTCACTTTGGGGAATGGTGTTTTATTAAAGCTATAATAACCTAAATAATTCATATGTACAAGTCATATAACCATTATAAATACCATCTGTAACAGATGGGAAATATAAAAGTTTCTTCAAGGCCAATGTTAAAGGTCAAGGGCCCAGATTGGCACTGATAATGGGTTGGAAGCTGTAGTCATTTTGATTTTCTCTTCCTGTGTTCTGGATTATTCCAAAATATGCTCCGCCTTCAGATGTCTTCCATTCCAAAGACCCAAAGAAATAGAGCCATATATCAAGAGCTAAGAGCTCTAACTCTCTGAACTAAAGTAAATGTTTCTCTTTCACAGTTGATTGTTTCATGTGTGGTGTTCCATGTGTTGCAGTAGTCTGAACACAACCAACACACTGCTTCTTTTCTTCTAGTAGCAACTTAGTTACTCAAAAAATTTTAGACTTTAAAGATTTTGTTTCCTATTGAAGATTTACTGGGAGTTTCAGGGCTTTTTTCCCTCTTAGCTTCTTCATTGGTGAAGACTACTCAGTTCTTTGAAATGTATTCTAGAGTCAGAAGTTGGTTTGCAACCATTATTGTACAGTGCTATTTTCTGATGTTTTGCTTTCCTCTCTTAGAAACAACAGAATAAAACAAAAGGTCATCAGATGCTCTTCTTTCTAAACTCCTTCCTCTCCAATCCTTTTCAACAGAGTTATCTGGAAAATGGAAATTGACTCTCAGTGTTCTCTTTCTCAAGCCTTTCATGAGGCTAAGATAAAGAAACTTTTGCCAGTCCAGTATTTCTTCAACAACTCATATACAGCAACTTCTTTATCCTTCTGTCTGATCAATGTATTTTTTTTTCTCTGTACATCTTCAACAACTCTGAAACGCTGTGCGTCATTGATTCCATGAAGTTTCAGGTATTCCATTAAATTTCCTCATTCATCTTCCCCACAACTTTGTTCCCAAATATATAACTTCTTGTCTTTACATCAATGTGCTATTTTCAACCAGTTTAGCTTCTGACACCCATGAATGGTGTTATGTTGTTTGGTTGGTATTCTGGGTTCATGTGTCTGACTTTTCCTTTGCAAATTCACCTCCAGTCCATTATCCTCATTACTTCCCCTACTATGACCTCTCTATGGCTATTCTTAGTCTAGAAAAATATTCTTCCTCTGCAGTATATGGGTTTGCCATTGCTTCTTTAGAGAAACCTGCTCTGAAATTACTATAGGAGCTTATAGCTATTACTTATAAAGCTGCGTAAGTTGTCTTTTCTAGTCTATTGCCTATTTTTAAACACTTCTGACAGTTCTCAGTTATTTTGTAAGAGTACTCACTCACATGAAGAATGGCAATATCACTGTATCTGGTCCCATGTATATCTAGTATGTATTTGCTCCTAAAAATATCTGTTGAGTGAATAATATAAGAATCTAAAAACGTATTAAAATGATTTTAATATTTATTAGCAAATCTCCAATTTTCTGATTCCTTCCTGTCTTTACCTAATCTATTATCTTCATGAATATGATTATTTTACAGCCTTCCTAACGTGATACTTAATATTTGTTCAGTGTATGAATTATGATAACAAAAACATAGAAGACATTAAATTTAATTTTGCTAACAGTCTTTTGAGATTAGGTTCATTGTCTTTCCAATTGAGAGATGAAAGTGCTGTATGATTAAATACCAGGTCTCAAATCAAGTACTAAGGAGAAAAACATGACAGAACCAAAATCCTGAAGTGAAGTCTGTAGCTATGTTAATAGGAACTCAACGAATATATGTAAACTTTGAGGGGAAGAACTGCTCACACTGGAGACATATCCACTTCTAGGAAAAGTATATTAGCTAAAAACCTACTTAACATTTGAGTTCTGTTCCTGGGCTCCTTTCTGGTCGTAGATGGAACTATTCTGTTGCATCACTCACTACCATTCTATACCCTCATCAGTCTTCTTTTTTAATTAAGTCACTGGCAGGTTTAAAGGTTTACTTGTGTTTCATCAACATTTTGTCCCACTGGTACACTTTATGGAAACACGTAAAGCTAAATGAGGAAAGACTGTTATTCACCATGCCCCATTAGAGACTTCCCACTACTAAAATGCTACATTTTACTCCAAACATATTGTCATCAGTTTATAAAGGTTAAAATACAAATACATGCAATTGAAATACTCCAATATTGTATTAGATATTAGAAAAACAAATGTATTATATGTGTTCATATATAATGCACTGTTATATGCATTAAAACATAATATTAGGATAATATAAATAAGTTATAACAATAAAGATCTACCTGTTTTAGACTCTAATGATTTGTCTTCCCCTTAAGGAAAAACAAAAGTGCTAATGGCTCAATCTTTTTTCTAAGTTGGCTGTATTCACATAGATGAATTTTACTTAACAAAATGATCTTAAGTGGAATGTGACTTTATTTTATTCACTACTGATACATAAAATTACTCTAAAATCTAGTGACATAAAAAAGACTTTATATATTAAATCATAATTTGTATGTGTCAACTTAGGAAGTAGCTTGGGGGATGTTTCTTGCTCAAACTGTTTGATGAAGCAGAAATCAAGATGTCTACAAGGTCGCTAGCATATCAAAACTTGATTGAGGATGATAAAGTAATTTCAACCTAGACCATACAAAAGAGCATTAGCAGACAGCTCCACTTTCCTGTTTGTTTTTGGCTTAAAATCACTTGTTCATCACTACATAGACTTCTTCATAAGATTGCTTCAGCATCTTCTAAGAGATCTGGTCTCATATTTTGAGGGATCAAAACAGCATGAACATATTTAACATCTAGTAAAGAATATTAATAACTAGTAAGATAGCAAGCATTGAACATTTACACAGAGTAATTCATTCTGATCTGTATAATCTATAGTCATGAGAGCAGCCTTGTCCTTTTAGCCTGGTATCTACAGAAAGGGAGTGAGGGAGGAGAGAGAGAGAGAGAGAGAGAGAGAGAGAGAGAGAGAGAGAGAGAGAGAGAGAGAGAGAGAGAGACAGAGAGATTGAGATTATGTGACCTAGTATTGGAAGATATTCACAATATCTTCTTTGTATTATTTGTTAAAATTTGATTACATTGACAGAGGAAAATGGCTTCTCTTTTAAAGAGAAGATTTATGACATATTCTAAACTACAATACTATTTTAAAACCAAGATTCTTATATTTTTCTTTTTCATCTGCTAGAAGAGTAGAAGAAATCAAATATAATACTGGGAGAAATAGCTAGAGAGAAGATAGAAAAGATAGAAAATTCTAGATTCAAGTGTCATTATTTAATATAAAACTTTCTAGAAAAGCCCCCTTTAAATGCAACAGAAAATAAACAGAGGTCTCTGCTGAGTCATTATAAATTTATTTGCTATGACTTGTACTCTCTAAATCATACTCTGATTTAACATCTTATTGACACATACTTATCATAAGTAAAAATTATCTATTCTGTAGAGAAAAAGGTTCTGTATCTCTGTCATATATTGAATACTACACAGTTGTTGGGTTTCTTTCATAGTAATAAGAAAATTCCACAATATTATGTCTTATAGAAACTGATAGGAAAGAACTAATAAAATATTAGCAATTAAGTGCCAGACCGTATAATAAGCTAATGAGCACTTTTGTGAAGTTCATTCCAGAAATGTATGGCTGGTTTAACATGTAAAAGAGTCAATCAAAGGCATTCATCCCAACAGGCTGATAAAAATGTGGGATCATCTCAGTTGGCACCTGAAAGAGTATATGAGAAATCCAAGAACCTTCTGTGCTTAATATTCACTTCCATTCATCTACTTATGAAAAACAGCAAATTAAGCATGAAATTAAATGTATTTAATCAAAAATGGCTAATCATGAAAAGCAAAGCCCATACTTGCTCCTATCAGTGGACCAAATATTCTTTCTCTAACATCTAAAAAGAGAATATTTATTATTATCATTATCATCATCATCATCATCATCATCATCATCATAATCATCATTAATTATTTCTGTTTGAAAAAGGGGGGACAGGAGACAAAAAAAAATACTTGTTTGAATTTAAATGATAAATTTAGTTGTCAAACTAATAAGTGATTTGACAAGGTTGTGAATTACAAAGTAAATACACAAACAAAGTCATATTTTATGCTAGCAACTGTAATTTGAAATAAGTTCATATTATGCCTTATACTATGACCTGTGATATGAGGTACTTAGAATTATATCTCATAACACTGGTACAGGGTTGGAAACTATACAACACTGCTGTTACTCATTCTGCTCTTTTTAGGACAGCCTTTTCTATCAGCAGTTGGGACACAAGTAGAAAGTTCATCAGCTGGTTTTGTCCTTTGAGGAACTGAGTTTTCATCATACACAAAACACCTGTTGAAGTAAAAGGTAACAGAGATCAAAACTGAAACGTCTCAGTTCTTCCTGGATGACCTTGTCATCTTGAAAAACTGATGATGCAAAAAAACAAATTGCATGGAAGTTTATAGAATGAAAATAAGCCTGAAGGGACCTTGAGGGAAGCACACAAGGCCTGTATACCAGACACAGGATGCTGTGCTTGCTATAGGGTGATAAGGATGCCTTCAACTGAGGATGTGACTTTTGAGTGAAACCTTGAAAGATCTGACAGGACCTAGATATGCAGATGTCTGAAAGAAAGAAATCAATAAACAACAAACCTAAAATCTTCTACATGTCATTCTAGCACACTAAGGTACTAAAACACAGCAATGCCGACTAGAGCTATACTGTGAAGGGTGAGAGCGCAGGCAGAACTTTAGAGTATGGGGACATGTAAGCCACGAAGCTTTTGATTTATTTTACTATGGATGCTAAGTGAAATCTTCAGAGACACTGGAATAAAGGAATCTCATAAGTAGACTTTCCTTTTTTTTTTAATGAAAAAGACTGAAAGAGAAAGTATAAGGAAGAACTATTACAAAGCTATTGGAAGAAATGCTGACAGCTTTTTTAAAATTGCTAAAAAATACATTTTATATTGTCTTCACACACACATGCACACAAGTATGTGTAAGCAATGTGTTAATTGCATTAATTCAATAATTTGATAATATTGACTTATTTTAAAACAAGATGATTTATGTGATAGATCTATGTGTTTTTTTTTTTGTATTCATTTTACAACTGCACAATGACAAAGAAAAAATGGCGTAAAGTACAGTAGTAATAAATGCTTTGAAAAGCTTCCAGGCTTTGCTTGTGTAGACAACAATATCGACAGGCAAATGGAGGGCACTAAAGAGAACTGGGCTGGGAAAAGAAACTGAACTTATTTTACATAGTTTGAACAGGAACCACTGGGAAATCATTGTACCTATTTACTAAGAAGTGAAGACACCCTGGATGCTGAGGGCAGAGACTTCCAGTACACAGATGCATCAAATACCAGAACCTTATCTTTGGATCTGTTAAGTTGGAAATGTGGAGCAGAAACCAAATGTAGATAGTGGTAAGCTCACTGACCATTCAGATTTTTGGCGTGGAAGAGGTCTAGGCTCGAGGCAGAAACTGAGAAATCATCAGAAGATGCATATTTCTTGTTCTGGGACTAGATGAAAGTGTGTGATAAAGCATAGGTCAAATGTGAGCATGCACACACAAATGCACATGGTTCCCAAGTTATATCACAGTGTGACTCCCACTATTTGCACAGTGACACATTTCATTGTTTATTTGTATTTTTGTTGTATTTTTGAGGAAAATTGTAACTAAGCGTCATATCTGAGCTATACCAAAGCTGTAGTCTGTATCATTTCAGGCAAGTGCTTAATCAATGTAACAGAAATCATGAACAAATTCATAAATATATATCTTAGTTTTCAATAATCTCACAAATTTATAGGCCCCAGGCTCCACCCTTTCTAGAATATTAGAGAAAATGACTCTACCATAAAATAGTGTCCAGGCAATGCTTCATTCTCAAGTATTCCGTTGTATTTACTGGATCAGGAAAAGCATTGGAAACCTCAGAAGTACATCACCATCCACATCTGCTTAGTGCCCCAACCAGATTCACAAATCCAACTTCTCAACATGCTTTCTTTGGATTTTGCTTGAAGCAATGGAATATAACTAAAAAGCTCCATTTTATTAGGTCTTTGAACAGCAGGGCAAGCGTTCCATGGACTGAGTTTTGTGTCTTGGTAATGAGTGTCCTGCCTCTGTGCCTCTAACAGCCAGTGGCTTCCTATGTCAATTGACTCATCACTAAACCAATGATAATCCAGGTATTATTGGCCACTGATGGGAAAGTGTTGATATGAAACCTGTGAGTATCATTAGACACAGTGAAAACTGCAGGAGCAAGAGCAACTATTTCTTCCAATTACATTTCAGCTAAGCGTTGTTTCATGGTATGTAATCAAATGTGTACTCTCTGTAATTAGCTTATGCAATGCTTATTTTAACCACAGGTTAAACTGCTTTGCACAGCATGGACCAGATGTACCAGTGTTATTAGTGTAGGTAATACCGGAATCAGGAATTCTTCTGATATGGCAAATAACTGAATGTGTTAGCTATCTCATTGTTCTTAAATGTAATAAAATTACAATGTTCCACTATACAATTAATTAAATTACTTATAAGGGTAAAATACATAGGTGCTTACTTATTGATCAGATCTTGGTCTCTGTTAGAAATACCTGCATAGGTATATATGTGTGTATATGTGTCTTTGCCTGTGTTTTATCATACATACATATAATTTCATATATATTTTTCATACATAATCTATATGATAGTGGAGGGCTAGGAAGAAAGAAATGTGTAATTATATATTATAATCTCAAAAATAAAATGTATTATAAAACTTAATAAAAAATTTGAATCTTTACCAGATGCTTTATATTTTTGAATTTCAGGTTATTTGGGATTTTCTGCTGTCTCAAGGTTTCTATTTCTGTGAAGAGACACCATAGAGACAAAAATCCTTATAAAGAAAATTATAATTAAAGTTAGCTTACAGTTTCTGGGATTTAGTCCATTATCATTACAGTGGTAAACATGATGTCTTGCAGGCAGACATGGTGCTGGAGAAGGAGCTAAAACTTCTGCATCTGAATCAGCAGGCATCAGGAAAAGAATGCCACACTAGGCATGGTTTGAGCTTCTGAGACCTCAAAGCCCACCTGCTAGTGACACAAATCCTCTAAAAAGGCCGCACATATCACTATATGATTGCTTTGTGCTGTTATTATGCCAGACGAAATACAGAGTCATATGGCTACAACCTTGGTAAGCACACTCAGTTTGCCTTTCTGCCCTGCTACTGCTGGCTATGAACTCCTACAGTCTAAATCCCCTGTTTTCTAGATACATATAGAAAACTTAATTGTAAACCGCCAAGTGTTTCCATTACATTTGGGCAGACAATGCTTAACCAAACTAACATAATTTCTGCGTGGTTTTAGTATTCTTCTTAGGTTCCTTGTTTCCTGCTTGGTTTCTCCAGTAATTACTATGCTTCTCCCTTCAAAACAGTTATCTAGTGATTAAAAAAACTTTCTATACTCATCCTCTTTCTTCTGTTTGGTCGTTAATCCTGCTGTCAGCTAGTCAACTCATGTACATGGACTCCTTTGGCTTCCAGTGTTCTCATTAGTTTTTTGCTCACCTCTTGTCTATCTCTATTGGTATGCTCATGTGGAAATGACCCTCAAAACTTTCCCAAAAATCTATTAGATAATTGGAATTTTAGCTATTTTTTTCTACATCCTCTGGAGGTAATTTTATTGATATTTAAATTTGAGTCTCAGAGAAAAAGAAATCATTGGCTTACTGTGCCATCATTGGTGGCATGTGACTTTACTTAGTCAAAAACCTGGCTGCCTTGTCCTTCGTTTTTTCTTAGTTGAGTCTTTCAATGTGTTCTCCTTTTATGGCAATGAGTACTAGCAACAGGTAGGAGAACAAGGATTCCTTTCCATCTTTTGATTGTAAACTATCAACTCTCAGCTAACTGACATATATTGATTTTCTTTTCTCTTTCTTTAATTCTATCAGCTGAAGCCATTTTCATGGTGGATAAAGTCACTCACCAGAGTGATCTGGTACCCTGATCAGACAGCCTTGTCATAAACGAGGAAATGGATATCTGCTTTCATAAATTTATCGGAGTCTACATATCAGCCTAAACTTGAAAAATTTCCATAAACCCCTTGAATTAAATGGAGAGTTGTGAAAAATATACGAAAGCATACAAAACTAACATTACATATTGGAGAGAATATATACCAGTAAGAATATGTATCTTAGCCATGTGCAGCCACTGCTGTCATTTACCACTGGGATCTCTTTGGATCTCATCTGAGATGTGAACTGGTTCTTTCGCATTTCTCTGTAACAAGTGTTTACTTTGGACGTTTAAAGCTCAGTCAACATTCAAGGGTCATATGCCCACCTCTGTACTGGAAAATACATGGGGATATCATTCCAGGATAAGTCCATAGAGTCAACAGTGTAGATCCTCTGAAATAATTCACTAGAATTAAGTCAGCACCATAAGAAAGAGGGCATGGCAGGTCACTCAGAAACTGATAGATAGCTTCAACCATGGAGAGCATCATCATACCCTACCAGACTTCACGATGTGGTTGATTCCTCCCATTCATTCCAGGGTAACTTTATAAAAACAACATATTTTCTGTAAATGTCACTAAGAACAACAAAAGTCTGTACTGATCCATTTGTTAGTTTAAGAAGCGATTATTTTAGATTTGTCACCTCTAATACATTTATTTCCAATCTATTACTATCTATACTCATGTAGGTTTTGTTTTTGCTATTTTTGCATCTTTGAGTGGTATTTTAGTAAAATCTTCTTTACTTGCTGTGTGCTTAATATTTATCTAAAGGCCAAAAGCTAAAACCATTAAACATTTTTTTATGATATGGGATAAGATACATATGGATTTTCAAAAGGAATGTCATATAAAAATGGAACAAGTTAATATAAATTCAACACAAATTAGGTTTGAACACACACTTTAAAATATACGTATTTAGTTCTCCACAGCTAACAAGAACATTCAGAATGCGAGAAACATTTTTTCTTTTTTTCTTTTTTCTTGATAGGGGTTTTGTGTAAACCAGGCTGGCATCAAACTCCATCTCCCTGACTCTGCCTCATAAGGCTGACAAATGTGTGTCACTACTGCTCTCTTTTACGATTAAAAAAAATATTTTAGATAATCTCAGAGATGTGGGTATTGAAAATCTTCTAAATATATTTGCTTTTAAGAGCATAGCATTTGAAAGTGTGAGTTAACAACGGAATGAAGCAGCATGAGAAAGGATGAAGAAGGAAGAACTGGGGTGAGATCTAAAGGCAGAGGTATTGATAACATGCACTCAGCATACATGTGTATGCAATCCTGTTCATTTTAGATAGCTCTGCAGCTGGATCCTTCGGTGTCTTCTAAGAGTCATAGACGAAGGACATAGTCCCCATCTAGGCCTGACTGGAAAGTAATGTAAAGTAAAAGGTAGGACATATCAAAGGTCTTCTATTTATTATCCTTGTAGGGCAAGTGGATACACACACACACAGACACACACAGACACACACACACACACACACACACATACACACACATTCATACAAACACACTCACACACACACACACACACCATTGTGTACCAAATAGGGAAGGTGTGAAAATGAGCCTTCTCCCTCTTAAGCTGATTACATCAGCTATTTTCTTTCAGTAGCATAAAGACAACCAACAGAGATAAAGTGGTAGAGGGACTAACAGGGAAAACTGAACTATCCTGGATACTTTTCAGGCATGAGCTAGATTTCTGTGCACCTATTCTCCTTCTCACACCCAGCCCAGTTTGGACTCTCTACATACAATACTGTCATATGATATGAATTATGCGACATATTGTAAGACAGAATTCATAGTGCTCACTACTGAATTTCAAACATTGTATTTATTACTTTCTAACTTGTGGTTTCATTTAAATACTTAGAGAAATTATTTGGCCAAAAGTGAGCAGACATTTCCAGCTGAACCATTCACAATGGTTAAAGCACTTCAGATGGCCTACCACAGAACTGATCTATGGAGTCTGTTATTATTAAGATTTTTGCCCACATTGCTAGTTTGAGAAAAGCCTTATTTCAAACCTAATTCCATTTCACTGTAAAACTTTTTCATTGCAGTATTCATTCTGTGACACACTTATTCCCTAACATACATACCTTATTAATCTTATTTTCTTACTTTTCAACACTCTTCTTTTTAAATGGACTCAACATGATTAGATGTCAAACTGTTTGCATTATTTTTCTTCTGTGTGAGCATGACAAGTGTTGCAAACACTGCCTGTGTGGATGACAATGTGTTGAGATCACACTCTCCTCTGGCAGCTGAGAGGTCAGTGTCCCTGAGGATGTGCATGGTCTACCTGTACTTTCATTTATCAGGCATTCCCCGTGAATGTCAATTTAAAATATGACTTCCCAAAGTCGTTTTTAATCTGCTACATTATTTTCACCACTTAGCACAAATTCGAGAAATGTTTGCATTTTTATATCAGCTGATTCCGGAGCATTATCTAGTCTACTGAAATGAGTTGTGGAAATAGTAGGTGTTAGCCCCAGCATTCCTTCATTGACTAGGTTATGTCATGACCAGCATCTTTTAAGAGCTTTTCTTTAAAGTGTCTCCACCATAAGGTAAGGACTGCTCTCTGTCTCCTGTTCTCTCTGTCTCTCGCTCTCTGTTTCTTGATCTGTGTCTCTCTTTTTGTCTGTCTCTTTGTCTCTGTCTCTCTGGTCTGTGCTCCTAGGGAGCCTTTTGCTTTGCCCTTTCCCCAATAAATCTTAGATCTGCTTCATGGTGTGATATGTGTGGCATTCCTTGGCCCTGGTCCTCAGAAGAGCTCAGTCATTTAACCCTAACAGTAAGGCCTTTGCATCATTAGCTCCTCACTGCTAACATTAACATAGTGTTCTTGTTTTCAGAAACAACACAACAGTAATAAACCAGATCTGAGCCAATGATCATGTTTTTCCTGGTTGTCTACTATGCTAAATGGACCTATAAAATGTGAGTTTAAATGAGAAAGGATTAGACTGGGTTTCTCAAAGAGCTTTCAACATCTTGAGAAATTAAATAATCAAATCTGTGCCAAGACTCAAGACACCAAGGCCAGTATTTTTCAGAGTTTAGACTTTGATAACTATCCTGTCATCTGATAAAGAGAGGGGGACATGTGACACAGCTGCTCTAGGTGGCACACGTACATATTTGGGCAAGGCAGTCATGAGGAAGGAGAAAAACCCCTTGGTATTTAAAAATCATTATGTTAAATTTGTACACACCAAGAAAACTTTGACTATTTCTATGTTACATTTTGTTTTATATGTACTCTATGCTCATTGTAACTAGTAAGTTTTCACTGCATACTATCAAACCTTTTTAAAAAATGAAGTACTGACTAAAAAATATAGCTGTATAGTTTTATGTAAAAATTCTTTTTAAATCTGTTTCTTTATCTCTGTTTTTTTAAAATAAAATTATTTAATTAAAAAATTTCCTGCCTAGATGTATCTAAAATAGAATCTTTCTGAAGGCTTTAATAGTTCAGTAAACTTTTCTCTTGGACTTGGATACAGTTAAGTGAAATGTATTTTCTGCGACTATCATGACTATTATTATTATTATTAGTAGTAGTAGTGGTAGTAGTAGTAGTAGTAGTAGTAGTAGTAATAGTACTGCTATTTTATTTATGCCCATCAAAGTTTCCCCTCCCTTCTTGCCTCCCAGTTCCACTGTCTCCCCTCCCCTCCTTCTGCCCCTCCTTTTTTTCTTCAGAAAAGGAGAGGCCTCACATGGATGTCAAACCCACCTTGGCATATCAAGTTGCAGTGGGAATAGGTGTAACTTCTATTGAGGCTAGACAAGAAAGCCCAGTTAGAGGAAAGGGAGCCAAAGACAGGCAGCAGAGTAACAGTCCCTGCTCCTGCTGTTAGGGAACCAACATGAAGATAAAGCTACACATCTGTTATATATGTATAGATGACTAGTTCTATCCTCAGCATGCTCTCTGGATAATGGTTTAGTCTCTGTAAGTCCATAGGGTCCCAGGTTAGTTGATTCTCTAGGTTTTCTGGTGTTATCCTTGACCACTCTGTCTTCCTTAATCTTTCCTCCCTCTTTTCCACACCCCTACCCCAGCTCTTTCTAGTGCTTGGCTGTGCGTCTCTGAATCTTAATCAGCTTCTGGGTAAAGCCTCTCAGTTGAGAGTTATCCTGGGCTCCTGTCTGCACGTATTGCATGATATCACTAATAGTGTCAGGAGTGGGCTCTTTCACCTAGCATGGGTCTCAAGTTGGTCCAGTTATTGTTTGGTCTCTTTCACAATTTCTGTTCTATCTGTATTCCTGAACATATTGCACGTAGGTCAAATTGTGGATTGAAGGGTTTGTCTCCTTATCCCTCCATCAGAAGTCTTGCCCGGTTATAGGAGGCAACTGTTTCAGGTTCCATATCCTCTATTGCTAGTGAACTTAGCTAGGATTACTATCCTTGATACCTAAGAATTTCCATTGTTCTAAATTTATATTTTGTCACAGAGATGCTTCTCCCAAACTGATTTCATTTCTTTTGCCCTTCTTCTTCCCCAAACTTGATGCCTCCTTTCCCCTCCCCACCCCCTCACTTGCCTTGTTGCCTCCCTCCCTCTACCCTCATGTATATTTATTTTCCCTTTCTTGGTGAGATTCAAGCATCCTCCTTTAGGTTCGCCTGGTTACTTATCTTTTTGGGTTCTGTAGATTATAGCATAGTGTGGCGATTTGAGTATATTTGGCCCATGGAAAATGGCAATATTTGAAGGTGTAGCTTTGTTGAAATAGCTGTGGTTTTGTTGGAAGAAGTGTGCCTCTCTGTAGGCAGACATTGAGGGTTCCTAGTGCTCAAGCTCCACCTAGTTTGGAAAGGAGATTCTCCTCTTGACAGATTTCAAAAGTCAATTTCTTCATGACTGATTTTGGGTCAATATGGACAACTCTTGGCACCTCTTGTACCAAGTCTATCTGCAGGATGCTCTGCTTCCTACCATGATGATAATGGGTCTCTGGAGCTGTAAGCGAGTCCCAAATAAATGTTTTCTTAAATATTCACAGCTAAGAAACATTAAGACAAATTGTTATAGCTAACATCCACTAAAAGATGAGTAATACAATGTTTGTCTTTTTGGGTCTGGCTTAACTCATTTAGGTTATTTTCTGTTTATTTGCTAGCAAACTTCATTATGCCCTTGTTTTAAATAGCTGAGTAATATTTCATTGAATAATCTCCTACGTTTTCTTTATCCACTCTTCAGTTGAAGGGCATCCAGGTTGTTCCCAGTTTCTTGCAATAATGAATAAAGATGCTGTGAACATAGCTGAGCAAGCATCCTTGTGGTATTGTGAAGCATCTTTTGGATATCTGCCCAGGAGTGGTATAGACTGGTCTTAAGTTAGAACGTATCAAACTGACTTCCGAAAGGGCCACACTGGTTTGCATTTTCACTCCTACCTGTAATGGAGAAATGTTCCTCACCAGCATGAACTGTCACTGAGTATTTGATCTTAGCTGGAAGATATACCATGGAATCTCAGAGTAATTTTGGTTTGCATTTCCCTGGTGACCACGGATATTGAACATTTCTTTAAGTCTTTTTCAGTCACAAGATATTCCTCTGTGGAGAATTCTGTTTGGCTCTCTAATCCATTTCTCAGTAGGGTTAATTGGTCTGTTAATGTCTACTTTCTTGAGTGAGGTTCTTTTTCCATTTTATAGGCTTATGTTTTGTCCTTTTGACATTAACCTTTGCCTTACAGAGGAAGTTTTCAGTTTCATGAGGTCCATTTATTAATTGTTGATCCAATGCTTAAGCTGTTGGTGTCAGTGTGTTCAAGGCTATTTCCTACTTTCTCTCCTTATCATATTTAGTGTATCTTGTTGATCCACTTGGACCTGAGTTTTGTGCACTGTAGATGTGGATCAATTTGCATTCTTCTGCATACAAACATCCCATGAAGCCAGAACCATTTGTAAAAGAAGTTTTCTTTTTATCACTGTATAGGTTAGGCTTCTTTTTCAAAAAATCAATTGTTCATTTGTATGAGTTTACTTCTCGGACCTCAATTCAATTCCATTGATCAGCCTGTTTGTTTTTATGTTGTAGTATGGAATGAATTCTTTCAATCATAAGTTGTTGGTTTTTGGGTTTTTGGTGAACTCTTTTAGAATTCCAGGGACTTATGAGGGGTTTGTTGTAGATAAAGAATTGAGACAAAGAAGCAAATTTTCTTATGCTATATGTTATTGTTCTCTCTTAGTACATTTGCATGTGATGATGGCTATCTAGAAATAGAGCTTGGAATAATTAGAGGTTCATCAAAAAGTAAATGATTTTGAGTTGGAAGAGTTCCACCTAACATGCAAATGATTCACAACTGCTACTCTGAACCAAATAATGTGTGGTGAGTAATTTCTTAACATTGAGTATCTGCTTTCTATGACAAGTTAACCAGAGAACTTTTAAAATATGAAGATACTTTCATTTATGACTGGTTTCACAGATCACAATATTAATGGTGGCCTATAAGAATAAGCACTTAAAGTAAACTCCCATCTTAATTTTTATACACATATGAATTTGAGAGATATCAAATTATTTAACTCAGCCAAGAAGAGAAGTTATGGTTCTGGCTGTGTTGTACTGATGTGTGTGTGAACACCTTCAGCTTTAGCTGGATTCCATGCTATATTGTGAACACAGTAATAGTATTTTGATTTCCGGATACATTTCAAGACACTGGGCTGCAAGACCTATACAAAGTAAAACCAAATTTGATGAAGAAGAAACTCTTGAGCACTACCATTATCTAGGAAGCTATTGCCACTGATGGCTGCTTGGAAAGAAGAGTCATTTTATTCAGATATGCAGTCCTTAAAAGGCTATCCATACTCCAGTATGGTTCTACACCCATGCACATATAGATTGCTATAAATGAACTCATTACAAAACACTACATGGAATTGGAATGGAAATGAGTGTGGGGGTGGGTTGATAATCAAAGAAACTGAAGGGAAGAGGAAGGGGGGATTTGATCAAAATGCACTATATGCATTCAGAAAAATTTCAAGCGAATATTTAAAAAAAGCAGAAACTAGTTCCCGGGGATTGAGGAAAACACCTGATTCTAACCTCCATCCTCCATATCACATACACACAGAAGCATATGCATATAAACATGTATAAATGCAGTTACATGTGCACAGATGCACACACAAACACATGAATGATAAAAAACAGAACAATGCAAAATAGGTTTATAAGTAATGATAACAACATTTTCAGATTGCTATGCTTGAATTTTACTAAAGTGGGTCATATAACTGTAAGCATATAATTCTAACATCCCAGTTTATTCACATCTATCTATTTTTCCAGAAGTATATGCATTGTTTTTCCAACATATGTGCTCTTTACTATCTTTTATGGTTTAAAAATAAGACTTTATTTCCTATGATTTTATTTAATTTTACCTTCTTTCAAAAATCATTGTGCATGTAGACATGCTAGTGTTTTTCAGTCTTCTATGCAGGTTAGCTGAATTACGCAGCAAAGAGCATTGCTCCAGGAATGTTTGGCTGTTTGTATTCTGGGGTTTCAGAGAACACATCATGCCATTTGATATCAAATTCGACTTTGAAGAATTCTGTTAAAGAAGATGTAAGTGATTCTGTAGCTATTCCAGGTAAGACAGCAGTCTGCTACATTCATGCTGATGTCAGACTTTTACTTCTGACTTCACAGATTCATAGACTAGGAGGACTTTAGGATGCATTAAAAGTCTGCAGTAGTGCAAATATTGTCACTTCATTAGTTAGCATTATAACCCAACACATGGGCATTCTGGTTCAGGACATGGTCCACCTAAGCAGTGTATAATTTAACTGCAGCTTTTCCCATCAATAGTATTCAAGGACAGTGAGTGTTGTAAGTAATAGAATAGGTTTCAAAGGTCTCAAAAGCATTAAGTGAACAAAATGGCTTTCTGGAGAAAAGACCCTTTGAAGCTAAAGGTAGGGACTACGAAATATCCGTTAATTATGATAATTCTTGTATCTTTTGTTATATTTGGGGGAATGAGAAATATTAAACATGCTACTTCAAATTCTTCCTGCTTACCATTTATTCCTATGCCAGTCTTCTGGTGATTGAAGTGGCAAACCACCAGCTCATTTCAGCAGAAGTTAAAAATACCTTCTATATGTACAAGGCATAGTGAGTATTGTAATCGTTTTAATGGCTAGGGAACAAAAGACATATTTTTGTCAAGTACATCAACTTCTACAACAGAGCTTCTAATTTAAAAATTCAACTAATAAAAAGTAAATGGTCTTCTGAACAAGCTTCACAGTGTTAGTGATCCTTTGTTCCTTTGGACAAAGCTTATCCCTCTTCTTTAAAAAGGAAATACAAACCTGGTCTCTTTCCAAATGTTTCTTTTTCATTTAATTTCTCAAAGTATTTTTTGACTGCTTTATATAAGCTAGTTAATGACTTCATGTCCCTATGGTGGGAGGAGCAACCTTCAGCTGTATTCATCAAGCCTTACCAACAAATAGTCCATCATTTCTACATGGGGCATGAGCATCAATGGATTTGGTTGTCTCCAGTGGGTCCTAGAACCAAATTCTGTGGATACTGAGGGACGACTTAACGTACGTATGGTTGTATGCATATATTTGTAAACATATGTTGTCACTTCTGATGAAATGAAATTTGTTAAATATAATAAGATAAAGATTGTGTGTTTTAGAAATATAAAGATTCTATATTCTATGGTAACTTTAAGGGTTTCTGAACTAACTAACTTATGAGAATCCACTCCTTTAAATGGTATCAGTGAGTATTGAGTCCAGAAATAGCTGTGGCCACTTCCTGTTTTGTTGGCAACCTTAAAGTTCCAAATTCTTCTGTTATTTCGTTTCATTTGCAAAATGTTTCTTATGTGTGTATCTTTCATTGCAGTTACTACACAGGTTATTAGAAGAATAGACAATGAATCAATGTCAGCTAGTGGTAGAGCTTGGGTAGAGGTGTCCATGTGCATGTGCAAATACTGAAAAGCATGTAAAGAGACTTGCAAGTCTAAATATATCAAAAATCATATTGTGTTCTCAATATTTTATATATTTTCTACTTATATGGAAGTCTGGTAAAGCATCTAGACTCCTCACAATAATTTAAAAGGAATCAAACAATAAAAAAACATGCAGGTCAAAATATTTTTTCAAAGCAAATTTCTGCTGCTTTATTATAATGCTAAACCATAGATCCTAGCATTATGTGTTAACTATAAGTTTGAAGTACTGATGTACATGCTTACTATTTTGAAATATGGGTGACAATGGTAATGTTGAAGATGTAATGTTAATGGAATATACCTTTCTGTGAATTTCTTA
The DNA here is from genome assembly GCF_963924665.1 of Micromys minutus. Lineage (NCBI taxonomy): Eukaryota > Metazoa > Chordata > Mammalia > Rodentia > Muridae > Micromys > Micromys minutus. The sequence goes on along the minus strand of NC_137976.1, from coordinate 42,802,331 downwards.
CTAGAAAGTTGGGGATGCTGTTGCTAAAAGTGTAGTAGATGCTGACACTTGTAGTGGTGTCTACTAAATGCTAATTAGAATTTGATGAAATGAGAAGTAACTTTTGGCTTATCCATTCCTCTCTGTGAAATGATTCTCAAAGGAGCAGGATAAAACTCCCACCATCTTAGAAGAGCTGGGGAGGAGGGCAGGGGGAAGGATTGATGAAGAGGGTGACAAGAAGAGGGACAGTGAGAAAGATGTAAAATGAATAAGTAAAACAAACAAACCTTGCTGTAAAGTTCTATGTTATCAGAGGAATGTCAGAATCACAGAGGAAAACAACTCAACCAGCATCATCATAGGATGGGGCCTTTAGCTGCACAGTAAAACATATGTCTCTAAGGTTAGACTCATCAGCTAGATGGCAGTAAGCATTCAATAGCCCTTGCATGGCACAGTGAGTGTAGCTAATTAATGTATTTCAAATTTCCCACTAGAGTAGTTTTTAAATATCCATCATCAATAAAGAAATAAATTTAAAAAGTAATGGGTCTAATAACCTGTCCAGTTTAATTATTCTACAATGCAAACATGCATAAAATATATAATTTTCTATAAATACATAGTTATTTGTCAATAAAATAGTTTGTTTCAGTACAGCCTGGGTGAGAAGGGAGCAAATACTTTCTGCACAAAGGATTCAGATCTCTATCAGAAGTCTAAATTTCAGATTCCAAGCAGTCTGAAGGATCTCTCTCTCTCTCTCTCTCTCTCTCTCTCTCTCTCTCTCTCTCTCTCTCTCTCTCTCAATCTCTCTCTCTCTCTCTCTCTCTCTCTCTCTCACTCTCACTCTCTCTCAATCTCTCAATCTCTCTCTCTTTCTCTGTCTACACACACACACATACACACACACACAAACACAAACACACACACACATAAAATATAAAATTAAATTCTGGAAACAGAACACAGAGTACTCTCTGCTTTGTTATTTTCTTCTTTTCTGGATCCTGGTGTCACCATCTTTGTTGCCTCACAGACTGGTGATGGAAATCCTACTGACAGTTTCCTTAGGAAGGAGAAAGTTTCCCTTACTTTTCTGTCAATTAGGCCTTTACCAGGCCTGACAAATTATCTTTCACTGAAAGGTAAAAATAAATCAACTTGCTATACTGCAAAGCACTTCTGTCTGATTTTCACAGTTAAAGAGGCCAAAGTGAACATCCTTGAAAAAGAATCATTAGCTCCTCTTAAATTGTGCTAAGAAACCATGAGCATGTAAAGTGGATGTATGCTCTCATTTTAGTGGCAGGGATTGCATCTCTCAAATTCACTTACTTTGGGCTTCAGAGTCCTTGCTACAGATAAACATGATTCCAATAATTATGATTTGTAATATATGTTTATATCATACTATATATTCTATGAGATTTGCCTCTTATGACTAGAAAAAAGCAAACCTCTAGTTCTACAAGTCCTAAAGTTGGAAGCTATGTTTAATGAGCAATAGAAAAATGTAGAAAGAATTGTATTGACTCTCTCTCTCTCTTCCTCTTAACTTCATGTTCATTTCTTCTGCCTTATCCCCTTTCTTTCCTTTTACATGAAAATTTGATGGCTGATGACAAGGCATGGTACAGATTGGTTATACAGTATATTCAAGACCATTCAAAACGAGAGAAACCATGCCGACTACTGGAAACCTAGTCAATTACTAATGAAGTCATGGATCTGGGAGGAGAACCTACAATAGCTGCTTTGGTTGTAGAAATAATATATTAGCTTCAGTAATTCTAGGGAGCTGTGAACTGTAATGTGGGCCTTCCGGTTAAGGACTCATAGTAATTGGAAAGACATGGTGGTGACAGGAGTGGGTGACAGGTTTTAGCCTGGGAACAGTCACAGAGAAGATGGCAAGAGAAGTGGCTGCACACTCCTAAACTTGTCACTAACAACCAGCCCATGTGTGCTGGCCAAGTGTGAAAATATGTAGGCACTCTGAATTTTCACTTTTTAGAAAAAACAACTGAAACATCAAGCTTAATCTGGAAAAAAACTCTTGTTGTCAAAACTAAGAAGAACAAAATTCAGAATATGTCCTGGGTCATCTGTAGACCAAACTTGAAGTCTAAGCCCTCCTATGACTAATGGAGCCTAAAACACCTGATGCAGGCCTTATTCCACCTTTCATTTATATTTAACATAGAATGAATAACACTCTCCTAGATACTGTTCTAGTTCCTGTCTTCCTGCCAGTTAGGTGAAATCAATTTATCTATAATAATAACAATGTCTCAAAAACAAAACAAAAACAATCCAGCAATAGAGACATATGTAATCATTAAATTATGTGCAGTGTCTTCTCTTGTGGTTTAATATTGAATGTTAGAGAAATTGACCCTGGAAGAGAGTTTAACTACAGCAGATGCATTACTGAAAAACACAGAGACATCAGTACAGGCAGCACGTGATGCCAAAAGCAGGAAATATCTGTGAGCACAGGATAACTATGGAGCTGAAGTTGACTAACTCTTCCAGCTTTGCACGGGTCTCATTCGCTGTAGCCTGGGGAAGACTCTTTACCAGGTGCCACTTCCTATGGATTAGATAGAGGATGCCCTCTGGAACCTGGACATATGCAGAGCTCTGCCATGCTTTCTAGAAAAGTCCTAATTAATACTCTCACCCACAGTTCCTCTGGAGTCTCATTAGAATTCAGAGAATGAATGGTTGAATGCTCTGCTTACATACAACATTCCTCCTCTTAGTATAGTTAACAATCATATAGTATTAAAATAATAATGTCTCAAATACATAATAGTAAATTCTTAAGATTTCCATATCGATTTTCTTCCCCAAACTTAAAAACAGAATTTGATTAAAAAATTTTAAAAATGAGGACTTTTATAAAAAATAAATATATTAAACTCTTAAAATGTTCTCATTTTCTTTTCAGAAAACATTGAATTTTATTTAGGCCATGACTACATCCAATGAAAAGAGGAATAAAACATTATCTAAGTTATCTCACATACCTGATTTCAGATGTACATGCAATGCAGGATTTATGAAGTCATTTGTATAGGACAAGACATTCAAAGGTAAATTAAATATGCACACACCTAAGATTTAAATCTTTCCAATTCAAGGAATTCTTAGGTACCTTATGTTCTGTGAAATGTTGATACACATTCACCAAAAATATGATTTGGCTTCATTTTCTTAAAAGAAGGAACACAATTCTCACAGAAGGAAATATGGGGATAAAGAGTGGATCTTAGACTGAAGGAAAGGACATCCAGAGACTGCCCCACTAGAGGATCCAGCCCATATACAGTCACCAAACCCAAACAATATTGCTCATGCCAAGAAGTGCTTACTGACAGGAGCCTGATATAGCTGTCTCCCAAGAGGCTCTTCTTGAGGCAAAGAAATACAGAGGTGCATATTCATAGTCAACCACTGGACTGAGAGCAGGTTCCCCAATGGAGGAGTTAGAGAAAGCGAAGGAGCTGAACAGGTTTGCAACCACATAGACGCAACCACAATATCAACTAACCAGACCCCACAGAGCCCACATGGAACAAACCACTATCCAAAGAGTACACATGGAGTGGCCTATGGCTCCAGCCGCATATGTAGCAGAGGATGGCATCAGTGTGAGGAGAGGTCCTAAGTCCTGTCAAGGCTTAATGATGCCTTATTGTTGGGATATATCAGGTGGGAAGTTGGAGGTAGTGGGTGGGTAGGTGGGAAATACCCTCAAAGAAGCAGGAGGACGAAGAATGATATAGGGGGTTTTGTAAGGGAAAACTTTGATATGGAATAACATTTGAAATGTAAATTTAAAAATCCAATAATGGATGAAAAGAAGGAAAGAAAACATGTTCAGTAAATACATACATTGTATATTATATAATTTTTCTTTATTGCTACCCAATAGGATTGAGTCTGTCTTGTATAACTAGATGCATTTCTTCAATCAATGTACTAATAAGTGTACAGAGAATCATACTGTGATGTAAGCATAGGTGAGAATATAGCCTCATATAAATTGAATAGGATTTTGTTCTGGAGTACATCACAATTTTGTAATTTTAATCTCTTTTCTCTTCTCAGAAAGTTTTGGAGTCTGGAGCTACAGACACTTGATGTGCAGCATTTCTTAGAGACAATGTAGTATCCTGCATGTTGCTTTCCTACTGATTAGTTTTTCTCTTCACTTTAAAATTTTTCTCTGATGGAGCCTGTTAGCTTTTCAGATCTTGTAAACTATATACGAAAAATGTTCATTATTGTGTTTATTTATAAGTCAGCACTTCAGGTTGTCTCTCTTATTGCAATATCATTGCAATAGCTTAACATCATGAGTTGTGTTGGATGAGAACTTTAGCTTAGGATCATGTCCTTTAAATAGCTCTAGTTTTTCTGAATGAATATGATAGATGAGTAACATTTAATACTATGTAAGTCTCCCCCTTCCCTGTACCTTATGGTGAAACTTTGACTGCAGTGTAAGAAAAGCCATCTTCATTTGACCCTGTTTTGTGGAGGACATTAGAAGAATATCTCAAGAACCATTCTGTTCTTTGAAAAAATGGTGTGAATATTAACTTTCACTTATAGATTAATCTAAGTTTTTAACTAATACAACTCTTATAATCTTTCTCTCATAGGTTCTAATAGAGTTGTCAATACATTTTATTGTTACTATTAAAATGTGAATAGCCACTTAGCCTAATTGGGTATGTGTGTGAATAAAATGGAACTTCCAAACAATTTGCACAGATATGTAGATAATCATTTGGAAATCACCTGAATATATTTATTTGCTGAGATTCATACAAAAGCACAACTTGTTCTTACTTTAAAATCTAAATAAAATGTGTCGTTAGTCATTTTAATTAGAACTTGGGTTTTGATGTGAGCTAAATGAACAGTTATTATAACACACTAAACATTCCAATATTCTAAGAGACATTTTGGAACTATAAATTAAATATAACAGTTGTCTTTGGTTGCATATGATCTACCCGCAAATTAGTTGCTTATGAGAAAGCCTATCATGTACTTTACTATATTTGTGAACAAATATTTAGGGGTGGTCAACCTGGTGGGGTTTCTGATCTCAGATGGGCTCATGTGATCGCAGTCAGCTCTCAACTAGACTGAGGACTGGAAGGTCCAGGTTGACTCTAGCTGGAGAGACTCCTCCTCCTCCTCCTCATCATCATCATCACCACACTTTGTCCTGCACAGTAGAGCAGGCAAACCTGATGAAACAGCACTGGAAGTTAGTGGAAATATGCACAGCCCCCCTAGTCCTGGGCTCAGGACTGGAATAATGTGCCAGAGCCAATGAACACTCCTGTTCAGACTCAGCTGTGGAGAAATGAGCTTCATCTGCAGCATCACATTGTAAAGGTTATGGACTCAGGGACAAGAAAGATGAAAGGCCATTTTTGTAATGAGTTTTGTAATCATTGTCTCAGATTAAATGTATATAATTTACCTAACATTAAAAATTAACATCAGGGAAGTGAAAATTGCCCTTGCGGAATCATGAAAAGTCACAGGCTTCAATTATAAAAAAGACAGTGGTAGTTTTGGTATATATGAATATAACAATCTAGTCTGGGGGAAAATGGCATTTGCATAAGAAAGACTGCTCATAATCAGAGTCCATATGTGCTATGAAGAAATGCATTTTTCTCCTATGTGTGGGCACAATTTCTGAATGGGGAAAAGCTCTTCCCTGTTAAGCAGAAGAATACAGAATATCTCCAACATTTTGCAAGCTAAATTTGTGTGTGTGTGTGTGTTGTTGTTGTTGTTGTTTGTGTGCATTTGTGTATGTATGTGTTTGTACATGTGGTATGTATTCATGATTATATACACAAAGTGAAGACATTGAAGAAAATCAATATTCGTTTTAATTTTACATATGTTAGCTTTTTTGCAAGTAAATGTATTCTTTGGAAATGAAAATTTCAAAATGGCAGTCCCTCAAACTAATAATAGTCTGAAAGTAAAGTTGGAAATAAATAATAACAGCTGATATGCCTATATCTTTGTGTCTTTAGGGATAGCTTATTTAACACTACACACTTTGGTGTTTTATTTCTTTAAGTTTTGTACTTTTTACTTGTCTTCATGTGTATGCATTTGTTTCTGTCTTGTGTGTAGCTGAGTAGGCCAGATGATGGTATCAGATATCCTAGAAGCTGGATTTACAGTCCAGCTTGTGAATCAACCTGACTAGGGACTGGGAACAAACCCTGGGTCTTCTACAAAATCAAAATACTTCTTTTCAGCACACGTAGTTTGATTTCCTGCACCAATATTCATCTGTTCTCTCTCTATGAGAGCCACTTTTACACAGATGCAGGTCTTTCAGCTTGCCTGGTTTCAGCTTGCCTTTCTGTTTATGGTCTCTTCTCTTAACTTATACATTTATCAATATGGTATCCAACTCTTCACCCTCAATCCCCTTACACATTCACACATACCCAGTGAAGTTCATTTTACTTTGCCATTGGTTATGGTTCACCATAAGTATATTTGTTCAGTTCTTGACTCTTAAAGGAATCATCACTGCGAGGGTAACTGTAGCACTTACACTTACTGACATCCTGAATTACACAAGATGCTCAGAGAGTACATGTGACACTACTGTTAGCATAAACATGTCTATAAAGTACAGAATGGGGCAAAAATATAAATGGAGGAAAATACTATTGTAAACTATTTTACAGTATAATAAGAGAACATACTATTATAAAACATAGTAAAAATAAAACCCATTATTTTCATTATCAAATAATTTGAATTGATGTGTTTTTCTTTTTTATTGGATATTGTCTGAATTTACATTTTAGATGTTATGTTCTTCCAACAATCCCATCCCCCTCCCCCTCCAATTGCCTTCATGAAGGTGCTCCCTCTCCCAAACAGCCTCTCCCACTTCAGCACCTTGGCATTCCCCTACACTGAAGAAACAAGCCTTCACTGGACCAAAGACCTTTCTTCCCATTGATGCTAGAAAATGCTGTCCTCTGCTGCATGTGTACCTGGGACTATGGGTCTCTCCATGAGAGCTCACTGGGCGTTTTAGTCCCTGGAAGCTGTGGTGGGTTTGGTAAGTTGATCATTTTATTCTTCCCATGGGGTTTCAGACCCTTTCAGCTCTTTCAGTCCTTTCTCTAGCTCCTTCATTGTCCTCATGTTCAGTCTGATGGTTAGTTGCAAATATCCTATTCTGTATCAGTATGACTCTTGCAGAGCCTCTGAGGAAGCATACATATCTGGAGCCTGCCAGTAAGCATTACTTGGCATCAAAAGAGTGCTTGGGTTTAGTGGCTGCATATGGGATGAATCCTCACATGAGTCAGCCCAAGGATAATATTTTCTCCAATCCCTACTCTTCTACTACTCTTCTATTTTTTCCTTTATTTCCTCCCATGAGTGTTTTTGTTCCCTTCTAAGAGAAACCGAGGCATCCACCTTCTGGCCTTCCTACTCTTTGAGTTTCATAAGTTCTGTGGATGAGTTTCTAGGTATCCTGACATTTGGGGTCTAGTATTTACTTTAAGTGGGTACATACCATGAGTGTTCTCTCATGACTGGATTATCTCTCTCAGAATGACCTTCAAGTTCCATCTGTTTGCCCAGGACTTTCATAAAGTCATTGCTTTTAATAGCTGAGTACTGCTTCATTGTGTAACTGCATCACAATTTCTGTATCCATTCCTCTGTTGAAGGTCATCTGGGTACTTTTCAGCTTCTAACTATTATAAATAAGACTGTTGTGAACACAGTGGAGCATGTGTCCTTGTCAGATGTAGCTTCTTTAGGGTATATGTACAGGAGTAATATAGGTGAGTCCTCAGGGAGTACTATATCTAGTTTTTTAAGGAATTATCAGAAAAATCTATTAAGATGAACTCTCAATCATGAACATCTATGTTCCAATACAAGGACACTCACATTCATAAAAGAAACTCTACTAAATCTTGACGTATATATTGCACCACACACAATAAGAGTGGGATACTTCAACACCCTATCATGAACATATCATGAATGCAGAAACTGAACAGAGGAACGGTGAAACTAACAGAAGTTGTGAGCCAAATGAATTTAACAGAATCTATAGAATATTTCATGCTAAAACAAAATAATATACCTTCTTTTCAGCTCCTAAGGCACTTTCTTTAAAATTGACAATATAGTCAGTCACAAAACAGGTCTCAACAGATACAAAAACATCAAAATAATCCTATGCATCCTATCAGATCACCACAGGCTAAGGCTTGTCTTCAATAACAAAAAAAAAAAAAACAACAAAAATCCCACATACACATGGAAGTTAAACAGTGCTCTATTCAATGACTACTTGCTTAAGGAAGAAATAAATAAGTAAAAGACTTTTTAGAATTTAATGAAAATGAAGGCAAAACATACCCAGACTTATGTGATACAATGAAAGCAGTGCTGAGAGAAAAACTCATAACTCTGAGTGCCTCCAAAATGAAACTGGAGAGAGCATACACTAACAGCTTGACAGCACACCTGAAAGCTCTAGAACAACAAGAAGTAGATACACCCAAGAGGAGCAGACAGCAGAAAATAAACTCATAATTGAAATCAACCAAATCAAAACAAAAAGAACTATATAAAGAATCAACAAAACCAGGAGATGACTCTTTGTCAAAATCAGAAAGATCAATAAACCCTTAGCCAGAATAACAAGAGGGCAAAAAGAGTGTTCAAACTAGCAAAAGTAGAAATGAAATGGGAGACATAACAACAGAAACTGAGGAAATTCAAGAAATAATCAGATCCTACTACAAAAATATATACTTAACAACACTAGAAAAATCTAGAAGAAATAGATAATTTTCTGGACAAATACCAGGTACCAAAGTTAAATCGGGATCAGGTATAACATCTAAACAGTCTCATAACCCCTAAAGAAATAGAAGCAGTCATCAAAAGCCTCCCGACCAAAAAAAAAAAAAAAAAAAAAGCTCAGGACTTGATGGGTTTAGTGCAGAATTCTATCAGACCTTCATAGAAGACCTAATACTAATACTTTTCAAACTATTCCACAAAATAGAGATAGAGGTGATACTATCTAACTCATTCTTTAAAGCCACAATTACACTCATTCCTAAACCACACAAAGACCCTACAAAGAAAGAGAACATTACACCAATTTCCCTCATAAACAATGATGCAAATGTACTTAATAAAATTTTATGCTTTTCATTTGATTAGAATGAAAATAAATACTGAGGCCTGGGTTCATACAAGACCTTCCTGAGGCCCTTCCTGATATAAAGAGAAAGAACATAGTTCCTTTTTGAACACCAGATATATGCTTGACAGAGTTGTTCAGTTCCTTTAGAAGCTTGGGACCTGAGAACCCAAATATTTCCACTCTATGGAGCATATTTTTCTTTCTTTGACTATTTTATTTATTTATATTTCAAAATGTTATCCCTTTTCTCATTTTTTTTCTATCCCATCTCTCTACCCCACCCCTGCTTCCATGAGGTTGCTCCACCACCCACCTTCCCCCTCCACCTCACCACCTTGGCATTCTCTTACACTTGGGCATTGAGCCTTCGTAGGACTAACTTCTCCTATTCATGCCAGATAAGGCCATCCTCTGCTACTTAAGCAGCTGGAGCCATGGATTCTTCCGTGTGTAATCTTTGGTTTGTAGTTTAGTCCCTGGGAGATCTGGGAGGGGGGCATTTTTAGTAGATACTGTTGTTTTTCCTTTGGGGCTGCAAACCTCTCAGCTCCTTAATACTTTTCCTAATTCCTCCATTGGTGTCTTTATGCTCAGTCTACAGGTTGGATGTGAGGAACCACATCTGTATTTCTGGCAGAGCCTATCAGGAGACAGCTATATTAGGATCATGTCAGCAAGAAATTTTTGGCATCAGCAGTAGTGACTGGGTTTTGGTGTCTGTATATGGGATGGATTCCCCAGATGGGGCAGTCTCTGGATGGCCTTTCCTTCAGTCTCTGCCCCACACTCTGTCTTTGTATATCATTTAAACAGGAGCAATTCTGGTTTAAAACTTTAGAGATGAGTAGGTGGCCAAATATTTCAACTGGGGGCCTTGTCTAGCCTCTGGATATGGTCTCTACAGGTTTTCCCTCTGCTTTGTTGATCATTTCAGCTGACCGCATCCCCTGTGAGTCCTGGGAACCTCTTCTTTTCTGGTATTTGGGATTTTCTGATGGCTACCCTCAGTTCTCCATCTGCCATTGTTGCACACCTGTTTAATTTCTTGACCCTCTGTATATCATCCCTATTTCCTCCCATTCTTGATTCTTTTCCTCCCATTTCTCCCTCCCACTCCTCTCTTCTTCCAAAGTCCCTCCCACCCTCTTGCTCTTTTGAGTTATTATATTCCTTCTTCTAAGAAGAACTGACACTTCCACATTTCAGTCTTTTTCTAGAGCTTCATATGATCTGTGAGTTGTATCATGGGTATTCCAAGCTTTTTGCCTAATATCTACTTATCACTGAGTACATACCATGTTCTTTTGTGTCTATGTTACCTTACTCAGGATGATATTTTCTACTTCCATCCATTCTCCTGCAAATTTTATTAGGTCACTATTTTTAAAAGCTGAGTAATGTAAGTGTACCACATTTTATATATTCCTTCCTCCATTGAAGGACATCTGGGTTCTTTATAGCTTCTGGCTATTATAAATAAGGCTTCTCTTAAAATAGTGAAGCATGTATCCATGTTATATGTTGGAGCTTTAGAGTATATGACCAGGTGTGGTATAATTAAATCCTCCGGTCATAAGTATTACGCTCAGTTTTCTGAGGAACTGCCAGACTGATTTCCACAGTAGATGTCCCAGATTGTAATCCCACAAACAATGGAGAAGTGTTCTTCTTTCTTTACATCCTTGCAAGCATCTGCTGTCATCTAACATTTTTATCTTAGCCATTCTGACTTGTATGAGGTGGAATCTCAGTGTTGTTTAGATTTGCATTTCCTTGATGACTAAATATGTTGAACATTTCTTTTTTTTTTTAAACGATTTTATTTGGCAAAACAAAGATAAATATAAAGATTTTAAACATTTTTTGCTTAAAATTATACATTTTGTCAGTACTGTTTTTTCAGACATTAAAATAAATTTTACGTAAAACCATGTGAATATGTTTTTTAGTCAGTACTTGATTTTTTTTCAAGGGCTTGACAGTATGCATTGAAAACGTACTAGTTGCAATAAGCGTAAAGTACATGCAAAACAAAACGCAAGATGGGAATAGTCAAAGTCTTCTTGGTTTGTGAATATATGTATATTTTTTGTTTTCTTTATTTCTTGGACTTCATACAGTCTGTGAGTTGTTTCTGGGGGAGTGCAAGCCTCTGGGGTTAGCATCCCACTATCAGTGACTGCATATTATGTCTGTTCTTTTGTGACTGGGTTATCTCACTCAGGATGATATTCTCTAGATGCAGACATTTTCTTAAGAATTTGGTTAAGTCATTGTTTCTGGTGGCTGAGTAGTATTCCATTGTGTATATGTACCACAATTTTTGTATCCATTCGTCTTCTGAAGGACATCTGGGTTCCTTCCAGCTTCTGGCTATTATAAATAGAGCCGCTATGAACATTGTGGTGCATATATCTGTGTTGTGTATTAAAGTGTCTCTGGGGTATATGCCCAGAAGTGGAATAGCTGGGTCTTCAGGTAGTACTATATCCAATTTTCTGAGGTATCGCCAGACAGATTTCCAGAGTGGTTGTATTAGCTTGCAACCCCACCAACAGTGGAGAAGTGTTCCTCTTTCTCTGCAGCCTCGCCAGCATCTGCTGTCATCTGAGTTTTGGATCTTGGCCAATTTGACTGGTGTGAGGTGGAATCTTAGGGTTGTTTTGATTTGCATTTTCCTGATGGCTAAGGATGTCAAGCACTTCCTCAGATGTTTTTCGGCCATTCGGTGTTCCTCAACTGAAAATGATTTGTTTAGCTCTGTACCCCATTTTTTAATAGGGTTATTTGATTCTCTGGTGTCTAGCTTTTTGAGTTCCTTGTACACCTTGGATATTAGGCCTCTATCTGATGTGGTGTTGGTAATTATCTTTTCCCATTCTGTTGGTTGCCGTTTTGTTTTCTTGACGATGTCCTTAGCCTTACAGAAACTTTGCAATCTCATTAAGTCCCATTTGCTAATCTTTGACCTTAGAGCTTGAGCCATTGGTGTTTTGTTCAGGAAATTTTCTCCTGTGCCTATGTGTTCTAAGGTTTTCCCTACTTTCTCATCTAATATTTCCAGTGTATCTGGTTTAATGTGGAGATCTTTAATCCACTTACACTTGAGCTTTGTACAAGGAGATAAGAACGGGTCTATTTTCATTCTTTTGCATGTTGAGTGCCAGTTGGACCAGCACCATTTGTTGAATAGGCTGTCCTTTTTCCATTGAATGTTTACTGCTCCTTTGTCAAAAATCAGGTGACCATATACATGAGGGCTCATTTCTGGATCTTCTATTCTATTCCATTGATCCACTTGCCTATTTCTGTACCAGTACCATGCAGTTTTCAGCACAATTGCCTTGTAATATAGGTTGAGGTCAGGGATAGTGATTCCCACAGATGTTTTTTTGTTGTTGAGGATGGATTTCGCTATTCTAGTCTTTTGTTATTCCATATGAAATTGCACATTGATCTTTCCAATTCCATGAAGAACTGGGTTGGAATTTTGATGGGAATTGCATTGAATCTGTAGATTGCTTTTGGCAGGATGGCCATTTTTAAGATGTTGATCTTTCCAATCCATGAGCATGGGAGATCTTTCCATTTTCTGAGATCCTCCTCAATTTCTTTCTTTAGAGGTTTGAAGTTCTTGTCATACAGGTCCTTAACTTCCTTAGTTAGAGTCACACCAAGGCATTTCATAGTTTTTGTAACTATTGTGAAGGGTACCTTTTCCCTAATTTCTTTCTCCACATGTTTGTCCTTTGAGTATAGGAAGGCTACTGATTTGTTTGAGTTAATTTTGTATCCGGCCACTTTGCTGAACTTGTTTATCAGCTGTAGGAGTTCTCTGGTGGAATTTTTGGGGTCACTCAAGTACACTATCATGTCATCGGCAAAGAGTGATGTTTTTATCTCTTCCTTTCCGATTTGTATCCCCTTGATCTCCTTTTGCTGTCTAATTGCTCCAGCCAGGACTTCCAGTACTATGTTGAATAGGTAGGGAGAGAGTGGGCAGCCTTGTCGAGTCCCTGATTTTAGTGGGATTGCTTCAAGTTTCTCGCCATTAAGTTTGATGTTGGCTGTTGGTTTGCTGTATATTGCTTTTATTATGTTTAAATATGGGCCTTGGATTCCTGTTCTTTCCAGGACTTTTAACATGAAGGGGTGTTGGATTTTGTCGAATGCTTTCTCAGCGTCTAATGAGATGACCATGTGATTTTGGTCTTTAAGTTTGTTTATATGGTGGATTACATTGATGGATTTCCTTATGTTAAACCATCCTTGCATCCCAGGGATGAAGCCTACTTGGTCATGATGAATGATGGTTTTGATGTGTTCTTGGATTCGGTTTGCAAGGATTTTGTTGAGTATTTTTGCATCAATGTTCATAAGTGAGATTGGTCTGAAGTTCTCTTTCCTTGTAGGGTCTTTGTGTGGCTTAGGTACGAGGGTTATTGTAGCCTCAAAAAATGAGTTGGGTAATATTCCATCTGATTCTATCTTTTGGAATAGTTTAGCGAATATTGGTGTTATATCCCCAATAAATGTCTGATAAAATTCTGCACTGAACCCATCTGGACCTGGGCTTTTTTTGGTTGGGAGGCTCTTGATATCTTCTTCTATTTCTTTAGGTGTTATAGGGTTATTTAGATGGTTTACTTGGTCCTGGTTAAACTTTGGGACCTTGTATCTGTCTAGGAATTCGTCCATTTCCTCCAGATTTTCCAATTTTTTGGAGTATAAGTTTTTGTAGTTGGATCTGATGATTTCTTGAATTTCCTTAGTTTCAGTTGTTATGTCACCACTTTCCTTTCTGATTTTGTTAATTTGGATACTCTCTCTTTGCCCTTTAGTTAGTCTGGCTAGGGGTTTATCAATCTTGTTGATTTTCTCAAAGAACCAACTCTTTGTTTTGTTGATTTTTTCAATGTTTTTTTGTTTCTATTTGGTCTATTTCTGCCCTAATTTTGATTATTTCTTGCCGTCTACTCTTTTTGGGTATATCTGCTTCCTTTTGTTCTAGGGCTTTTAGCTGTGCTGTCAGGTTGCAGATGTGAGCTCTCTCCAGTTTCTTCTTGGAAGCACTTAGGGCAATGAGTTTTCCTCTCAATACTGCTTTCATTGCATCCCATAGGTTTGGGTATGTTGTGTTATCATTTTCGTTGAATTCTAGAAAGTCCTTAATTTCTTTCTTTATTTCTTCTTTGACCCTGCTAACCTTTAACAGAGCGTTGTTTAGTTTCCATGTGTATGTGGGAATTTTGTTGTCTTTGTTTTGTTAAAGACCAGCCGTAGACCATGGTGATCTGAGAGGATGCATGGGAGTATTTCAATCTTCTTATATCGATGAAGGCTTGTTCTCTGTCCAATTATGTGGTCAATTTTCGAGAAGGTGCCATGGGGGGGTGAGAAGAAGGTGTATTCTTTTACTTTAGGATAGTTTGTTCTGTATATATCTATTAATTCTAGTTGGTTCAAAGTCTCTGCTAGTTTTGCAGTGTCCTTGTTCAGTTTCTGTTTCCCTGATCTGTCCATTGGTGAGAGTGGGGTGTTAAAGTCTCTCACTGTTATTGTGTGGGGTGAAATGTATTTTTTGAGCTTTAGTAGAGTTTCTTTTATGAATGTGGGTGATTTTTTATTTGGAGCATATATGTTAAGGATTGAGAGTTCCTCCTGACAGATTTCCCTAGTAATGAGTAAAAAGTCTCCTTCTTTATCTTTTTTGATAACTTTTGGTTGGAAATTTACTTTATTCGATATTAGATTAGCCACTCCAGCTTGCTTCTTGGAGCTGTTTGCTTGGAAGTTTTTTTCCCACCCTTTTACTCTAAGATAGTGTCTGTCTCTGTCTCTGTCTCTGAGATGAGTTTCCTGTATGCAGCAAAAGGCTGGATTTTGTTTATGTATCCAGTCTGATAGTCTATGTCTCTTTATTGGGGAGTTGAGACCATTTATGTTAATAGATATCAAGGAATAATTGTTTCTGTTTCCTGCCATTTTTGCTTTATTGGGTTGAGTTGTGTCTGTGTTTTTTTCTTCTTTTAGTTTTCTTGTTTAGGAGTTTTCTTGTTTTTACTAGGTTGTATTTTTCCTCCTTGTATTGGGTTTTCCACCTATAATCCGTTGTAGTGCTGGGTTTGTGGTCAGATATTGTGTGAATTTTGATTTGTCTTGAAATATCTTTGATTCTCCATCGATGGTGATTGATAGTTTTGCTAGGTATAGCAGCTTGGGCTGGCACTTGTGCTCTCTTAAGGAGTGCATGATGTCTGTCCAGGCTTTTCTAGCTTTCATAGTCTCTTTTGAGAAATTGGGTGTGAGTCTGATTGGTCTGCCTTTATATGTTACCTGACCTTTTTTTCTTACTGCTTTTAGTATTCTTTCTTTACTTTGGGTACTTGAAGTTTTTATTATTATGTGTCGGGAGGTATTTCTTTCCTGGTCCAACCTATTTGGAGTTCTGAAGGCTTCTTTTATGCTCGTGGTCATCTCATTCTTGAGGGTAGGGAAGTTTTCTTCTATGATTTTGTTGAAGATATTTACTGTGCCTCTTAATTGATACTCTTCTCCCTCTTCTATTCCTATTATCCTTAGGTTCGGTCTTCTCATTGTGTCTTGTATTTCCTGGACATTTGGGGTTAGGAGCTTTTTGTTTTTTGCATCTTCTCTGGCTGTTTTGTCTATGTTTGCAATGGTGTCTTCTGCCCCCGAGATTCTCTCCTCGATCTCTTGTAATCTGTTGGAAATGCTTGCTTCTGTGACTTCTGATTTCTTTTTTGGTGTTCTGACTCTAGGGTTATCTCTTTTAGCGCTTTCTTTATTTTGTCAATTTCTTTTTTAATTTCCCTCTTCCATTCCTTTATTTCTTTGGTTCTGTTTTCATCTCGTCTTTGAGTTCTTTGAGTGTTTTTCTTGTTTCTTCTTTAAAAGCTTCTGAATCTTTTTGCTTTTCCTCCCTTTCTTGTTTAAGTAACTCTATCAGCGTCTTGAGGCATGATTTTAGGTCTGTGTCTTCTTTCTCTGGAGTGTTTGGAATTCCGATGTTTGCTACTATCGGAGAGCTGGGTTCTGGTGTTGCTAGACTGTCTTGGTTTCCTTGGGATATACTCTTTCTCTTTCCTCTTGCCATTTTGTTGTCAGTGATATGTTCTTGCCTTTCCCTTGTATCTGGTCTGTGTCCCTGGTACACTTTCCGTGTGCACTCCGCAGAGATCTCTCTACTCCCCGGCAGCCCAGGTTCCGGGTGGCAGCTTGGCCAGGCTCCGCTCTGCATACTGAAGTTGCGTTCGGGTGGGAACAGACATTCCTAAAATCTGTTCCTGGTCACAGATGCTCAGCCTCTCCGAGCCACCTTTCCGGCTGGCAGGTGGGCCAGGCTCTGCTCTGTGTCCTGAAGTCGTCTCAGGGTGGGAACAGAAGTTTCTAAGATCTGTTCCCAGTCACTGGGTCGGGGAGGACAGGGCAGATCAGGACAGTGGGTGCCCTTTCCGTGTGCACTCCGCAGAGATCCCTCTGCTCCCCCGCAGCCTAGGTCTCCCACTCACCAGTTGCTCAGCCTGTATGAGCCACCTTTCTGGCTGGCAGTTGGGCCAGGCTCCGCTCTGCGTCCTGAAGTAGTCTCCAGGTGGGAACAGAAGTTCCTAAGATCTGTTCCAGGTCGCAGTTTCTCAGCCTGTACGAGCCGCCTATCTGGCTGGCAGTTGGGCCAGGCTCCGCTCTGCGTCCTGAAGTCGTCTCCGGGTGGGAACAGAAGTTCCTAAGATCTGTTCCCGGTCACTGGATCGGGGAGGACAGGGCAGGTCAGGGCAGGGGGTGCCCTTTCCGTGTGCACTCCGCAGAGATCCCTCTGCTCCTCCGCAGCCTAGGTTTCCCACTCACCAGTTGCTCAGCCTGTTCGAGCCGCCTTCTGAACATTTCTTTAGGTGCTTCTAGGCCATTCAATATTCTTCAATTGAGAATTCGGAGCTTAGCTCTATATCCCGTTTTTTAATAGGATTATTTGATTCTCTGGAGTCTACTTCTTGAGTTCTTTGTACATATTGGATATTAGGAGCTTTTGTTATCAGTTCCAAGGCCATTGTGAGTAACATCATTAATGCACTGGAGATACCCAGTGTTCTCCTTGGGCAATTGTTTGATTAGCATCTCACTGACTTCACTTTGTTTTGTGATTATTTCTGCTCGAATCATCTCGCTTCTTTCTTTGAAACAATAAATAAGATGCTCCATTCCCTAACAAGTTTGTTTGAAGTAAGACACAGCTGGCCCAAGAACTACTGAGCCCAGTTCTGCCATCTCTCTTATTCATCTTCTCATATCCTGGCCCTCACATTTAGGAACATGACACTAAAGAGTGACAAGCTTGCTGTAGACCAAGTAAATACAAACAAAACATATTTTATAAAATTTTCAGAGCAATAAAAATTTTAAGTAAGTACTATAAATGTGGCAACACCCAACCTTAGCAGAGATCTCTCATTTTGTGATTTTACCACTGAAATATAAATGAAACTGAAAAAAGCAAACATTTTTTACTTTTAAAAATCGTATGGTTTTTTTTTTAATAGAACTTTAAATGAGTGGCCAAAAATCAGACTTATTTCCTAATGAAATTCATTTCATATGCAGAGCAGGAATGTTTTTAGGAAAAAATCTTCTTCATAATCAGGGAATTAACTTTCTTTTGCTTAGAGCAATGAGCATTCCATCTTCTTTGAGCTGGATTATAGAAACTTGGTGAAAGAAGCAGTGGAGTTGCGGGGGATTTGTTCACTTTTAACTGCTTCAATAAAAGTCATATATTCCTACCGTATTTAGAAACCCTGTTGCACAGCAATGTGAGAAATAGGCAGATATTAGGGTATCAGCAATAACTTTCATCATAATCTGTCACTCATGAGCCATAAGTTACCTCTGCTGCCACATAAGGCATAATAAGCTGATAAAATAAACTCAGACTGAGAACCATGCTGTTAAGGTTTACATATCTCTGGTCCTTTCATGGTGGGTAAAATGCATAGCTTAGCATCTGATAGCAATATTGTTTTTTGAATTGTACTTGAATGGTTATTATTTCCCCTGAGCTATTGTTTGAAACAAATAGTTTCTCCTGGATATATTATTAAATAAAGGCATAGCCACTTGCTTGCCACACAGACATTAAGATTGGATCCTTAATGCTTAAATAGATGATAAGAGGAAATTGTTTCTAGCTTGAAAAATAAAGACAATAACTCATTTAGTTAGTTGAATTTTTATGTGAGGCAGACTACAAATTCTTTTCTAGCTTGTCATTGGAAAACAGGAAGCTGATAATAAGAATGAAACTAGAACAAACAAAATAAAAAGATATGCCTTTATAGCCAGAGATTGCCGTCCCTGCATGCCCAGAGTATCTCTCTCTCTCTCTCTCTCTCTCTCTCTCTCTCTCTCTCTCTGCTTTTTTTTTTTTTGAGTTTTGCATTTGAGAAGGTGGGGTCTTCATATGTAGCCCAGTATGACCTCAGGACACTGTCCACCTGTCTCAAGTATTTGAATACAGAAATGCAAAAATAGAATTTACTCTTTTGATGACAATGTGTAAGACCGATCATACCCTGTTGAAACACTATTAGCAAAAATGTAGAGACCAATGTCTTAGGATCTAAGTAGTAACCACATAATAGTAGGAGAACATTAGGGTCATATATTTATAGAGTACAAAATTAAAATGAGAAAAATGTTAAATGAAAAATGCACTTAGAAAAAAAATCTGAAATATATGTGCCAAATAGCAACATTATAGTAATGACAAATTATGCTTACCTTGACTTTAGTGGTTTTGCTTATTTTTCTGAATTTCAAATCTTCATTCTTATTCTTATTTTCATATTTTATAAAAAGTGAATATCATTCCATATTGGAAAAATACTAAATGTTCATGTGGACATTATCATCAGTCCATTTTCTAACTAAATATTAAGAAAAATGTGCCCATTTGAAGAATTGTGGTTTAGTTCTGTTTGATGGTGTGTGGCCTTACTTAAACACACACAGACCAAATTCTTCTTGGAAATTTATAAACACAAATAGTTAAGATGTAAATTTTACTAATAAATCTATGAGTACCACACACCATTAAAAACACATTCAGAAAAATTTTTTATGTACTTGAGGAGAATGATTACTTTAAAAGGCTCCATTATTCCATGTTGAATATGGAATGTCTTTCCATGCAAGCTGTTTTTACTGCTTGGCAAAGTTTTGTATTACTCTCACCAATTTTCTTTTATTACTATTTTCATATTCATCCTAAGGATCCTGTAGTCTGAGGTCATAACAAATGAGGTGCATTTTTAAAAGTGCTGTGAAATTTCAAGTTAGAAGTTTTAATATAATAAACAATAACCACTTGAGTGGGCTGAGCATACTCATACCTATTTATCAAACTCCCTACTTCCAAGGCTTATCTAAATTTCTCTTGGATTCTCTTTGTAAGCATTTTCTTGAGGAGCTATAATAATTTGTTTCCTTTCTTCAAATCTTAATATCTCCATTTCTATTACGTCATTGTGTTAGCCAACTTTTCCAGTGAAATATAAATGAGTATTTGTTATGTATCTCTGATCTATTGTTCTTTCAAAGACATTACACTTTCATCATAAGCTATACTTCTTCATGGAACCTTGGTAATTACTCCTATCAAGTTACTTTATTTTATCTAGTCATTTACCTTATTTTTATTCCAGGTTTGGTAAGAGTTTTCATCTCATATATTTTCTTCTGTGCCTTAACATATTCACATGAATTGCAGATATAACACTTGTACCACTTACTTAGATTATGCTACAATGTTTTTATATATGTGGCTGAATTTGACCGCTGGATACGTAGAATATCTACTTGTAGGTGGGTGACTGTAAATCAACTCTAATCTCACAGTTACAGTTTTGATGTAAACTTTCTACCAACACAAGAGAATTTTCGATCTCACTAGGTTCTCTTTTATTAAGACAGAGGTAATCCATATTCTCAGGATTCAGAAAATTCACTTTTAAAAATGACCCATGGGAACTATTTCTTGCGCTGTCAGCAAGCCTTAGTTTTCTGTAGTTCTTTGTTTAGGGTAGAGGTCTTTGAAACTTTGCCCTGTCCATTTTAGCACATCTATTGATGTTGCCTTTGTTCATGACATGTTTAGATAGCCAAAATAAAACATATTAAAGGAATGTCCTGAGAATAAACGTTATAACTAGAATGCATCCTTGAGTGTTGTTCATTCTTGAGTGTTGTTTATGAAAGATATTGTTTACTTAAGGGAATTGTATATTGAAACTTAAAATTCAAACCTTACTCACAATCTGATTTCGCAAATGCAGTTTAGTATATAAAGGGGTGGAAAACACTGATGTTTTTAGCACATTGCACATGGATGACAGGTTCTATACAACAGAGTAAAACTGAATTTTAATGTAAAAAATTAAATTAAGGCAGAAATTGTAAAGTCTGGAAGGCTAAAGTGTTTACCATTTAGCTTTCTACAGTTAAAAAAATTAATCTATGACCTAATCATTTTCAAATTACATGATGAATTGTTGGTTGTATAGCAGTACCCTTATAATTCAAATTTCAGACACATCAATAATATTTGCTTTCTTTCATGATACATAGTGCTCAGAGTTTCTCTGGTACTACACACATTTTAACTCTTTTACAACATTGTATTTACTTATTCTTTCTATTAATTTGTATATAATTTTTATAAATGCAGGTCTGTCATCTATCTATCTATATATCTATCTATTTATCTTTCTGTCTATCTATCTGTCTGTCTATGTATCTATTTCAGGATTGATGGAAACATCTACATGGTGTCCATGAAACAAATTTCTTTTCATGAAATTTTAGTTTTAACTTTAGCAAAGTATTTATTCTATAGCAAACTCCGGTGAATAGCATCAATTTTTTTACCCTAAGTGGTGACGTCGGAAGTCTACTAGTTTCATAGCTTCCTATAATCTTTCCTCTGTTTGTACTTTACTGTTTTATCTTCATCTAATGCCAAATCTATGTATCATTACCTGTGGCGCAAATTTTTATCTCAGTTGTGCTTTCCAAATCAGCTTCAGTTTTCACAACACAGAAGAATATATGTGCATTTTCTTTGAGCAGGTTGTAATGATGATATTGTGACTACTTGTTAGTCTGACAGTAGAAGATCCTTCCAAGTTTGTATGGTATAGCATAAACCAGTTATTTGGGAAACTGTATTCAGTGCAAAAACCTGAATCAAGGAAAATAATGAATGTGTAGATGGCAAATTGATAAATATTTGGTCATCTCATTTTGATTATCTTATTTTATTTTCATGATCTCAGAGTGAATGATTTTCTACACTGTGTGCATTTAGTAAAATAGATGATTCATCTAGACATGGGGCAAAAAACCATTTTATCACAGGAACTGACTCAGCAGTGTTTAACTACATCTAACAGCTGCTTTTCTGAATTTAAAATCTAGGTTTGCTAATTACTTTACACAAAAACACCCAGAGCTCCCAGGGACTAAACCACCAAAGAGTGTATGTGGAGGGAGCCATGGCTTCAGATATATATGTAGCAGAAGATGGCCTTCTCTGACATCAGTGGGAGAGGAGGCCCTTGGTCTTATACAGGTTTGATGTTCCAGTGTAGGAGGGTGCCAGTGTTGTGAGGCAGGAGTGGGCAAGTGGGTGGAGGAGCACCCTCAGAAGCAGAGGAGATAAAGGGGAGGGAATGGGGCATTGTGGAGGGGTAAGCAGAAAGGGGGATACCATTTGAAATGTAAATGAATAAAATAATTAATAATCAATAAGGGAGTTAAAAGGCAAAATCACCAAAAATATATATTTACTGTTTCATTAAGCATTTATGAAATGAAAAAGGAAGCCATCTCTTGATAGGTTCATTTTGAGTAATACAGGAAAGACATCATTAAGAATGTTGGACAAAGCAGTTGGCTCACTCATAGGAGGTGGTGGTCTTCAATGAATAAGGTAATTTTTCCTGTTGTATATGTTCACCAGTTTTTTTGTATCTTGCTTCTTATTTGGTCTCGCTTCTCTTTATTTTTATTGTTTCTCCCAGTTGAGATAAATTTGATATTTTATTTTTTCTTTCAATAACTTATTTTACTATATTAATTATTTTTAAGCTTTATAATAAATATATTCCATTGATGGTTTTCTTCTTATGATTAGGTATCAACTCAGTTCCAGAATAAAGAGCTTCCAAATTATATTTTTATAGAACCCTCCTATTAAACATTTGTATACTGCTGTCAAAGATTTTTCCTTTTTTGCTACAAATATTACACTGACTTTTGCTTTTAACAGTTACCTCTGAAGGTCCCTTAAATAAGAAGCACATTTTCATTATGTTTACCAAGTTATTTTTAGTACAATCTATTCCTTGTGTGGATGTTCGCACCCAGTTTTTTTGCAATTTCATGAACATACAGAGTTTTTTTAGCTCACCTTATAGTGATTATTTGTGTCCAATATCCAGAGAATGTTTCTTCATTTAATGAATGAGAGTCCACAGAGTAAGCATCATGAACATGCTTTTACTCTGTGGGAAATCTAAATTGTCAGGATTGGCTTCATGTTCCATCTAACCTCTTATTTTAAACTGTTTCTGATAAGAAATCTACGTATCCTTTTGTGTTTTCACTGTATATGGGTCTGTGTATCTCCATGTTTGTAAGACTGTCCTTAAAGGTAATGTAGAGAAAGTTAGCTTTGAGGGATGTTGGTGTAATTTTTTTTAATTTGTCTTTGGTTTTGATTTTACTCTATTTTCTTAGATATGTAGATTTGTACTTTTAAAGTTTAGAAAATGTTGAGCTATTATTCCGTTGGTAGTTTCTTGGGTGCCCTTTCTCGATCCTCCTCATAGTTTCCACCTGTGAAAATATTAGGTTTAGAGTTCCCACACTGTTCATAGTACTAAATTCACCCATCTGACCTGAATTTCATCCTCTCTGTAATTCACCATGCAAAATCTCTATCATATATAGCCTTTATTTCCCTAACTTTTATCTCACAAGACAGATAAACTGCTATTACTCTTAATTATTGTGATTGCTATCATAGACAATGAAGTTCTGACATCTATAATTTTAATATTGATTTTCCCGAATCTTTTTCTTGCTGATTTATAATCAATTTCAATGTGAAAATGTATAATAGACAATTTTTAGCTTTATTTTTGCTTCTATTTTATTTTATTTTTTACATTCAAGATTTTCCTCCCCTCTTGGTTCGCCCTCCTGCTGTTCCACATCACATGCCTCCTCCCTCCCCAAAACCCCATCTAGTTTCCGGTGTGTGACATTTTCCTTAATGAAGATCTTATTGGGAAGTGTTCTCTGTTTGGTAATATCTGTCTGGGTGCCGGTTCTCAGCTTTACCTTCGTGGTGAGACTTCTGATCTCATAAACTAACGATCTTGACAGATGTTTTATAGTTCTCACCTCATACTTGAGTAATGCTTTATTCTTTTTTAAGAGTATTTTAAGGAACATAAAAGTCATATTTATTATAAGGGTGATTATTCTGATGGTCAACTCTTCTGAATAGCACACTGAGCCCTAGGTGATCAAGAGATTTTTTTTTATTGTGTGTCTAGTGATAGCAGTTGCTGTTTTCCAGATCTTTGGTTATGAACAATATTCTTTTAAAATGTTTTGGGTTGTTTCCTGAACCTCAGCTATTTCCTTTCAAACTGGGACAGAGCTGTGCTGAACACAGTTTTTTTTTTTTTTTTTTTTTTTTTTTTTTTTTTTTTTTTTTTTTTTTTTTTTGTGGGATCTTCACAAGACACTGTGGTTTTCTATCTACAATCCTTTCTCCTTCATTATTGTAATACAAACTCCAGAAATCTTGTTCATTTCAGGCTTCCAGCTTCATTTTTGTTCAACCTGCACAACCCTGAACATTGTCTGTCTCTGGGAATATACCATATCTGGAAAGAAAACTTCCAATAAGTGCAAACATTTGTAAGACTCAGCCACATGTCAACTGATTCAACTATATATGCTGTATGATTTTTCAATGTCTTAAATCACCGTTTCACACATTAGACATACAATTATGTTCATGTAACTATATTTGCACATATAATTATTTCAGGTACAAATGTCACTCAATTGATGAAAGGAGAAATACTCACATGGCTTGACTTATAATAGCAGCTTCCAGAATAAAACACCACTTCTCCTGCTTTCAAGCTTTAAAACATTCAGTATTAAGTATTTTACTTTATCAGTGAGAGGAAATTATTTTCCTTTAGTGAAAATAGCAGAAAACTGATATTTCCACTTCCATTTAGAGAAATGTTATCATTTTAGTATATCATATGGGTCTTTAATTAAAATTATTATAGCTAATTTAAGCAGAAGTCTATAGATAACAAAAATAGACTGTCAAAAATCAGAAAAACTTTAAAATTTTTCAACATCCAGCTTAGCATATAGTTTTCTAGTACCAGATGAACATTCTGAACACAGAATGAAGATTTGATCCATGTACAGAACTCAAAAATTAAATGTTAAAACTATTTTCTTAAATAATAATAAAGGACAAGAAGAGAATATTTAAAATAGCATTTTCAAATCTTTTACAGAATTCATAAGTATGGTGTTCTTTTATTTTTTAATTATATTGGATATTCTCTGTATTTATGTTTCAAATGTTATACCCTTCCCCCCACTCCCCTCCCTCCTCTCTCAACTGGTTTCCATGAAGGTGCTCCCTCTCCCAATCACAATCTCCACTTCAGTACCTTGGCTGATGATGATGTTTTTCTTCCCATGAGGGTGCAAATCTGTGTAGCTCTGTACCCCATTTTTATAGGATTCTTTGATTCTCTAGAGTTTAGTTTCTTGAGTTCCTTCTATATTTTGGATACAAGCTCTCTATCAGATGAAGGATTGGTAGAGATCTTTATTCAATCTGTTGGTTGCCATTTTGTTCTGTTGACAATGTCCTTGGCAATACAGAAGCTTTGCAATTTCATGAGGTCTCATTTGTCGTTTATTGATCTTAGGGCATAAGCCATTGGTGTTCTGTTCAGGGAATTTTCCCCTGTGCCTATATGTTCTAAGGTTTTCCCCAATTTCTGTTCTATTAATTTCAGTGTACCTGGTTTTATGTGGAGGTCTTTGATCCACTTGGACTTGAGCTTTGTACAAGGAGATATGAAGGAATCAGTTTGCAATCTTCTGCATTCTGAATGCCAGTTGAACCAGCACCATTTGTTGAAGAGCCTGTTTTTTTTTTCCTAATGATTGTTTTTAGCTCCTTTGTCAAAGATCAAGTGACCATTGATTTGTGGGTTCATTTATGGGTCTTTGATTCTATTCCATTTGCCTACCTGTCTGTCTTTGTACCAATATCAGGCAGTTTTTACCACAATTGATCTGGAATACAGCTTGAGATAACGGATGGTGATTTTCCCAGAAGTTTTTTTATTGTTGAGAATGGTTTTTCTTATCCTGGGTTTTCTATTATTCCAAATATATTTACAAATCATTCTTTCTATGAAGAATTGAGTTGGAATTTTGATAAGGATTACGTTGAATATGTAGATTGCCTTAGACAAGATGGACATTTTTATAATATTGATCCTTCCAATTCACAAATATGGGAAATCTTTATTTCTTCTGAGGTCTTCTTCAATATTTTTCTTCAGAAGCTTGAAGTTCTTGTTGTATAGATTCTTCACTTGCTTGTTTAGGGTCACACCAAGGTATTTTTTATTCTTTGTGGCTATTGTGAAGAGTGTCAATTCTCTAATTTCTTTTTCAGCCTGTTTGTCCTTTGAGTAGAGGATAGCTACTGATTTGCTTGAATTAATTTTATATTCAGCTACTTTGCTGAAGTTGTTTATAAGCTGTAAATGTTCCCTGGTGGAATTTTTAGAGTCACTCAAGTATGCTATCATATCATCTTCAAATAATAGTATTTTGACTTCTTTCTTTCCAATTTGTATCCCTTTGACCTCTTTTTGTTGTCTTATTGTTCTGGCTAGTACTTCAAGTGCTATATTAAATAGGTAAGAGAGAATGGGCAGCCTTCTTCTCATTTCTGATTTTAGTGGAATTGCTTCAAGTTTTTCACCATTTACATTGATGTTGGCTACTGGTTTGCTGTATATTACTTTTACTATGTTTAAGTCTGTGCCTTGAATACCTGATCTTTCCAATATTTTTAACATGAAGTGGTGTTGAGTTTTGTCAAATGTTTTCTCATCTTCTCATCATCTAGAGAGATAATAGTGTGATTTTTTTTCTTTCAGTATAGTTACATAGTGGATGACATTGATAGATTTCTGTATATTGATCAATCCTTGCATCCCTGGAATGAAGCCCACCTGATCATGATGAATGATTGCTTTGATGTGTTCTTGGGTTCTGTTTGCAAGAATTTTGTCGAGTATTTTTGCATCAATGTTCATGTGGGAAATTGGTCTAAAGTTCTCGTTCTTTGTAGGATCTTTGTGTGGTTTAGGATTGAGTGTAATTCTGGCTTCAAAGAGTGAGTTGGGTGATATTCCCACTGTTTCTATATTGTGGAATAATTTGGAAAGTATTAGTGTTAGGTATTCTGTGAAGGTCTGATAAAATTTTCAACTACACCCATCAGATCCTGGGCTTTTTTTGTTTGGGAGTTTTTTGATAACTGCTTCTATTTCCTTAGGGGTTATATGGCTGTTTAGATGGTTTATTTGATACTAATTTAACTTTGGTTCTTGGTATCTGTCTAGAAAACTGTCCATTTTCTCTAGATCTTCTAGTTTTGTTGAGTATCGGCTTTTGTAATAGGATCTGATGATTTCTTAAATTTCCTCAGTTTCTCTTGTTATTTCTTGTCTTTCATTTCTGATTTTGTCAATTTGGATACACTCTCTGTGCCCTCTGGTTAGTCTTGCTAAGGGTTTATCAATATTATTGATTTTTCTCAAAGAACCAGCTCTTGGTTTTGTTGGTTTTTTAATAGTTCTCTTTGTTTCAATTTGGTTGATTTCAGCTCTGTGTTTATTTCCTGCCATCTCCTCCTCTTAGGTGTATGTTCTTAATTTTCTTCTGGAGCCTTCAGATGTGCTGTCAAGTTGTTAGTGCATGATCTCTCCAGTTTCTTTTCAGAGAAGCTCAGAGGTATGAGTTTTCCTCTTAGCACTGCTTTCATTGTATCCCGTAAGTTTGGGTATGTTGTCTTTTCATTTTTGCTAAATTCTAAGAAGTCTTTGATTTTTTTTTTCTTTATTTCTTCCTTGATCAAGCTTTCCTCGAGTAGGGCATTGTTTATCTTTCATGTATATGTGGGCTTTTTTTGTCATTGTTGTTATTGAAGACCAGCCTTAATCTATGGTGATTTGATAGAATGCATAGAATTATTTCAATCTTCTTGTATCTGTCGAGGCCTGTTTTGTGACCAACTATATGGTCAATTTTGTAGAAGGTGCCATGAGGTGCTGAAAAAAAGGTATATGCTTTTGTTTTAGAATGAAATATTCCATAAATGTCCATTTGATTTATTTGGTTCATAACTTCTGTTAGTTTCTCTGTGTCTCTGTTCGGTTTCTGCATACATGATTTGTCCATTGATGAGAGTGGGGTGTTGAACTCTCTCACTATTATTCTGTGTGTTGTAATATATGATCTGAGCTTTAGTACAGTTTCTTTCATGAATGTGATTGCTCTTGTTTTTGGAGCAAACATGTTCAGGATTGAGAGTTCCTCTTGATATATTTTTCCTTTGATGACTAAAAAGTGTTCTTCCTTGACACTTTTGATTACTTCTGGTTGAAAATCAGTTCTATTCGATATCAGGATGGCTATTCCAGCTTGTTTTATGGGACGATTTACTTGGAAAGTTCTTTCCAAACCTTTTACTCTGAGGCAGTGCCTGTCTTTGTTGCTGAGATGAGTTTCCTGTATGTAGCAAAATGCTGGATCCTGTTTGTGTATCCAATCTGATAGTCTATGTTCTTTTATTGGAGAATTAATTCCATTGATTTGAAGGGATGTTAAGGAATAGTGATTGCTGTTTCTTGCTATTTTTGTTGTTACAGGTATAGTTATGTTTTTGTGCTTTACTTCTTTGGTGTTTGTTGCAAGAGGATTAGGTTCTTGATTTTCCTAGAGTGAAATTTTTCTTTTTGTGGCTGTGTTTTTTATCTGTTATTCTTTGTAGGGCTGGATTTGTGAACAGATATTGTGTAAATTTATTTTTGTCCTGGAACATGTCGGTTTTTTCACCAATGGTGATTGAATGTTTTGCTGGATACAGTAACCTGGGCTGGAACTTGTTTTTTATTAGGGTCTTTATGATATCAGTCCAGGATTTTCTAGCTATCATAGTCTCTGTTGAAAAGTCTGGTGTAATTCTGAATGGTGTGCCTTCATACGTTACCTGTCCCTTTTCTCTTTACTGCTTTTAGTATTTTTTTCTTTGTTTTGAACATTTTTTGTTTTGACTATTATATGCCAGGAAGAATTTCTTTTCTGGTCCAGTCTATTTGGGGTTCTCTAGGCTTCTTGTATGTTTGTGGTCATCTCTTTTTTTAGGTTAGGGAAGTTTTCTTCTACAATTTTGTTGAAGATATTTACTGTGCCTTTCAGTTTACATCCTCTGTCCTGTTCTATACCTATTATCCTTAGGCTTGATCTTCTCATTGTGTCTTGGATTTTCTGGCTTAGAATCTTTTTGATTTTTGCATTTTCCCTGACTGTTGTGTAAATATTTTCTATGTTATCTTCTGCTCCTGAGATTCTCTCCTCTATCTCTTGTATTCTGTTGATGAGGCTAACATCTCTTCCCGATGTCTTTTCTAGGTTTTTTTTTATTTCAGGTTTGTCTCTTTTAGTTTTTTCTTCATTGTTTCTATTTCTGTTTTCAGTTACTTTGCATGGTTGTTTATACTTTTTTCTACATTTTTAAGTGACTTTTGTGTTTTCTCTTTGAGGGCTTCAACTTGCTTTTCTGTATTCTCTTGGTTTTCCTGTACTTCTTGAAGTATGTTTTGTATGCACTCTCAAAGATCTCTGTCATCATCATAAAGTATGATTTTCTGGTGAGTTGGGATATTCACTATTTGCAGTGGTGGGAGAACTGGGTTCTGGTATTGCCAGGTTGTCTTTGTTTCTGTTTCTTAAAGTCTTTCACATTCCTCTTGCCATCTTGTTACAGGTGACTTTGTTGTCTCTTACTTGAGCTTGTTACTCTTGTGGGTCTGTGGGCCAATTGTCTTCAGAGGAAGATAATTTTTGGATGTTCTTCTCTCAGGGTAGGTTGTAAATTCTGATGACATGTCCCAGTCCTAATGTACCTGTGCCAGGTCTGGCTTTTGGCCGGAAGTGTGCACTCATAAGCAGTATATCTGCCTGTGTCTAGAGAGTTCTGGGCAGCCTCTCCTAGCATAGAACATGGGCAGAAGAAGTTGACTCACCTATTCCCTTGGGATGGAAAGTGCTCCTGTAGCTCTTCCAAGCTCCCAGGGACTGTGGGCAGGCAGGCCACAGTTCATGATGAAAATGGAAATATGGTGTTCTTATTCTCTTAATTTGTATTTGTTATAATTACAATTACTTAAGGGTGACTTATTGTATTTTTATGTGTAAAATAGTCTGCAGGTATGTATTTGATTTACATATATGACTAGTGCTTTTGAAGCCAAAAGAGGAGATTAGAACCCCCAGAACTGAAATTACAGACAGTTATAAGACACCATGTAGAGCCTGGTAACCAAATCAAAGTCCTGGTCAAGAATATTAGGTTCTCTTAATAACTGGAAGATATCTACAGTTTATTCCCTTGCTTTTACAGCATAATCTAATATATTTTTACCGTTAAAATATAACAATTAATTTTATTAAAAATTCCCAAATTATGTATGTGCATTCATATTCATTCAGGTGCATGCAGAGAAAAGAGAACAATGTTGGCTCCACTGAAATTAGAGTTACAGGCTGTTGTGAGCCACTACGTGTATTTTGGGAATCAAACTCTGGTTCTTTGCATCAGCAGTATGTGCTCTTACTCACAGTATCTCCAGTCCTTACTAATTTTCATGTGCTCATTTATTTCAATTTAGTAAAATAACATTGTTTCTGGGTTTTAATGCTTGGAGACAAAGGAAAGAATGCACTGTTATTATTGGAAGAAGCAATGAAAATATTAATTATTATCTTCTCTTATATTAATGAAAAATACAGATGACATGCAATTGTTTAAGAGACATGCTCATGAAGCCAGTCACCTAATTGAGAAATTAGTTGTACTTTAATTTTTCATGTGTGTGGGGGGGATGAAAGTTGTTCTGCTTGGTGGCATAACTATTAGTAAGTGGCCTAAATTTCCATAAACAATAATATATTCATGTATATTGGCAGCATTAAGTAAATTTAGTGATTATGTTTCAATTTTTCAACTTTTTAAAAATTTTAATATAATTACATTATTTTTTCACTATTCTCCCTTCAAATTCTCCAATAAATCTTTCCTTGCTCTATTAAAAAAATCATGTCTTTTTCTTTATCCATGAAATGTTGAGAGCAGAAGAAATTGTCTCCCATAGGGAAGAGCACACATGTTCATTATGCAATTGTAAATGCCAACTCGGAAAAGTGTGTGTGTGTGTGTGTGTGTGTGTGTGTGTGTGTGTGTGTGTTAACGAATAGGACACAAAGCTGAGAGTGTGACATTTTGAGAGGATTTAAGGGAAAATGGAAAGTGATAAACTATGAAGTTCTCCTTCACTTAGTACCAAGGTACTATACATGCTACCAGAGAAGTACATTTCACCAATCTCACGTAGCTACAACACTGTGAAATAAAATCGTGACTTGCCTGCAAGAGGTAACTACTGTACTTTAGTGGAAAAGAAAACCCGTACAAAAGTAATCAACCACGTTTTTGTTTGTGAGATTTAAAGTCCACTACGTACCTGACACTGTTAATGAAGCCAGAAACCTTAGATGGGGTAAGTCATGACCTCTTCTACTATTATTCTACTAATGAACATAGCAATAAAATGACCACTTCTGCTATAGTGGTTTACTCAGCCTTCATCATGAAAGGTTTTACTTCTGGTAGATAAAAGTTAACACAGACCGGGAACTGGAGAATGTACAGAAAACAAAAGACTTTAGATCAGTCGGCTCTAAGTTGGATTTCTTTATCATATCTCTTTCAGTACGGCTCAGAAATGGAGGCATAAGAGAAATGTAGTAGCTGTGTAGTTTTATGTACCCTTGTCACAAGCTAATGTCATCTGAGAGGAGAGAATCTCAATTAATAAAATGCTTCCATAAGCTGTCACTTTTGTGTACAACTGGGAGATGATAGAATATAGATTAGTATGAAGAAGCCTGAGTTAGATGAAGCAATTAGTGCAAAGTCCTTTAGCATTTCTTTCCAGAATATATCATGTTCTCCTGCCAAAAAGACACTGGATATGCACAGAGCACTGCTTACCATTCTATTCATGGACAATATTTTATTTTAAATGCTTTTGATTGAAATGCAATCTTACCACTTTTTATCATCACCGCTTCTCTCCAGCCCCTCCCAACTACCCACCCTTGAATTGCTCTCAAATGTTCTTAATCTGAACAGAAATACTTTTCACAAAGCCTTGTCCTTGACTTACTTAGATTTAGGAAACATATGTTCAAGTAGTAAGATTGTAGTACTTTTCTTGGTGCAACCAAGCACCAGAGACTAGGTTGCCTGGAGACCTATGTTAAAACTAAGCATTATAAATTTAAGCAAAACAAACTGGCAATAAAACAACAAATAAACAAAAGCCCAACTGTTAATAAAATGACTCCAAGTGATATTCTGCTATACTTGTAAGTTAGTGCCTTATGTAGTCTGCCTCAGAAAGGCTTTCTCCAGCCATAGACAGGAAAAGACTCAAAAACCTACAGTCAGATGTTATGTAGGGAGAGAGAGTAGACAGAGTCTAAATGTGAGTTTCCTATAAAATTGCTTCACATGGAGTTCAGAAAATCCTGACCAAAATAACAAAAAAAAAAAAAAAAAAAAAAAAAAAAGATGGAATTGAGAACACAGAAATGTCTCTAAACCAACTAAACAAGACCCGTAGGAACTCAGAGACTGACGCAGCAAGCACAGGGCCTACATGGGTTCTGTAGCAGGTTCTCTGTATACACTGTAGCTGTTAGCTTAGTATTCTATGTAATCCTTGACTGTGAGAATGATTGAGCCTCTGACTCTTGTACATGCTTTTGAGACTCTTCTCCTCTTGGGTTGCCATGTCTGACTTCCATGTGACAGTTTTTGTTTCATCTTATTATATTTTATTCTGTCATGTTTAATTGTATTCTCTTAGAATCCTGCTCTTTTCTAATGAGAAACAGAAAAAGAGGGGATTCTAGAGAGATAAGGAGTAGTGGGAAAGGACTATTCCTTAACCTCAACAACCCTTCATCTTTTAAATATATGAAATCAATTTTATATATAGTTCATTATATTTTATTTACATTGATTTATGGATCTATATTAATTTGAATTTTGCTATTTCTGCTTCAGGTACATTTCTTCTGTACATTCATTAAAACAATTAATCCTCTGTAATTAGTAATAATTTGATTACAAATGAAATACCAACAAGTAGGATGTTGTATATATGACTTGTAAAACTCTTTAGGGAAGTTTTAAGGCTTTTTCTGGGTCATTTGTTATTTTGCATTAAGATTCTGTAGCTATTGGCTGGGTCTGAAGAATCTGCCATGATTAGCAAGATAACAGATTAGTAAAATAAAACTTTTGCTTTGCTGGACTATGTAATGCTGGTCTGCTGGAGCTGAGACAGTACAGGCGACTAGAAAGGACCAGAATGTCTGTGTTAAAATCTTCTGGGAAGGATGTCCTGAGTCAGCACTCAGGCTGTGTTTCAGAGGTCGCCAAGTTTACAATTCACACTAGCACCCTAACTCTCATAGGTAGTACTGGATTTGAACATGTGGAGATCATTGGAGGCTTAGCACTGTGAAAGACCAGGAGAAGCCTTTGGTGTGGGTAGAGCCTCAATGGAAGGTGAAGGCCCAGAATTGAAGGGTTCAGGAAAAGACATTTCAGGTTCACCACCAGGGAGAGACTGTGAGGGGCTATGAGTAAAAGTGTATCCCAGTTGCAGAAGAACTCAGGAGTTTGGAGGTGCTAGTACATTGGGACAATCACAAAGAAGGACAGCAGCAGTAGAGGAAAACCAGCCTGAGTCTATATATCTAGAAGTATATGCTACAGAGGTAAGAGGTTGAGAATTGACCCAAGGCATGGAGCCCAGATAACCATGTGTTTATCTCAGACACTGGATTTTGGTTTTGCATGAATTTCATTGTGACTGTTCCCTGGTTTCTTCTCTCTTGAAGTAAGAGAGTACTTAATTTATGTTTTCTTTTATAGGAGTCAAAATTTGAGACTAAATTATAGCACACTTAGATTTTTCAGGGTTATTT
Organism: Micromys minutus; assembly: GCF_963924665.1. Lineage (NCBI taxonomy): Eukaryota > Metazoa > Chordata > Mammalia > Rodentia > Muridae > Micromys > Micromys minutus. Next base: position 42,768,595 of record NC_137976.1, on the reverse strand, counting down.
TAAAGAGATTGAACATTTGTGAATCTTTAAAGACTATGGGATTTCCCTTAATACCATCACTCCCTGCAAGTCATCTTTGCCCACCCCTTCATTGACCCTGCCTGGGACCAATGGGTAAGAAGAGTCAAGGGCTGGGAATCTGAAGACTTCTCCTGAGTCTGGTACCTGCCGTATGGTTCACCTTTACCAAGCAGTGGGCACACTTCTTTTTCTTCCCTTGCTCTTTTCCTTTCCTTGCTCAGCCCTATTCTGTACCACAGAACTTTAGAGCTTGAGTCCCAGAGTTGGGGAATGTGGTTTCCATTAGATTATCCAGGTTAGGTTTGCCAGCCATCCTCTTTCGGGTACTTCCAGATCCTCTAAGGGAAGAAGTCCCTCTGGGGTGGGAAGGTGAGGTTATCATCTCAACACAGGCTGGAGGGTGAAAGTGTGTGCGTGTGTGCATGCGTGCATGTATGTGTATGTGTATGTGTGCATGCGCGCACGTGTGCATGTTTGTGACATGTTAAAAGTCGCTCTTGCAGACTAGTCTCCATCCTCACCTTCTGAAGACATGTGAACTTAGGATCGACGTATCTGTGACAAGTATGCCAGGAGTGGTGGGGGCCACCAGAGCAAGCCACTTCCCCATCACCATCTTCCCATGGGATCCAAGACCAAAGGCAGACAACCTGCCAAGTGCAAACTCCTTCATCCTCTGCCTATGCAGGGTTGGTCATCCACCTGGGCCCAGAAAGGAACAGACTGCAATTTGCCCTCTGAGCCTCAAAGCAAATTTGCTACTGGAAGAGAAGCCTGCCTGGCTCTGCTGCAGCCTGGACCCCAGGTTCAGACAGAGGTGCTGATCCCCAGGTCAAGTTGTTAAGTGTTTTTGTTTTGTAGCTGCTTCCCACTGCTTTTTGCTGACATTTACAAATGAAAGCAAGCTGTTTGGAAGCTCTGAACTGAGGGAAATGAATGAAGACAAGGCTAATGGTGGGGAGTGCTAGAGGCTTGGGTTACCTGGTCCCCTTGGATGGGACCCCGAAGTCTCTATTGTTAAAGAGCCCTCAGGTTCTCCCTAGCTCCCATCCTCTCCTCCAGCCATGGTGATGGAAGAGGCAGAAGAAAACTTTAAGCCCAGTTCTCATAGGAAAGCAAAAATCTCAGGGACTTTGCAGAGAAGGTTCCACCTTAGGCTCGTACATTGTCTTTACTATTTTCTAGGATATCACACTCAACAGGACTAAAAATTAAAAAAGAGTAAACTACTTGAATGAGCTTGTATTATGTTAATATTATTGAGTATCTGCTCTCCTCCCCCCCCCAAAAATAGACTGTGCAAGTCTCTTTATACGTTATTTACATTCCTAATGTGAGATCCTGTGGATGAATTAGGAAGGAAATGGAAATGTGGCCTGATGGAGAAGTGTGTATGTTGTATGTAGACAAAGGGATCAATTGTGTTGGATAGTTTTATGTCAACTTGACAGAAGCTAAAGTCATCTGAGAGAAAGTAAAAAAAAAAAAAATGCCTCCTTTAGGTCAGACTTTTTTCAGGCTTTTCTTAGTGATTAAAAAGAAGGGCCTATCCTATTGTGGGTGGTACCATCCTGGGCTGGCAGTCCTAGTTTGTATAAGAAAGCAACCTGGAGCAAGAGAATATGCACCATCCTCCAGGGCACCTACTTCAGTGACTGCCTCTAGGTTCTTACTATGTTTGTGTTCCTTTCCTGATTTTTTCATTGGTGAACAGTGATATGGAAGTTTAAGCCAAACAAAAAAAAAAAAAAAAAAAAAAAATCTTTCCTTTCCAAGTTGCTTTTTTCATAGTTTTCTCCCAGCAATAGTAACTCTATTACAAGGAGTCATGAAGATTGTAAGAGCTAGAAGTAGGAAATAGCTGCAAGGAAGCCATATCTTTTAAACACAACAGGGTCGATCCACATGTAAACTCGCAGAGGCTGTGGCAGCACATATGAGACCTGTACTAGTTCACATCAGACAAAAGCCTGGCAGGCAGAAGTGAGCACAAAGACCCACCTCTAGCCAAGAAGCCTTCAGTAATCGCTAAAGTAATAAAGAGTATGCAGCCATGGGCCCTACAGAGAATGCTAAGCAGTTAATAGTACTTGATGCTTTTGTGAGGACCAGGGTTCCTTTCCCAGTGCATAGGCTGGTTTACAACCATCTGTGATCTAATCCTAGAAGATTCAGCTTTCTTTTCTACCTTTCATTGTACATATATACACTTATATACAAAAAAATCATTAACATATAGTAAACTAATTAAACAAATTAAAGTTGTTTTTTCAAAGAATATACAGTTTTAGAATAAACCATTCATTCAGAAAACCACAGATGGCTTTCTCCCAAGTTATGCTCCAAACACCACCTCATTACTTCCAAGAACCGGAATGATTTTCAGTATTCTACTGGAGTTACAGAATAAGACAAAACCTTGTTATTATTCTGTGGTATTTATTGATATACATTATACACAAAAGCTGTAAATTATGAATATTAGCTACATATACATAAAATATGTTCTATCGTTCTATGCATTGTTTGATTGATTTGCTTTTGGAGGTTAATATTACAGACATAATATGGGGGCCTAAACCTCTAATCATAGCACTTGGTAGATAAAGGCAGGGATTTCTGGAATTCAATGCCCCTTTCGGCTGCACAGTAATTTCAAAGGCAGATTCAGCTATACTACACTTTGACCTAATAAGTTGATAGGTTATAGATAGATAGATAGATAGATAGATAGATAGATAGATAGATAGATAGGTAGGTAGGTAGGTAGATAGATAGATAGATAGTTAGATAGTGATAGCTATTTACTTTTATAATTTTCCTCCTTTAAACATTCCTAAATCTTCTCCCTGCTCCTTATCAACTAATTTCATGTACTTTCTCTTAAACCTGAGCCAGACCAAAACAACAAGACATACAAAGTATGAAACATTCTCAAAACAGAATATAGAATCTGTTTTGCTCTGGCCACTAATTCTGAGCATAAGGCCTACCCTGGGACCTGCTTGATGGAGTATCACTACCACCACTCTGTTTCCTTTTCCTCTCCCTGGAGCAGAAATATTTATATATATATATACATATATATATAATGTTTATATAATATATATATATATATCATGTTTATATATAAATATAAATATATATATAATGTTAATTTGTAACTTATTCTTACTGCCAAATTGATGAATAAACAGACGTAAGTGAGTGACGTTAGGTAAGAAACATTACTCATTACTACTCTTATCTTTATATTCTCAGTCTATGGGTGTGCATGCTTTAATTTATTTTGACTTTGTGCGATAGGTTTGAAAAGGTTCTTTGATTAGCCTGTAAGGATAAATGGAGGCTATTATTACAATTATGATTGGTTTTTGAATTCAAATCAATATTTTGTCATTTTCCAAAGCAATTCCATTATTTTATGCACCTCATAAAACCTAGTATTTATAGAACTTGCAGCATTCTTAAGGCACATTTACAATCATTTGATCTTCAAAACTCATGTTTATAAAATGGAAAAGTTGGTTATCCTATCATTCTACTCTTTGTAAATAAAGCAAACTATCCTTGTGAAAATTCACTTAACTACAAAGTTCTCAAGGTATCAGTAATATGAAGTCACTGTAATTTCCATTTCCTATGTCATGAGCCCGTAGGAATCCTCAATCATGAGAGATGGGAAAATATAATATTATCTGCAGTTTATTCATTGCCATGTTTGTTTAACATAATCCACAGTCATGAAGCCTTCTCAGGCCTACTTTGGAATGGAAATATCCTACAAGTTGTCCTAATACAAAATCAGGTTATGGATGACAATGACGTTTAAAGTTCTGCTTTCCCTTTTAGTGATTCAAGCATGCATTGTCAAAGCAGTTGAAGGGTTGACTTTCTATATTCTTTAATGTGTTTTGTCAAGCAGGACTTTGTCATGTATGAATGCATGTGACATTTCATTTTTCCACCACTCTCTCTTCTTTCCCCTTTGTTTTCAGTTTAGTCTCAGTTGGCATTATTTGTTCTCCCCCCACAACCTTTCAGGACACATGTTAGTTGTCTTTTTCCTGTCAGTGATAAACTAAATGAACCTGAGCCTACGTCCTCACCTAATTAAAAAATTATGCTCAAAACAGGGCCATCAATTTCACTTTTAAATTAGATAGCTACTTTATATATGTACACATTTTAAGTAAATGTGAGTTACAAAGAGTCATGCTTAAAGATATTAAATCCAGGCCTACTTTCTCATGGGCAAACTGAAGAGAAATGTCATCGTATATATGCTTTTCCTTCTGTATAAAATGTAATCAGGCCAGGCAAGCCTCTTAGGCTGAGCATAATTAAAGTCAAGCAAGGAAGAATGGAAAAAGTGTAAGCATTTTCAAACTGCAAATTAAAAATGACAGTGGAAGAAATTTGGTTCATTTGTACTTCTGGGGTAAATGAAAATGACTAAAAGATCCTTAAGTAAAGGAGAGTGAAATTGCCCAGTCCTAGGCACAGCCCTCACCTTCCAAAGCAAGGTATCTCTTAATTGCTCCACCGAGAACAAAGCAGAGCTGAGTCTGCTCTATTGTGTTTTATTGTGATTCGCACTTTTCTGCATAGGAGTTTACCAGCTTTAAACAAAACATCGATTTATATACTTTATAGAGTGAAACATTTTGGGGACTTTAAGTGAAACATTTCTACAGTGTTGCGTTGGTCTAATTTTGGGATGGGTTTGCAGATTATCTTGATTATCTGTTCTCAAAAAAAAATCTTCCCTCCCCAATATTTTGTCTCTAAATGCAAAATTTAGGCCAATATTTTATATTTATGAGCAATTTGTCATTTTGTGACTCTGTTAAATTTCATAAGACTCTACAAATTTGAATTTACGGAGATCTTAGATAATATTGAGCATGTTTCATGTCAAAAATTTTATAAATATTAAGTAGTCAAAGCTGCCAAGGCACACCCATGAGACAGAGGGATGGTAGGTGGGTCTTTTGTTTCATTTGTTTTTCCTTACTGTTAATTTGTGGTATTCCTGGTAGATTTTAATAAGCACACACAAACAGACACACATGTTCAAACACACATGCAGACACACAAGCAGAAAGAGACAGAAACAGAGAGAAACAGACTGACTGACAGAGACAAGAGAGAACCACAGAGAGAGAGATGAAAGAGACAGAAGAAGATATACAAATACAAACAGACAGACTCACATTCTCCCAAACATGGAGAAATAGAGGGACAGAGTTTCTCTCTCTTTATACCAGTCTCCCTCTGTCTTTCTCTGTCTCTGACCTCTCATAATCACACACACACACACACACACACACACACACACACACACACATACACACACACACACACACAGAAAGAGACAGAGAGAGTTACAGAGAGAGAGAGAGAGATAGAAAGAGATAGAGAGATAGAGATAGATAGATAGAGAGAGAGAGAGAGAGAGAGAGAGAGAGAGAGAGAGAGAGAGAGAGAGAGAGAGAGAGATTATCTGCTTTCCTCAGTTGAGACCTGGAAGTTTGTCATAGAAATTCTAAGAAGAGCCTTGAATAGTTACTTGAGTTTATGCACTCAAGCATTGTTTTTTTCCTGAAGGCTACCTTTCATCTGAGTGAGAACCATTATTTATTCTTATCTTCACGCTGACATAATACTAAACCTAACACTGTTGTCATTTTTTATTTATATTTTTTACAAATGTTTACAAGTATTTTTAGATATATGGTTATTTCCTTTAAACTCTCTGGAAGATCATTGAAATGAGTCTGCTGTAAATAGGTTAACAGGGAAAAGGCACATGGATTTATTCATCTGCATTAGTATAAAAGTCAGACAAAATATAAAACCCTAAAAAGGACCAGATGATTAAAACTTAAAGTCTGTTCATAGTGGAAAAACAGAAAGGTCTTTGAACAATTATATACATACATACATACATACATACATACATACATATATACATATGTACATACACACATAATAATTTGGAGAAAATTGAATGGGTTTAATGAAAAGAAAGTATATCTTCTATTGTCTCTGGAAGCTGAAGGACAGACAATAAATTGTTTGTGACAGCATTAGTGATAGTGATATTTCTGTCTTCCCGCAAAATGAGTTTAATGGCCCCTTGTTAATGAGACTTAGTAAATGTGTCCAAGACTCTTGTGTTTCTCTTGGGAGAGATTGCTTCAGTCACATGAGGGAACTTAAAAAAAAACCCTCCTTATGTTTAGTACATGGGAGGGTCTGATTCTGAGGCAGTTTCCCCGGCACTGCATATCAAAGCAGCCCTTTCTTGGGTATAATATGTCATTGTCTACCCTTTTGCAGGGATTGAATTACATGTCTAAAGGTCTAGTAATGAGTATTTAAACAGATCTTGCATAAATTGTGAGGTTTGAAGATGGAATTAGATTTCTCATTCAAGGTACAGTCTATAGGGAAGGCATGTAAAGAAATATCATTGAACAATATATTGTACAGAAGTGTGTGTATCATGAAGCATACCCTCCATGCTCTGAAGTTTCTAAGAAGATAGAATTTAAATAACTGCATGAGGTAGCGTATTTATTAATTAGCTTGATGTTTGTACTGGCTGGTTTTAGTGTCAACTGGTTTTCTGTCAAGCTGGAGTTATCACAGAGAAAGAAACCTCAGTTGAGGAGCTGCCTCCATGAGATTAAGATGTAAGGCATTTTCTTAACTAGTGATCAAAAGAGGAGGGTCCAGCCTACTGTGAGTGGTGCAATCCCTGGGCTGGTAACCTGGGTTCTATAAGAAAGCAGGCTGAGCAAGCCAGAGAAAGCAAGCCAGTATTTAACATCCCTCCAGGGCCTCTGTATCAGCTCCTGCTTCCTGACCTGCTTGAGTTCCAGTCCTGTCTTCCTTTGGTGGTGAACAGCAGTGTGGACGTGTAAGCTGAATAAGCCCTTTCCTCCCCAACTTGCTTCTTGGTCAAGATGTTTTGTGAGGAATAAAAACCCTGGCTAAGACAGTGTTGCTTTCTATAAAATAGACATATCTTTAAATGCCATGTTGACTGTCACAAACATACATTTTTTATTTGCCAATTATGAACAAGAAAGTAACTAGAAAAGTAATGTGAGCTAAATCTAAAGACTGGAAGTTGCCAGTTTAAAGAAACTGTGGATTGTGATGCCTTACCCTATTGACTGGATTGAAAATATGTGAACAGTTGAACATCTGCACCTTTATGCAAGTTCTTCCTTAACTTGTGATATCCATTGTATCAAATGCTTTTTGTCAATGAAAGTTGCCAACAACTCCTACCATTTCTAGTCTGGTCATATTAAGCTATGGGGTTTCAAAGTCATTGATAACACAGCAAAAATATGTTCTTTGCTTTCTACTTTTAAACGATTGTATTTTTCCACTAAAGATTCTAGTATAATTTGAAGAAGCTTAGCTACCATGGAAACAAGTATATTCTAAAGATTTGCCCAGGAGTATTACTTACCATCCAGGAACTGAATGCAGTTGATACAAACTACTTTGTCTCAATTAATTCAATCATTAACACACTGAATAGGCAAATATGGATCATTTTATTCAAACAAGAAGTTCCTATAAAAAGTATCAAATTATTCACATTTCCCAACAACAGGAGTTTGAACAACTATTCTGATATCCACTGTGATCATGTCTATTTTTCTATATATATGTCTTTAAAGATTTTGTTTCTTTTCTCCAAAAGCAAAAATATGAGTAAAATTGTGTTATAAAATTACTTAATTGATTATTTATTTTTAAATTATTTACTACCACATCTAGAAGACTGCTTATGATCAGAGAACAGTTATGGAAGAGGTGTTCCCATTACTATGTGTTAGAAACTGCCTCCACCATTGTCCAAATATTTTCACAAGAGTTTTGCCTCATATTGGTTGTATGTTTGGTTTTTGTTGTTGTTGTTGTTGTTATTTGTTTGTTTTTGCTTTTTTGCTATGTAGCAAGAAAGGTTTTGCATAATAGTAGCAACACTTTGCACTACTTACTGACTGCATTTTCACATCTTCCATGGATTCTGATACATTGTTTTCCAGTATTTCATGGAGTGATTTACAAGCACCATCACTTGTATAAGATAGGGAGGCCAAAACAATAACAAAAGCCTAGTGGAAATGCTCGAGGAATTATCTTTGCTTCCACTGCACATTTTCAGTAGTCATTGTATATCACTGGCTACAATCCTATTTATAGTGTTTGTTTGAAAGTACATTTGAAGGGATGTTTAAAAGACTCAGACATCTATTTTTATTTATGGATCAGCAGCTGCTTCGTGTTTCAGATTGCTGTCTATGAAAGAAATGTACCCGAAGGAGTTAAATTGTTAGTTCAACCAGATGCATACTTTGTAAGTTTTGAAAAAGCCACAATATCCAAGTTGCAGTCAAAGGGAAACATCCTATCACTGCTCATGGGGCCCACAATAAGCGTAAAGCACTACCTTGAAACATATTCTTGTGAGTATGTTGTGTTATCTAGGAAGTACCCATGAATATGTTTTCACTCAAAATTCTTCCACAGACATAAAAACATCTCTAATCTCTCAGGATGTAATATTTTCAGCTTTTCCCATACATTAATAAAAAATGTGCACATGCCTGTATATTTCTTACAAAGTAAATTATATCAAATTCAAAGTGATTTTAATTGTGCTTTTTCTCATTAATACTTTATTCCCGAGATACAGTGGTATGTGAACACTAAATTTTTTTAATAATGGAGAAATGATTAATTTTTTGTGCTAAATGTCATTAGCAATAAAATGAAAAATATATTTGTAAATGAGGATTTTTACACACACATATACATATCTGTAAACATTTCCTCAGATGTATGTACACACAATACATCACTAATGTGAGAACACTGATTCTAGTGATGTGACAATTTTATTTTTATAAGTATTTCAAAGTTATCAGACTGCAATATTATAATTAATACTATGAGCACACATGCTTACTTCTTCCATATAACTTTTTAAAAACCAGACTTTGAAATTGTATATCAATAATTGAATATACCTTGAGTTTTATTTTGACTTATTTTTTACTTATTATAGTGAGGTTATCTCATTAGTCCATAGAATATGAATAACAAGTGTTTATTTCATATGACTATAAACATCTCTCTCAGGATTTAAATTCTGATTGACATTGCTAATTCTTAGATTGAAAAAATATACTTTGGATAGTTCAAAAAACCATAATACCAACCAAAACAAACAGATCATGTACTTGTTCTGTTCAATGATGTAGAATTTTGTGTAAACTCTTTTGAAACACAATAACAAAGTTAAAATCAACTGTATGTTCATAAATCCTTTCCAATTTGCTAAATGACCCCAGAGAAATTATTACGTGTAACTCATTTTTTGTAAATACGATGAAAGAACATTTAGTTTAAGTTTTTTAAGTAGTAGCAGAATGATGAGTAAGAATATAATTAATATTATTATATTATAATATAATTGTTATCTGACATTATAAAGAAGTAATCACAAGAGAACCTCACACTTTCATCTCAACTCTTCTCAGTAGTTGGCCAATGGGTGTGGGTTGGAAAAAAGGGTAATAATGGCCACTAAGATGTAGTGGAAATACAGTTGGTGTGATTCAGCAGCGAGCACATAAGTGATAAGTTCTTGGACCTACCTGATTTTTCCAACAGAACCAAAGTTTACAGGAAGGGCTTCTGCTATATATAACACAGTGGGATAGTCCAACCCAGTGGTGTGTAATGGCAAAAATAAATCAGCAAGAAAAATAGTTAGTCATTAAATGAAATGCTCTATCTATGACATGACTCAAAACAAAGTCAGTTCCTTAGGCACAAAATCAAGTGTATCTCTGTTCAATCACAATTATCTTTTCCAAATATGACAGTTAGTGAATTTTTGCTTTGTTAAATCCTATTCCTCAGTCCTTGCTCTTTTCTTTGATGTGCTAAGAAACAAAGGTTGAAAGCATTTTGATTAAATCTGGCTTTTCTGAATATTATTCTTCCCACTTAATGTTAATAATTCCATCAGTTTTAGAAAGTCTAAGCAGCTACCAGACTTTTCTAATGTCAATTATTACTCAACAATTTTATTGGTTAGTTTCATATTGAATTTACTTGCCAAAGGGACATCTAATACCAGGCCATTTATCTGCAGATAATAAAGTTAGGCTCAAACCGTATAACCTCAGCTGAAGTGATTGCATTTTTGCAATTACATTAGGCTTCCCTGAAGGAGGTTAATTGAACGACTGTGTTCTGTTTTGTCAAGATTTATCCCCCATATAAATCTAGTAGTGTCAGCTTGGAGGCACATTGTTCCAAATGAAAACTACCTGCCTCTGGAAAAACCCAAACAAGACTCAGTAATTAAATAGAATAGAGAGTCAGATCTGTTTTCACTCTTGCTGAAGGTAAAAGTGTCACAGTTTTATTAGGGAAGTTTCAAGGTGCATTGCTGAGTAGTGACTTATGAGAGTTCCACAATTTGGTAGTCTATGAGAAACCTATTCTTCTTTTATCTCATGTGGGATGATCATGTTGAGATTGAGAACTAGAATTCTACTAAAATATCTCTGTTTCTGGGTGTGGCAGGTTTTTGTTTTTTGTATATATTTTGATCATTCTAAAAATCTTTAATTATCCCATATTTCCATAAGGGTAAAGATTTATAAAAATAAATATAGGGCAATGGAAACTCACAGAGACTGAACCTCCAACCAGCGAGTCTGCATGGGTCTGACCTCGGACCACTATACATATGTGACAGTTGTGTAGCTTGGTTTCCTTGTGGAACTCCTAACTCTGGGAGCAGAAGCTCATTATAACTCTGTTACCTGCTTTTGGGACCCTTTTCTCCTACTGTGTTGTCTCATCTAGTCTTAATAGGAGGGAGGTTCCTAGTCTTACTACAAGTTGACATGCCATGATTGATTGACATCCATGAGAAGCCTGCCCATTTATTAAAAGAAATGGAGGCATGGATGGTTCAGGAAGAGGGGAGTTGAAACAGGGAATAGGAGAAAAGAGGGAAGGGAAACCGAGGTTTGGATGTAAAAGAAAGAAAAAGAAAAGATTAGATAATGGTTATGTTTTATATATATATATATATATATATATATATATATGTACATATATTCATATATGTATATACATATATTCATATACATATATACATATATATATACATATATTCATATACATATTCACACATATACATATATACATACAAGTATACAAAACATATCATTAAAAGATAGTGGTCTAAAAGATTAGTAAATTTTATGAACTGAGAGAATTAATGGATATAATTTTTAAAGGCTGCTTTTTAAAATGAGAAACCTTGACCTACAGTTGAATAAGATTTTATGAATCTGAGAAAAGCAAAGGAGTGTTTTAGGTGGCCAGAGGAGCAGGATCTTGAGCTTATAAAAAGCAGGGGTCATGCACTAGTCTCTCTCAATGGAGGTTAGTCACAGCATTATGACTGCTAAGTTCTTCAGTTTTTGCTATTATCACCACCAAATGGTGAATCTAATTGCAGTTTATAAGTTTTGAGGAATGAGGTAATTTTAGACAGTTACACACTGAAAAGCTTATGTGGACAAATTTGAGATGATGGATTTCTGTGGGAAAAGAAAGGATGAAGGGTAACTACATAAACCAAGTAAGCAAGATACAACCCAATATACACAAAAGACAGCAGGATATGAGAATGTAATGATTGAGCAGTCTGACTGTGGGACTGACGTGTGGGTCAAGTAATTTGACTTTTCTCTTCCTGACCATGTAAGTCTTTGAAGACTGTCAACAAAGTGACTGAAGTGATCACAGACAGTATTTCCTTAACTATTTATGGATCAGGTCATGGTGGTTTGAAAGTGTTTGGTCCAGAGAGTGACACTATTAAGAGGCTTGGCCTTGTTGCAGAAAGTGTGTCACTGTGGGGGTAGGCACACATCATCCTCTTAGCTGCCTGGATGGCAGTCTTCTATTTACTTTCAGAACATCTTCTCCAGTGTGATGCCTATTTGGATGCTTCCATGCTTTCTGACATGATGATAACGGACTAAATCTCAAATCCTGTAAGCCGGCTCAGTTAAATGTTTTCCTCTATAACAGTTGCCTTGGACATTGTGTCTTCACAGCAATGGAAACCCTGAGACACATTTGTATTCACATGTATGCAGATTTACAAGTATGTTTTTGTATATGTGGAAGCCAGATGTCAACTATAGGTATCATTCCTCAGGTACAATCTATACTTTTTGTTTGTTTAAGACATGGTCTTTCACTGACCTAAGAATTAGGTTAAGTTGGGCAAGAAATGCCTAGTACTCACCCAATACATACTTGTTTCTGTTTTCTTAGAACTGAGATTAAAAATATCAAGCAAATGTTACCAAGCCTGGCTCTCTCTATATGTATGAACTCTTGGGCAAGTACTTTACTGACTAAACAATATGTCTAGCCCCTAAAGACATTTTTATATTCAGCAATGAGGTATTGCTTTACAGCATAGTCAGGAATTGTTTATGTGTTTTCCAAAAAGCCTAAAGCCATATCTTGTAAAGAGCACATAATATTATAGCTGTAACATCTGCAGTGCAGTATTTTAGGTGTGAGAGTTACTCTCTCCAGGCTTCATTGCACTAGAAACTAATGAGCCAAAGCCTAGGTAATTTGATAGTATAGGAAAAGAAAGGAAAGAACTTTTTAAATCATCTCACCAAGTTACTCAATTCAAAGGGTTTTGGTGACAATTTCTGTTTGGATATGCAGTGATATTGGGAACCTATGCATCAGTATTCTAAACTATTCTTCACCTCTACATAAAATTTTATCAATTTTCAAGACAAATCCACTTTCCAGGCTTGCTATCAGCCCATGTGTGACTGAATAAAGACTAGATAAAGTCATTTTATCAAGTTATTTCTAGGTGTGGTTGGTAGCTCTATATGCCATGTAGGGTTCCTAGCACTCCCCATTTCTTTTCAAACATGTTTGTCTCGTAATGCATGCAACTTGCCTTACTTAGAAGTAAGTATTGAACCTCTAATGTAAGAAAATTGTTGGCTTTAAGGAAGGCATTCCAAAGGGAAGCCCAGAGAGCAAATTCTAGAATGCTTGTAGAAAACGTTGTCCCTGAAGGAGACTGACCTTTTGAAAAGTCAATTCTATTTTCCTGATGATTCTTCAGCTTCAGGGGCTTTACTTGTGACTCCAATGAGGAACAAGAGCATTGCTTCATGAAGCTATTCCTGACTTTCTCAGTCAGAATTAAGCTCTCTCTCCATGTTTGGGATACTTCCTTTGTATTTAATTGTTTATTCTATCAGCACTATCAGAGAGGTCTTTCTGTAAGGAAGAGCCATACTGCATTACAATTTGTAAAGATTGAGAAGCATTCAGTGGGCACTTAATGAGTGTTAGTTGAATGAAGAGATAAATAGATGGTGAGATGTGGCATGTTTATTTACATGGCATGAAATTGGATGAAAATGTATAATTATTTCTTAATGTCATCTCATGAGGTACTTACATACTATTTTTTCAGCTAGAATTCTGGCTGAGTCAGCACCCTTGATTGTTTGTGCTATCAACCTTACCATTTTCTCTATTATTTTCTAACTTGATTTTTGCCTTCAACATTGTGTATATTATGGACACTGGTGTGACCTTTATGTTAGATATAGTACCTTGCTCATTCAGCAATTCACTGATCAGTAAACTTGTTTCTGCCCCTAGCGCTGTCACCCTATCATCAGAGTCATGTGTATCAAACTATGTAATCTCCCCTCAAAGCCATTGCTTAGCATATCTAAAATGCCCTCTTTCCAGTTGCATTGTTTCCTCTTTGATTTTTAATTCTTAGGATGTGCCAGTAGTCTACTTATTAGGCTGACTATTGTCCTTCTTTCTATTTCCTTTCAACTGTAGACATTCCCTGTAAAGACATTAAGTTTTTTTTTTTTTTTTTTTTTTTTTTTTTTTTTTTTTTACATTGATAGAAACATGTTGCATTCCTAAACTTTAGATATTTCTTCATTGAATCTGTGAGCCAGGCTGGGCTAATTTTAGCCTCATGAACTGCTTATCTTTCTCAAATTCCTTTCTTACTGCCTACTGTATGTGACTTGTCTTGCTTAGTCTGATACAATCAGACTGAGAGCTAGTCCATAATTTGATCCCTTGTGAAACTGAATGGTTTCTTATCCACAGACTAGTCAACAAATGATTGCACTATTTTCCTTTTTTTTTTTTATTTTCCTTTGTAGATAAGCAAAAACTCAGTAAGCACAAATTTTCCATCTTTATGTAAAATGTCTGGTAAGATCAGGAACATAGCTCATTGATAAAGTGTGTGCCTAGCATGTGTTGAACACTGCACTTAAACTCTGGCTTAGTCAACCTTCCAATTAAAGGCACAGAGTGTTCTGAAGCTTTCTGTGTTCCTATATTTTTAAAGGACAAAGGAAACCATTTTAATTGCTGCACAGAGAAGCAGATCGTTAATAAAGTGTGTAGCATAAAAGTCATTTCTTTTTATATCACCTTTTACACTTTCTAGATTTATCAAAGGGAAGAAAAAGCTTTGGTGTTAATTTGATTTTAACATCATTTTAACACTTGCTAATCTTTGTTTTTTTCTCTTTGGGAGGCAGAAGGATTAAAACTAAATGACCTTATTTTACTTGCAATTGTTTAAGTTGCCATCTGCTACAGTAAGGATGATAATTTATATTTAGGCTAATAATATTATATATTCATCTAATAATGCCTTGGACAAAGTATAGATGAATTCAAAATATATGATAAATAACAATCCTGAATAAGTTGTGATTCCTGAAAATGGAACACCAAGGTCAATTTAAGTCATGATGTAATCTGGGAGGCTTTGCAACTTTACTCTGAAAATATGTCTCATTGCTGAGGCATTAGTCTGGCCTTGCTATAATCTGAAAAGGGACAAGGAAACTCTGCTAGTTTCTGTCATAGCCATACCTAAGGCCAACTGTAAAAAACACACTATAATTTTCATCTTTGCAAAAAAAATTTTTTGATTAAAAAATGAGCACCAAAATCTGAAATAGTTTAAACCATTATTCTGTGTAATAGGCAGATCAATGTAAGGATAGACTTTTTATTCAGTTCAACCCTGTGTTGTCAAAGTGATTTTGTTTGTTGCTATTTTTTGACGTTTTTTACTTAATCAATCTGCATTTACTATAAAAAAAAGATTTCTATGAACACTACAAAAGTGCTTTCACTCCTATTGTTATTTCAGTGTGGTGATATTCTTGGTTTAAAACTGTGGCTTATATCCCTAATAAATTATTAAATGCTTTAGTCGAATGCCTTGACATCTGTACAATAATAGTAAAAAGGTATAATTTTGTACAAGGTCTACAGAAAGCAATGCATTTGACATAGAACAATTATGAAAACATCTAAGAGGTAAAAGTTTCAAGGATTTCCTTCACATTAATTTTCCTTTTTAATATCTGTTTTACTATTTTGGCATGAATTAGGACATTCAACACATGTTGCATATTCCAAGGATAGAAAATTTATGTACTTCTAGATTAATGCCTGGAGTGCTTTGTAGACTAAAGCAAGCTCACATTTTGCCTTGTTCAATCATGTGCTTCGCTGCACAATCCCATCTCTGCATCCCAGACTCCTTTAGGAGCTCTAGAAAGGGGTCAAATACAGTGATGATAGCTGAAAAATCTCATGAATAGGGTGGAGTTAGTTATCCTCCTAAACACAGATGTCTAACACTGGCAAGGTGAGCTATGATTTTTGCTGTTCAAACAGTCTCTTTCTTTGGCACTTAAGAGTTGGACCTTTATCAGCAATATTTTGTGCTTTTATATGATGTGATTAAGTGCAATGGTTCATCTGGCTTTGACAGTTTAATACACCCTGAACTTTCAAAAGAACAATGTCCAAGAAATTATTTTTCTGCAATCATGCATGATCTTCTTCATTTTCTTTTTCTCTGTCTCTTTTCCTTTCCTTCTTTTTCTTGCATTGGTGTACTTCCCCTTCATTTTCAAGACAGCATATTCCTGGAAACCAGTGTTAACCTGTTGCCCTGGCTAACAGTGTCAGAAACTACTGGCTTTACAACTGTTTCCTTTATCCCTAAATCTTTCTCTTTCTACTTCAAAGACATAGCTGATATTTTTGTTACATCCACTGATTAAACATTTCATTAAGAAAACTAATTTTGTTATAGGTATAAATGTGTGTGTGTGTGTGTGTGTGTGTGTGTGTGTGTGTGTGTGCTTATGTGATTATTTGCCATGTGTGTGCAGGAATTCATGCAGCTAGAAGGTGTTGGATATCCTGGAGTATGTTGAAAACCACCTGCACTGGGGAAGCATAGGTTCTCTGGAAGAGTGACAAACATGATTAACCTCTGAGCTACCTATCCAACCCTCTTCTCATTTCATTACAAGATTCCTAGAAGTAGATGCTATTCATTATTGTTTAGCCTAGATATATATTTTGACAATAAAAATAAAAACGTGTGAGACACCAACCCACAGTGGTTTCAATCTGCAAGCTGTTAATGATAATTCACACTGAGTCTATTTTAACAAACCTGAACATGATTTATCTCATTTTAGAAAGTTTTCATTTGTGCATATCTAATTAGTGAATTGTCTTACAATTTGGTTGTTCTCTTCTACACTGCAAATACTCTGTTAACTCAAAGACTTTTATGTTTTAAAAACTACAAGTAAGAAGAACTTTATTAAGCATTTATTTTGTCCTAAGGGTTTTAATGGGATTTCAGAGATTAACTGGTATGGTCCTCTCAAAAAAATCCCATTGCTTTTCTCATTTTACAGATGAAGAAATAAAAGGAACAAAAATCTGCAGAATTTGCAAATTTTCCCCTACACAGCAAAGTTGTGGAACTCCAGATGTTCAGCCTCCAATACCTAGGCTCCTAGCCACAATGCAATTTCACCTCGGGAGAAATATATCATGCTTTGATTGAATAACTCCAAGCCATAGCTGCTGTACTCACTATTGCTCATCTGTCTCATCCCTCTCCCAGGGGCAAGAATTTTTCTAGACTGAATGTCTAACTTCCTTGAAACCTCCCATGTGTAATTGCCATTCATTTATTCTCATCTATGTAGTCAACTTGCAAAAGCGTTCCTTCTAACACTTTAGCATTTGAAGTTCGTGGAAAACTAAGCCTATTGCCAGCTAACTTCAAGTTCAGCAACAAACAGGGAGAACACCAGACTCCACATGAATAACTTTTATAGTTTGTCCATTAGAAAGTCCAGGAGCCTGATGACCAAACACAATTTACATCTGCTTCCTCAGCAGACTGCGCAGTAAATGAACAGCCCCCAGCAGTTACAGTGAAATATTTAGTAACTAAACAGGGAGTGGTATGCCAGAAAATTAAGTGCACTGGAGAAATGCATCACAGGAAATATTATGGTTGTGTTTGATGTTAGAATATATTACACTTGTTTTTTCCATTTCTGTTCCCTATGAAATAGCAACAACAATGACAAACAGAAATGCTTTTTTTGTGGAATTGTCACATACACACTTTAGAATTGCTATAAACCATAATTTGAGTTGGGACTCATAGCTGTATACACTTTTCATATCTCTCTTTTTGTGTGTAATATACATATATATATATATATTTAAAAGTCCTATACAGAGCAAAGAATATCAAAGTTAAAATGTCCTCTGAAATTGCTATTTTAATGTTCACACTATTAAAGTTGTTATGTATATTTCAAATTTCTAGCATATATTTATTATTAATGTAACACAGTCTGGTTCATGGCTTATTTTTAAATGATGTACAAACATAGAATGCTTTTCATATTTTTAAAGTTTCATAAAAAGAACAAATTGAAAAAACAAGCTATGGCAAGATATGTAACCTGCATATGCTAAAATACTCACAATAATGCCTTATACAAATGTCTTATTTGGCATTGATCTATCTTCTATTTTTTTGTTTGCAGCTTATATAATTGCTTGACATTTTTCTTAGAGATTCCTAACTACATTTATAGTTAAATCAAAATGCTTCATCATTCACCTTACTATATGTGCCTAAGGAATTATAACACTTGGTCATTCAGCAAATTCATTTCACTTCTTACCTGAACTAATGTTTAGAGTACTGAAGAACATCATTTTCAGAAATGTCACCAAGTATCTTTAATCACAAGATTTTCTTTGCATTTTCATAACAGCCTTAAGTCTATAAATGTGCTATCATTTCATATTTGATTTAATAGACAAATGGAATAGATCTGTACTTTTTTATATATATTTTATTTTTAAGATTATGACATACAATACTTCTTCCCCTTCCTTTCCTCCTTCTCTCCAAACTCTCCCAAGTACAACTTTATTTTGTATATTAAATCCATGGCTTTGTCTGTGTGTGTGTGTGTCTTCTTAAATATAACCTTTTTTAACCACTTTTATGTATCTAACTATAATTTCTTACCAAAGAATTTGCATTTTAGAGGGAAACACATAGCCAATGCCTTTCACCCTATCGTAAATCTCATCCATAACAATGTATTCATTTAATTGATCAGTCTTCTAACTTCACACCTGGTAGACTATGTGTATCTAATTCCACCGTTTGTCAAAAGTGCAGCACTGTATGCATGTCTTCTATGGACTCCGGCCTATAATGACCAACTCCCTTCTGAGTAAAAGAGGGAAAAAAGATTGGGGAGGGGGGGAGAAGAGCACGAGAAAAGGAGGGTGAGAGGGAAAGAAGGAAAGAAAGAAAGAAAAATATTTGTCCATGATGGTTCTGAAGAGAAGATTTAGCTAACATTGATTTAAATTGGCACTGAGTATAGAGGAGGAAGCAGAAGAGCAATCAGCAGAGGAGGCTCACAGAGGGTAGCGATGATCTGACAACATGGAAAAGCAGCTTGCTGCAGAGCACTCTAGTTAAGCTTGAGGGCTGAATTCACATAACAAATAATACAAAGAAATAAAGAAGAAAAAGACTATGTCATAATAGAGAGTATTTTTGTTGGATTATTAAGATATGTCTGTGGTGCAGTTTTAGCGATTAACAATCATTAATTGTGCAGTTCATATGTTGCATTTGCACATTTGTTGTACAGAATGCGCATAAGGTTTAAGTTGCTCATACATTACAGCCTCAAATGCAGTAGCTAAACTGTGAATCAATGTTTTGCAACCAGACAAGTATTAGAAGTTGAGCGCCAATTGTATAATAATTTCATCCAATAAATAAATCAGAAATTGTTTGAAAAGTGTTATTTTGCTTTCCACAGAAAAAAACCTTGTAGTCCTACCGATACTACATAGGCGACAACTCAAAAAGGTACCATCATAATGAATATTGTCTTTCTCTCAGTGACAGAAAGAGATGAGCTTTGAAAGAAAGAAAACTTCAGTGAGAAAAAAAATACGTTAATTTTTCCTTTTTGGCTGCAATTTCTAGTTTTTGTCCTGATAAATAATAGGTAAGAGCAGAACCTTCTCTTTCATTATATACCCAAGCCTTTTTAAATAACAGTTTTCAACTCCAGCTTTGTCCTATATTGGAAAATTGGTCATTAAGTCATTCATCATGGTGTGTGCTCTGTCATTGAGTATAGAACGGATGCATGCTCAATACCTGGTATTCATTCACAGACTAGAGTTTCTTCGGCATGCCTACTATGACTTAAATGAGTTAATAAATTAATCCTCCATCCACAATGTGGTATTTATTACCCACTGCTTTAACTAATCACAACCAAGCAGATTTTATTATTCACTCCAAACTTTACAAGCTTTTCAAAATTTTCCTACTGGGGAAAAATATAAATCTGTCTCTTAACATATTACATTAAGAGAAATAATTTATTGATGTAGTTATGATTAAAAACATATATTTCATGCCTTTCGCTCATTTAAGTTTAAACATGTGGTGTGAGTGTGTGTGTGTGTGTGTGTGTGTGTGTGTGTGTTTGTATGTGTGTGTGTGTACAACACAGAAGCATAAACAAGAAAATGTGCTCTGCCATTGAGTATAGATTGAATGCATGCACAATTTCTGGTATTCATTCACAGACTAGAGTTTCTTCAACAAGCCTAATATGACTTAAATAAGTTAATAAATTAATGAAGGTGGAGGAAAAGGTACAAAAACAGGAGTGCAATAGAATACAGGTGACAAAGGAAACAGAGCTATTGCTAGTGTAAAAGCATAGAGGGGGAAGAAAAGTAAAGAAAGAGAAAATTAGAATAAAATGCAATTAAACATTTATATAAAATTAAAATAAAAACAATATATTTTTTAAAAAATCTAAGCCAATGAAACTACACATTTAGAGACAAAAGACAAAGCTCACTTGATAGATTTTCTTTTCATGCATGAGAGCTTGTATTCAATCCCTAGCTCACACATACACTGCTGGGCACAGTGGTACTTATCTTTAAATCCACCACCCTGAATGCAGAGACAGGTGGATCCGTAGAATTCACTAGCCACTCAACCTACTTAAATTAATGAGTCCTAGGTTCAATGGAAGATTCTGATTTAAAAAAATGAAGTGGAGGGCTGGAGAGATGACTCAGTGATTAAGAGCACTAATTACCCCTCTGAAGGACATAGGCTAAGTTCCCAGAAGCAACAGGGCAGCTCATAACTATGTGTCACACCAGTTCCATTATACCAGGCATGCATGTGGTGCACATATCAGTGCTTACAGGCAAAATATCAGTACACAAAAAATAAAATAAACAAATCTTAGAAAAATAAGGTTAACAATGACTGAAGAAGACACTGTTCACTCTACTTGCGACTGATCCTTGGTGTACACAGGGCACACATGGACATATACAGATGTAAGCACACATGTTCACACACATCAATATGCTCACATATGATATACACATACACATAAACTTTGCACACACATGTACTATATATGAACAAACACAAAAAGACATACACTGTCTGAAAACTGAAACTTTTTCTAAATTCTTCAGAGGCACTCTATCCTCACAATTCTTTTAAAATGCATCATATCAGATCACAATGGACTAAGATTGGTCCATAACAGCAGCAAAGACAACAAAAAGCCACATACACCTGGAAGGAGAACAATGCTCTACTCATCCATAGCAAGGTCAAAGAAGCAATAAAGAAATTAAGGATTTTCTAGAATTTAATGAAAATGAAAGCACAACAAACCCAAACCTATGGGATCCAGTGAAAGCAGAACTGGGAGGAAAACTCATAGTTCTGAGTGCCTCCAAAAAGAAACTGGAGAGAGCATACACTAGCAACTTGACAGCACATTTGAAAGCTTTAGAACAAAAAGAAGCGGATTCACCCAAGAGGAGAAGACAATGAGAAATAATGAAACTCAGAGCAGAAATTAACCAAACAGAACTAAAAAGAACCATTCAAAGAATCAACAAAACAAAGAGCTGTTTATTTCAGAAAATTAACAAGATTGATAAACCCTTAGCGAGATTAACAAAAGGGCAAAGAGAGAGAAACCAAATTAACAAAGTCAGAAATGAAAGTGGAAACATAACAACTGAAACTGAGGAAATTCAAGAAATCATTAGATCCTACTACAAAAGCCTATACTCAACAAAACTGGAAAATCTGGAAGAAATGGATGAAATCCTAGACAGATAACAGATACCAAATTTAAACTGTGACCAAGTAAACCATCTAAATAATCCCACAAAACCTAAAGAAATAGAAACCGTTATCAAAAGCCTCCAAACCAAAAAAAAAAAAAAAAAAAAAAAAAAAAAAGAACCAGATGGATTCAGTACTGAATTCTATCACACATTTATTGATGACCTAATAGCAGTACTCTCCAAACTATTCCACAAAATTGAGTCAGCTGAAACACTACCCAACTCATTCAATAACCCTCATTAGTAAACCACACAAAGACCCTATAAGAAAAGAGAACTTCAGACCAATCTCCCTTATAAACATTGCTACAAAAAATACTCATCAAAATTCTTGCAAACTGAATCCAAGAACACATTAAGATCATTCACCGTGATCAAGTAGGAATCATCAGTGGGATGCAAGGATGGTTTAATTTATGGAAATCCATCAACCTAATCCATTATATAAACAAACTCAAAGAAAATAATCAGATGGTCATCTCACTAGATGCTGAGAAAACATTTGACAAAACTAAACACCCCTTCATGTTAAAAGTCTTGGAAAGAGCAGGAATCCAAGGCCCATACCTAAACATAATAAAAGCAATATACAGCAAACCCATAGCCAACATCAATCTAAATGGTGAGAAACTTGAAGCCATCCTACTAAAATCAGGGACTAGACAAGGCTGCTCATTCTCCCCCTAACTATTCAACATAGTACTGGAAGTCCTGGCCTGAGCAATGAGACTGCAAAAGAAAATAAAATGGATATAAATCAGAAAGGAAGAAGTAAAAATATCTCTATTTGCAGATGATATGATAGTATACTTGTGACTCCAATAATTCTATCAGAGAACTTTTATGACTGATAAACAACTTCCTCAAAGTGGATGGATATAAAATTAACTCAAACAAGTAGCCTTCCTTTACTCAAAGGATAAATATGCTGAGAAATAAATTAGGGAAAAGATAACCTTCACAATAGTCACAAACAATATGAAATACCTTGATGTGACCCTAACTATGCAAGTGAAGGACCTATATAACAAGAACTTCAAATCTCTGAAGAAGGACATTGAAGAACATCTCAGAAGATGGAAAGATCACCAATGCTCATGGGTTGGAAGGATCAACATTTTAAAAATGGCCATCTTACCAAAAGCAATTTAAAGATCAATGCAATACCCATCAAAATTCCAACTCAATTCTTCATAGAGTTCAAAAAAGCAATTTGAAGATTCATCTGGAATAACAAAAAAGCCAGAATATCAAAATCTATTATCAACAACAAGAAAACTTCTGGGGGAATCACCTTCCCTAACCTCAAACTATATCACAAAGCAATTCTGTTAAAAACTACATGGTACTGGTACAGAGATAGGCAGATAGATCAATGGAACAGAATAGAAAATCCAGAAATAAACTCTAACAGGCATGGTCAATTGAGTTTTGACAAAGGAATGTGAACATGCAATGAAAAAAAAACTGCCTTTTCAACAAATGGTGTTGGCTCAACTGGCAGTCAGCATGCAGGAGAATGAAAATAGACCCTTTCTTATCTCCTCGTACAAAGCTCAAGTACAAGTGGATCAAAGATCTCCACATTAAACCAGGTACACTGAAACTATTAGAAGAGAAAGTAGGGAAAACCTTAGGACACATAGGCACAGGGAAAATTTTCCCCAACAGAACACCAATTTCTTGTGCTCTAAGACCAAGGATTGAGAAATAGGCTTAATGAGATTGCAAATTTTTGTAAGGCTAAGAACACTGTCAAAAAAACAAAAGGGCAGCCAACAGACTGGGAAAAGATCTTTAACAATCCCGTAACTGATAGAGGTCTAATACTCAATATATACAAAGAACACAAGAAGGTAGACTCCAGAGAATCAAAAAATCCTATTAAAAGTGGGGTACAGGGCTAAACAAAGAATTCTCAATCGAAGAATATCGATGGCTGAGAAGCATCTTAGAAAGTGTTTGACATCCCTAATCATCAGGAAAATGCAAATCCAAACAACACTGAGAAAACACCTTACATCAGTCAGAATGGCTAAGATCAAAACTCAGATGGCAGCACATGCTGATAAGGATTTGGAGAAAGAGAAACACTCCTTCACTGTTGGTGGGGTTGTAATCTGGTACAACCACTCTGGAAATCAGTCTGACAGTTCCTCAGAAAATTGGACAAAATCCTAACTGAAGACCCAGTTATTCCACTTCTGGGTGTATACCCCAAAGTTGTTCCAACATACAGTAAAGACACTTGCTCCACCATGTTCATAGCAGACATATTTATAATAGCCAGAAGCTGGAAAGAACCCAGAAGTCCTTCAGTAGATAAATGGATACAAAAATTATGGTATATTTACTCAATGAAGTACTACACAACTATTAGAAACAATGACTTTATGAAATTTCTAGGAAAATGGATGTATCTAGAGAATATCATCCTGAGTGAGGTAACCAAGTAACAAAGGAATATATATAATATACTGTCACTGATAATTGGATACTAGCCCCAGAAAGATCTAGATATCCCAAAAACTACTCACAGGCCATATGAAGCTCAAGAAAAACATAGGCCAAAAAGTTAAAGCCTTAGTCCTTCTGAGGAAAAAAATAAGTGTTTAGTACCCTCTCAGATTATGATACTTCTGTATCTTAAATCATTAATAATCCAACAGCTCAGAATATTGCCTTGTGGCAATATTTGGTATTCAAAAAGCATTATGTTGAATCTATATACACCAAGAAAACTCTGACTGTTTCCATGTTACATTCTGTTCTTCAGGTATTTTATGCTCATGGTAACTAGTAGATTTCAGTGCAGACTATCAAACTTCTGAAAGAATTAATTAGTGACAAAAGTATATTCATATAGCGTTATGCCGAAGTGCCTTTAAAATTTGTATATGTCTCCTTTTTTAAGTAAAGATGAAAGAAAAAATAAAGAAAGGAAAGCAATAGCTGTCATAAATAAAATTACTTTTCCCTTTATCCATCTCACATAAAACACACAAATCAACAAAGAGCTGATTTACATAAAAATATTGTTAATGTTACTTCTTTAAAAATGTTAAGAAATAAGAGAGAAACACAAAATAATAATTATAATGGCTGGAAAAATGAAATCATGTATTCAGTGGAATAATGTTATAACATGTAACACATTTTCTCATAACCAGACAATTTACATAAAAGCAGCAAAACAGAGGAAAGTGCCATTTATTAAGCTTTAGAGAAAAACAGAGCAAAATCTCTCAATCTTCTTAAACATATTAAATGAGTTAAATATATCCTTACCATCTTTCTAGTAAATGTAGACAAAACATCTATATCACAATATAATTTAGAGACTTCAATAGCCAGATAAAAAATGAAGAATTGCCTTACAATAATAGTTTATTAGGAAATATAACATTGTAAATATTTCTGAAATCAATATACATGTTATAAACACACTACAAAATTATCATAATGTTATATTACCCAGTGATTAGGTCTATTATAAAAATATACAGAAATTAAAATAATGTGACTACGATTCATAGATAGATAGAAATTGAATGGAAAGAACATAGAAGCCAGAAAACATCAAAAGAAAGATTAAAACCCAATCAAACTGAGAAATTCCGTAAGTCTGACAAAGCAAATATTTAGAAAAAAATCATAATATTAGGGATGAAATGTTCTCCAAGCAGAATGGATAATGCTGAGTCGATAATGAGAAAAATGTGTGAAAGATAAATGATTTGTGTTATAAAACAAGGTGAGGATCTTTTTTAAAATGACATAACTCCCTAAAGCAGAGCTATTCAAAGTCTTGTCAGGTTTGACAGCAATTGATATGAGATAGAGAAAGGGACATGTGATGTAAGTTGCTTAAACATTACATAATGTGCTATAGCAATCAGTCTTAACCTGTGTTATGTGACCCCTTTAGGGATCAAATGATCCTTTCACAGGGATCAAATGGTCCTTTCACAGGGATCTCATATAGATATCCTACAATCAAATATTTACATTATGATTCATAGAAAATTACAGTTTGATGTAGCAATGAAAATAATTTAATGGTTGGGAATCACTTCAATGTGAGAAATAGTATTAAAGGGCCACAGCATTTGAAAGACTGAAAACCACTATACTATAGTATCCTCTGAAAATTTGCAGTGATAAACTGATATAAACACCAGAAGTTCTCTTTTTTCACAAAAGTTCTGAAAGTGTCTAAATTGAATGTGACATGTAATAAAATATTTCCCTTTAAATTACTGCTAGAAAATTATTCTAAAACTACCTTTAAAATAGTTTACTAAGAATTATATTTAAAAACTAAAAACATTCAGCTGAAAATTTTATTTGCATAAGTTATGCTAAGTACATCTCAATACATACTTGATAGAATATTTGGTAAAATTAAGAAATCTTGCCCAAAATATTAAAAATCTTCACTACATGTAGATGAGTTTAGTCAACACCCAAAAGGTATTGAAAGCATTCAAAACACCATAATGCACTGACTTGAAGCATTTCATTTGGGACAGGGACACACAAGACTAATAGAGCCACTATTGCTGGTATAATAATGCATAGTTTAGAAAGAATTATTAAATAAGATGAAAATTATTAAATGAGATAAAAATTAGCAATCAATATCTCTTCTAACAAGTTTATCTACTTGATCTGTAAAATACTAGTATATTAATAAGAAAAAAGACATTAACAAGAATACCAGTCTCTTTAGTCATTGTAATTCTTAGGGAAGATAAAGGAAAATACACTGAAAAAATATAGACAGGTAGATGATAAACACAGAGATGAATAGATAGATGCAGAATTTGTTTTAGCAAATTTGGTTTCATATGTCAAAATTGCAAATATTTTATGTTCACTTTTATGCTACACATCCAGCACTTGAAGGAAGAAAATGATTATAGTATTTTAAAAATGCAAACACTAATTAGGTTAGACATAGTTCTTTATGATTATATTTTATAAATACCTCAGAACATACTAGGACCTTGTGTGTTAATGAATACGATACAAAAATAACAGTTTAATATACTATTAAGTTTAATATACAGACAAAATTAAGTTTAATATACAGAAATCCAAGATGAAATTTTAGGAGCTAACTCAGAAGCTATCTGTAGGTTACCAAAAGTGAACTGTAAACATCAACAGAGGCACAAAGACTTTTATCCACAATGCTCTCCTACTTGCAAAATATGATAGGGCAATATAGGTACAAAGCTTGTGGCAGTAATAAACCTGAGGCTAATTCCACAAGATAGAACCCATACTTGACACTGCTTGAGTGACTAAGAACCAGAGAATAGATAGATCAGAGAGCAAGAGTAAAAACAAATGCTTCTGTTCTCAAAAAACAAAAATACTGACCAAATGGCTACTGATGTTATTTCTTTATATTCATAGATCAGTGCCTTATTCAGCCATCATAAGAGAAGTTTACGCCTGCATCAGATGAGAGTAAGTACAAAGACCCACTGTGAGAAAGAGAGATAAAGACAGACAGTGTGACAGAAAGATATATACAAAAGGACAGAGATAGAAAGAGACCTTGGAACTCTCAGCTCTAAACAGGATGTCTCTAACACATCCATCTTCTAAGATCTCAGGGAATCTGGCAGTAGAAAAGGCAGAAAGAGTGTGAGAACCAGAGGAGTGAAGGAAAACAAACAAAAAAAAAGTCCCACTAAATCAACTAAGCAAATCACATGAACTCACAAAGACTTAAACTGCAAGCACGGGGCCTGCCCAAGTCTGTGCCAGGCTATATATTATAGCTCTAGGTCTTGTTGGACTCCCGAGTGTGTGAATGAGAGGGTCTCTGATCCTTGTCCCTTCTCTTAGGCTCTTTTCCTTCTCTTGGTTTGGCTTGTTCAGATTTGTTATGCTGCTTTTTTCTTTTATGTTATTACATTTATTTCATTTTTTGCTCATATCTTTTTATAATTCTATTATTTTCTCACAAGAGAGACAGAAAGAGTGTAGATCTTGACGCAGGGCAGAGGAGGAGGAACAGGGAGGCTAGAGGGAGGGAAATTGTGATCAAAATATATTGTGTAAGAAACTAATCATTTTATAAAAGTAACATATTGGTGATTTTTCAAACTCAATGTTTATTAAAATAGTGAAAAATAAGAAAATTTCAGGAACTTGTAGATAAAAGTATGTGTAATTTTAACTGTTTTATTTAATATTAGAAAGATATGTAAAAGGGTATTTATTTGAAAAAATTGTACACAATGATTCAATATACCCTTTCTAGTTACAATTCAAATAAAAGCAGAATGCATTGTAATTTCACTTTTTAATGGACTAATTTACTCACAAAATAAGAAGAAATCATGGGTGGATAGGTAATAAGATACAAGAAAATTGATGGTAGCATCTCTTATGTGAAGGTATTAGCACTGGCCATTATTTTAAACTGTTTTTGTCAAAGTAAACTGTAAGTCAATAAATTTCTGGAACCAAATATTCTTACACAACTAAGATTGACACCCAGTAGAAAACTTCAGAACAAAGCATAAACTAGCAATTTAGTGGTTTTAGACAACACTATAGTACCTCACTGGAAACCAAGTGCTACAAAACAAAACAAACAAAGAAACACACATTTAGACCCCATTTAAAATTTGCTATACTGTAGAATATTAATAGAGGAATGTGAAGAGTACTTCATGTACAAGTGTTTCATTTTAAGTATCAACATTTCACATGATAGAATGATGGAGTCATTTCCCTAGAGGCTTTATTTTATGTCTTTCTACATAACATTCTATTTGTAAAAATACTTTCTTCCTTAGGGAAGTTCCAAAAGGACTGCAGAAATATAATATATTAATACCTAATATACATGTAAGTAAATAAGGAAGTACTCATTAAAATTATTTCAGTTTTTTTATTTTATCCAATTATTTATCCTCCTAGAAAAAAAACTGCACACACACACACACACACACACACACACACACACACACACACACACATATATATATGATGAATATATAAGGAGAGTGTGATGTGTATATAAATAAGGAGAGAAAGAGAGGGAAGTTTAGAGTTAAAAAATATTTTCCTGTAATTTTCTATCTCCACATTTTTGTAAGTTTTTCTATAAGCCTTTGCACCTGGGTCAATATAAGTGGCCTTGAACACTGGGATATTAAGAGGTGTGTGACTACCAGGGTATGGGCAGCCCTACATCATTTCAAGGATATGAGCATCATTAAATTGTATTGATTCCTCATTGAATTGTGCCTTACAGCCAGAATGTCTGAGATAGTCTTCAAGCAAATGGAACAACAAATCAAGGTATTCTTCTCAGGGAGATGTTGCCTATTTTGTCTGTTATTAATCTCTGGCTTAAGCTCCCTAATATTCCTTTTTTGTTTTTCTAAATGTGTTCTCTTTCAGTTTCTCTGTACATGTGAATGAGTTCTTTATATATAGATTATAGCTGTGTCATATATAGTTTTCAACCAGTCCATATATAAAAAAACACAAAATATTTAAGGCAGATTTTGAATTCAATATACCCAGTTCTACACATCACCAGGATCAATTGGCAATGTGCATTCTTACAAACACTACCATATATCAAAATCCTATCAGATTGTCTCATCTGTTGCAGGTTGTCTAGAGTTCTGGTTATATGGCCTAGGACAAATCACTTTAATAATGTTCTTAACTTTGGAGCCTTATTAAAAAGTGATGTTTGATTTGCTTTGGTAGGTTTTTGTAAATGCCCTTAAAATCCAAAATTAAGTGCTGGATAACACATCAATTTTGGATCAGAGGAATCTTTATTAGGATCCAAGTTTCATTATTTATTGGCTGTATAACCTTGAGAAAATTAATTGACTTCAATTACTTTACCTCAGAAGTGAAGATAATTATAGAAACCAACTTACAGGCAAATTTGAACAAGAGTGTATGTAAAACACTCATCCCAGGTCTGATGGTTTTTTGTCAGCTTTGATTATGCAGACATATTGCCTTTGTGTTTGAGGATGTCCTATTTTGTGATTATTAAAGCAACTCTCACCAGAAAAATAAAGCTGCCTGTTTCTCTATTCTTGTTTGTCATTATGCTAAAGCATGCATACTAGATGTTAGTGTGTGTGTGTGTATACACACACATTTAAGAATTGCATAACTGTGAATACTGCACTTTCATCATTATTTCTAACTATCTGTTTTCTCCTCCTCCCCTCTTTTCTATACCAACTTGTTTTGGTATTTAGGTCTCCTTTATGTTTTCTATATACATTATGGCTTAATGTATAGTTGGGGTTTCTAGTGCTTTAAAGGTGTGAGACATTATGACCACAGCAACTCTTATAAAGAAAAACATTGAATTGGGACTAGCTTACAATTCCCAGGTTTAGTCAATTGTCATCATGGTGAAAAACATGGCTGCAAGCAGGTATATATGGTACTAGACAGGTAGTTGAGAGTTTGATATTCCAAATAGAACATAGGAAGAAAAAACTATGACACACAGGGTATTGCATGAATCAAAAATTTCCCTAGTGACTCACTTCCTTGAGAAAGGCCATACCTACTCCAACAAGGCAACACTTACTAATAGTGGACTCTCTAAGGACCAAACATTTAAACACATAAGTCTGTGGTTGCAATTCCTATTCAGACCACCACATCCACCCACTAGCCCACATAGGCTTGCAGCTATTTTCATAACACAAAATGCATTTAGTCAAATGACAAAAGTTCTCTTCATCTATCATCCCATTAGCATTGTTTAAAAGTCTATAGTTCAGGGAGGGATCTGGGAGGGAGGAGAAATGAGAAGAGAAGTAGGGGGATTCAGGATTAGGTATAGAGAAGAACATGAGAAATGGCTAGATGGCCAGGAGAATGAATGCAAATCTGCAATTGAAGGGGGTGAAGAAATGAAGGTTATCTCCAGAATGAGACAGAAACTTGGGATAAGGTAGGTACCCAAGAATCAATGAAGGCAACCTTAGCTATTACTTACTACAATGGGGATATGGATCCTGAAGAGGCCACCTCAAGAATCCAGGCAAGAATCTCTCTGGAGCAATAGACACATCAAACTAACCCAAGATCTTTCAACCCCAAATGTATCTTGTGCACAAGAAATGTAGGCATAGGACATGAAGCAGAGTTTAAGGGAATGACCAACCAATAACCAGCCCAAGTTGCAACCTATTTAATAGGCAAGCACTAATCCCTAATACTACTAATGATGCTCTGTTATGTTTACAGAGAGGAACACATTGGCCTCTTAAAGGCTCCACCCAGCAGCTAACTCAGACAGATACAGACACCCCCAGTTACAGAATAAATGGACATGGGGACTCTTACTGAAGAATAGGAGAAATGATTGCAGACCCAGAAGGGGATAGGAACTCCACAGGAAGACAAATACATTGAACTAACCAGGACCCTTAGGGTTCTCAGAGTCTGAACCACAAACTAAAGAGCATGGGTTGAACCTAGGCCTCCCCTTTCATATGGAGCAAATGCGCATCTTGACCTTCATGTTGGTCTCAAACAAGTGGAGCACTGACCATTCCAAAACTGTTGCCTGGTGTGGGATATGTGCTACTCACTGGGATGCCTTGTCGGGCCTTAGTAGAAAAGGAAATGCTTAGTCTTGAAGAGACTTGAGTGCTAAGGTTGGGGGTGATTCCCAAAAGAGAACCCAACCACTCTAGGAGAAGGGAAGGGGGAATGGGGAAAGAATTGTGGGATGGAGTACCTGGGAGGAATCAGTGATCCAGTATAAAGTTAAATAAGTAAATAAAGAACAAACTAAATTTTAAAACAGTTGAAAATTCGATGTCTCTTCTGCAACTCATGAAAATTCTTAACTCTATCACCTGTAAAATCACAATTAAAAGGCAGATCACTTGCTTCCAACATATAATAACACAGTGTATATATTATTTATCTATACAGGAAGACAGTGAGGAAATACTGGACCAAAGTGAGATGGAAAATCACCCGCACAAACACCAAAGTCCTCTTCAGATTTTAAGTTTGTTGCTTACACATATTTCTCAGTCTTCAGCTGGATTCACACCTTGTAAGCAGCTTTCATTAGCTATCTCATAACTCTGGCATCTCCAAAATTTGGATGTCTCCAAAGCAATCTGGGCTTCACATTCATTGTATGAAGACACAATGACCTCTCAATGCAGGAATATTTTTGACACAAGATTGGCCTCAGCAGTCTTTCTTAGTTACAGAGGGAGATTCCATAAACCTTATCCTTGATTCAAAAGCCATAACCACATGGCCAAATCTGCCAAGGTATGCTGCTTGCTAGGGCAGAAACATGGTCCTTCGTTTGATTACAAGTTCAACAGCTTTCTGTTTTGGATTATACCCTTCACCACCCAAACTTGGCCGTCCTAGAACTGAGTCAGTAGAACAAACTGGCCTCAAACTTAGAGATCTGCCAGCCTATTCCTCCTGAATGCTAGGATCAAAGGCTTGTACCACTACATTCAGCCCTATGGATTTTTAAATTCCTTTTCACAATTTGGAAGCTTTGCTGGGGGTGTAGCTCTGCTACATACTTTTCTCCATCAAACATCAGGTTTTTTTTTTTTTTAAATCTATCTTTTGAACACATGATTTTGCTTCATTCCACTTCCTGGTGTCCATTTTGTTCTTTACTGAACATTTTGTATTTTCTTGTGCTTAGCTTGTTTTTTTCATTATAGAACTTGCAAGCATTAGCACTAGTAACGTAACTACACTGTCAGTACTAGGCTGTCTGAAAATTTCCTCTCCTAACAGAATTAATTAAAAACCCTTCTGTCTGTATGGCCTCAAGAAGACTTTTTAGACAAGGGTAAAAATTCTTAGTAAAAATATTACAAGAACAGTTTCTAGGCTGCA
The DNA here is from genome assembly GCF_963924665.1 of Micromys minutus. Taxonomy (NCBI): domain Eukaryota; kingdom Metazoa; phylum Chordata; class Mammalia; order Rodentia; family Muridae; genus Micromys; species Micromys minutus. Next base: position 42,735,925 of record NC_137976.1, on the reverse strand, counting down.
TGCAAATATTCTTCTCCTCTGAAACGTCTGGAGGAAAGCTCTCACCACTCAAATTGCCCTCTGTATCATGGTATTTTAAGCCTCACCTAAAACATTTAATGGTCTTCTAATCAAAAGTTCACATTCCTCCAGACAAAAGCAAGGGCAAGCCTATTATAGCAATGTCCCAGTTCATGGTACCTACTCTGTTTTAGGGTTTCTATTGCTGTGACGAGATACCATGACTATGCAAAGCCTTATGAAGAAAAACGTTTAATCGGGATTGACTTATAGTTCAGAAGTTCAGTTTATTATCGTCATGGTGCCAGAGACTTAGTTGCAAGTTCTACATCCTGATCTGTAGGCAGCAAGAAGAGCCTGACACATATTTTGTTCCAACTTGAGGGTTTGAAACATCAAAGATTGTCCCCAGACAGTGACACGCTTCCTCTAGCATAGCCACACCTACTCCAAAAAAGCCATTGAACCCAATAGTGTCAGTCTCTATGAGCTTCTTGGAGCCATTTTCATTCAAACCACCAGTGTGTGTGTGTTTGTGTGTGTGTGTGTGTGTGTGTGTGTGTGTGTGTGTGTGTGTCTGTGTGTCTGTGTGTCTGTGTGTGTGTGTGTGTGTGTGTGTACTTTGCTGAGTACATTTAGTGTTGCTTCTTTATTCATATGATTAGGATTAAGCAAGGGATTGAGTAGCCTATCAAAGGGCTCTTTTCTGAATAAAATTAACTCCCTTCCCACTATATTTATTTATCTGTCTGTCTCCCTATCTGTCTATCTGCAGCCATGGGCTATTTGTAATTCTTCATTTAGAAGTGGAGTGTTGTGACTATTTTTCAGGTATAGTTTATATAAGCATATTGTTAGGATCAATGGGTATAGTATCCCTGTCATGTCTAGAAGGAACAGTTTTCTAATCTATCTAAAGGTTCATTCACAAAGCAGAACTCTTTTCTAAAACTGTAAATACAGTCAACTTTGTAACTAGAGAGATTACAGACCCTGGAAGAGAAACTAACCAGTTTCCTAAACCAGTATAATGCCTATCTGTTTATATATATATTTCTTTATCTTATACCCACAAATAAATGTATTTGCTATCTCTTATCAAATAATATTATTTAATAAGCAGATAAACATTTCTAAATCAATTCAAAACAGGTCAAAATTCAGGAAATTAGTAGCATGATGTATCCAGCCACAATTGGCACAGGTAGTGGTTTGAATATGAATGTACCTTAATAGAATCATGCTTGGCTCACACGAAGTGGCAATATTAGAAGTTGTTGCCTTTTTTGTATAGGTGTGGTCTTACTGGAGGAAGTGTTTAAATATGGAAGTGGCCTTGAGGGCTCCAAAGCTCAAGTCCGAAGCCTTCTTCTGCCTTCTGTGGATCAACATGTAGAACTCTCAGCTCCTTCTCCAGCACGGTGTCTGACTGTGTGCTAACATGCTTCTTGCTATGACAATGATGGTTTAAGCTCTGAAAGTGCCAGTTAGCCTCAATGAACTGTTTTTCTTTATAAGAGTTGCCATGGTCACGATGTGTCTTCACAGCAATAGAAACCCCAACTAAGACTATATACTTCCAATACAAGAACCAGAAGAGGAGCCATCTGCTTCAAGATAGTAGATATATCATAAATCATGTCACTGAAACTGGTGGCTTAAATTATAAGATTCTATGTGAAAATTTCTTGGTGTGAGCTGAGGCAAAGATGAAAACTAAGCCAACCTATCAGCAGCAGTTTAGGAAGTTTCACTAACACAGAAAGTTCTTCACAGGTTATTTTTTTTATATCCTTTCATAGCTGACTTCGTTTCTTTTCAATAACATCACATTCTGCTCAGACTTTCCATCTCATTTCTACAGTTTACAGCCAAGAACCTGCTTTTAATGCCAATCTTCAAATTTATTTAATAAGGGTAGCATAATATGTCATTACATTGAAATATCAGTCTCTTAAATGTTAATAATTACTAAGGTGGGTAATGAGTCCATTGAAATGAAGATTACACCATTCTCTCTTCTGTTTAAATACTTTTCACCTTTGATAATTCCTTTAAAATCTACATAAATACATGCATTACACATTTAGTGACAGATGGAATTTGCCCATTTTTTGTAGTTTATATTTGAAACCAAAGAAACAGGTACTCAAAGGAACTGACAAATTCCAAACATGATACTTAATTAGGCTTACTTTTTAGCATAATGTTATGATATTTGCCACACCTAGAGGTCCTTAGCATCAGCAATGTGACAGTGTAGCCTGAACTCATACTCTGCTCTTTTCAATATGTATAATCAATTAGCTTTGCTTTTCAAAATTTCATGTTACATGAGTAGTGAACTAGAATATAAAATAAATTAATCATAGTTAAGTTCTAAAGTTGTTTTGGGAATTAGGCTGGAGAGATTACTCAGTGGTTAAGAAATCATATTATTTATCTTAATCAGGGTGACTACTAATCTGATGAAACACCATGACCAAAGAGCAAGTTGGGAGGAAGGGTCACTGAAGAAGTCTGGACAGAAACTCAAGGAGGGCTGGAACCTGAAGGCAAGAGCTGACGCAGAGACCATGGAGGAGTGCTGCTTATTGTTCTGTGTCATATGGCATGTTCAGCCTCCCTTCTTATCCAGCCAGGACCACCAGCCCGGGGAAGGCTCCGCATAAAATAGGCTGTTTTATTCCCCCATTGATCAATAATTGAAAAAAAAATCTTATAGATGGATCGTAGGGACACATTTTCTCAATGGAAGCTTCTTTCTCTTTGAAGTCTCTAGCTTGTGTCAAGTAGACACACAAAGCCAGGCAGTAGACTCATCTTCCAGAAGATCACAGTTCGGTTCACAGCACCTACATTTGCCAGTCCAAAACTATCTATAGCTCCAAGTCAGTTGTTTCTAGCTTCAAAAACAATCTCCACTAGTACATACACACACACAAACACACACACACACACACACACACACACACACACACACACACACTACACAGTGAAATTAATCAGGAAATTTAAAATATATTTTGGGAATGTATACTGTTGATAAAATTATTATGCCTTTTTTAAGTGATACACTTGAGGAATATGTCCCAGTAACTAATGTATTTGAATTTTAAAAGGTTCCATATACTTTTGTACAGATGTTAAAGTAGCTGGTGTAGATATTTACTTAATGTTTTATTGTATTTAGACATGCACATACATCTAGAGAGATTTTCAGGTAAATAAGGTAGGTATTTCTGATTTAAAAATAACAAAGCTATCAGCAATTTAGACAAACTTCACCAGAAATGAGATCAAACAACATTTCTACAGAGAAATCCTAAAACATCTGATTTTTGCAAAACAGAAGACCTTTCTTTTTAACTTTAGCTTATTACTCAAGCTTTACGAAATTTCATATTGTCGCTATTTTTGATGTCATGAAGAAAGACATCCTATACAAAAATTTACATTGACACCTCTGAATGTAGAAATGTTTTCATATATGGAGGATAGTTTTCTGATACCTTACTTGGCTTTTTTCCATTGTAAAAACCCCCCTAATGATATACACAAAAGTTATCCTGGGATAGCAGATAGTGTGAAATAATACAAATTGATGCTTAATTAATTAAGTACCTCCTCTTAGGAATATAATTTCACTTTCAGGATATGTTAATGAGGTTGTTTAATCTGCAGATGAGACTGAGTGCATATGCCAGCAGTATGCTGATCTGATGCTTTCAGAGAAAACTTGAGATTCTATGGAACATCCAGGTATCAGAGAGACGAAGCTAAGAATGTGTGTTTGGCTGCGAACTGTGTAAGTCTAGTAAGGATATGAATTCACTGCAGAGATTTGCAGTGACACTACTGTGTCAGTGCATTCAAGTTGCTATCACACAAAAGCAAAGGGCTTTTGGCTCATGGCTGATGTAGAAAATAGACAGTGTTTACAGAGGGCATATGTGATGCAATATAAAGTTCACTCTGAAAGCCGATGATGGACAGGAGGTGCTGTTGTTGATTGTTTCCACTCATGTAGATTTTCTGTTCTCATGCTTCCGGCCAGATAACTAGCTCCAAGGCAACTCCATCTCTCACTCAGCTCTCCTTTCATATGTCCATATTCTAGTCAATTTAAACGTATAGCTCAATGACATAGATGTCTAGAATCCTCTACTGATCAACTGTATCATGGTAGCAAGGAAACATGCTGACTGCAGTTTATGTGTATTTGCTCTCAATTATTCTCATGAGTTCCACTTTGTTTTGTTTTTCTTTCACAAATTTCATGAGTCACTTCTCAACTGCCATCCTGATGATTTTCAACATTTCAGTCTTCCATAAAATCTTTACTATCTCTCATTATTGTATAGATCTTATACCTTTACAAATGCTCTTATTTCATATCAGAATACAATCATCACTTTATGATAATATTTTTACAAGATATCAAGGAATCAGGATTTACTTTCTAAATTGTCCCAGTTATTGGAAATGGGCTTATCCTGAGAAAGAAAGTATAGTGCTCTGGAAATCTCTGGACAAGGTTGGTCTCATTGAATAGGGAAGAGTTATGTTGAGAAGTTGTTATGAAGGAATAAAGGGAAGCAAACATCAACACCAACGGGGATGAATATAACAGCCAGCAATAGTAGCTCTACATGGCAACTATTGATATCAAGTACAAGATCATCAATTTATTTCTCTATAAACATGTAGTCTCATTTTTAATTCTTCCCAGAAGTCCTAATCTTTGACTACAATCAACTCTTTATCTATTCTCTTAATTAGAAACTATTTTCAATTATAATTTAGACCTACACAGATTTTCTTCTTTTCCTGTTACAATATCTACTAGATTTTTCTCCATATGCCTATCCCAGTATCTTCACGTTACATTGTGCTGCATCTATTATAATAATTACTAAATTTGCATTACAGCTATGTCTGTGACTTTTAGCTTAAGTATTTGGTGACTCAGACTTGCTATTATTCAGAGGAGATGGAATTATATCTGAAAGGTTAAATTGTCTTCTACCTCGGATAATTGAAATTAGAATGCTGGAAGTATTGCATTTTTAAATCTATAATACAATTATAATCCATATAGACATTTCAAAGATTACAATTCAGGCTTTCAAGAGTTTCTGTATTCTTATGGGAAAAGTAAGGACAAATGGAAATTTGAGGGCTAGTGGCCTAAAACTCCCATAGATTTCAGATGAGTCCTTTCGTTTAGCAGTGACTTTTCATTATCCTTCCAAATGAAGAGATTAGTAGCCAAATCACTTAAATTTCTATGAGTTCACAGAAAATCTTTTGAGGTGTATTTTTCTCTGATCCTTTACTGACAAATTCTATTTTTGTCAGCTCTTAATTTACTCTATCATTAAGATCTATTAAAAAAATATATATCTTAAGAGGACATTTTTAGGGTACATTACAGTTTTGCATTTGCAATTTGTTAGTAGTCATAGTATTATAATTAATAATCATGGCTGAATAACAAAGTCAGATTTTCAACTGGATTTTCACTATGGTAATCAAAATGATATGTGGAAATGGGAGTTTCATTTTTGTAATTCAAACCAAATCATGGTTAATAAACAAAGAGCTAAATGCACAAATGTAGAATCTGAGAGTTTATTTTCTACCAGAAATGGTTGGAAGGAAAAAAAGAAAACAATTTCCAGTGAAAGATAATAAGAGTTAAACAACCCGAAGACCATGCACAACAGCAACAAATCAGAAAGCTAAATTTAACATGCTAAAGATTGAAGAATAAAATTTTCATTATCCTCACATAATATGAGGAAATATTATTCAAGTAATTATCGCTAGATGTTGTAAACAAACAACTTACAACAGTCGGCGATTTACACAGCTTAACGCCATGCTTAACAAGGTCTACCCCCTCCTATGTTCATAGACTAATGAACAAGAGCCTCATTATCTGGTGTTGTTTCATTCATACATACTCCTTCCTCTACCAGAATGTCATTTATCTCATGTGTCTCATTAATCTATACTACTTGTAATAAACTAATTGCCAAAACAAATAGATCCCCCAAATATATCACAGTACAATCACAAGTTATTTCTCATTCATGAAATAGCACAACAGAACTCATTGGGCCACCTGTTGAGTGAGTGACCTACTTTCACAGGGTTGGTTAGTCAGGAGCCCAAAGGACTTACAGCTTCCAGTCATGCCACTTTATTCCTGATTTCTGTTATATAGGAGAGACTTCAAACCCTCAGAAACAATGTTCCTATGGGCTAGGTCTACTAATTTTATGAGTTAAGGTACATAGCCAAATATAATTGCAAGTCAAGTTAGGAAGTGTGCTTAAATGTGACCACTGAAAGAATATGAGAATGTAGATGTCCTAAGAAACAATGTTCCTATGGGCCAGGTCTATTAATTATATAAGTTAAGGTATATAACCAAATATAACTGCAAATCAGGTTAAGAGGTGTGTGTAAATGTGACCACTGAGAGAACATGAGAATGTACCAATAGACACTATGATTGATTACTTCCATGTCTTACCTCAAAGTCCATCTCAAAATATATGCATGCCTTACAGAAAGACCCCTATGGTATCTTCTAGTCCTGTTTACTTTTGTTCTTTTTTTTTTTTTTTTTTTTTTTTTTTTTTTTTTTTTTTTTTGCTAATAGAGCTAGCAAATCACCTATTTTGGTTACTTGAAAATAGTCAGGAAGCTTATTCATTCTGTTTTAACTGAGGTCATGTTTCCCATAGAGTAGATATAAAGTCTCTGAAAACAAGAGCTAGTAGATGTTTGTGTCTGTGTGTAGGATGGGGTTATTATGGTATCTTATGCATGACAGAGACATTAATGTCTTAGAAGTGGGTTTGTGTTAATTTACTGTACAGTAAAGCTTTCAACAATTAACCCATTACATTCGCCATCCATGGCCTTGCTTAACAGATAAATTTAAAGCCTGGAATATCCTCTCATAATTTTATGTTTTAGGAAATACATTGCATGCATGATGAAGTTATGTCATATACTTTTCTGATAATAAAAAACAAAAGGACAGTACTCACAATTTCAACATTCTCAAAACAAGTGCTTTGAAGTAAATGGCTGCAACTTCCTCAGACAATGAATTTAAATAATGAGCAAGATAAGAACAGAAAGACAGCTATAGAATGAAGAATCAGCGTCATACACCTGTGACTAAGAGGATCATTCTTGATAGATGGAATAAGTAAAATATTTGAAAGAAAAATGTGTCTCGGTATTTTTCATATGTTCATTTTAGAAATGTAGATGGTTAAAGGCTTTATCCTAATTCCAGTAAACATTTAAATTAAAATTGTCGCTATGAAAGTACAAAGAAAGTTTCCTTATAGCAGGTGAAGTCCATAATGACAGCAGCTGCTCCTTAATTAAGGAGCCTGGATTATCTTCATTTCAGATTGATTTTCACAAAGGTAGACAGACATCTGCTGACTCACAATACCATCAAGAGGTACCAATATGTGAAAGAAAGTTCACAACACAATTGTGAATCCCAGAAAAATATACATTTAAAATAAACCGTATCTCCTCCCCTTTATTTCAAGCTATATGGACTTTGTGGCTAATTGCTGCTGCACAGCAAGGAAGAGTCAATTTAATGACACCAAACACTTTAAAAATTATAAGCTACCTATCAAAAGCACTTGTCATGCTGACACTCTTTTTAAACCTTGAAACATGGGCATAATATAAATTCACAACATGAAACTTTTAAAGCACTGTCTTTATTGAAAATTCAATCATTGTATAGGTATATTTACTAGATTTTCTTTCTGTATAGAGATTTTAGTATCCCTGAAATAAATACACAGTTGAGTGTTTCATATTACAGCATTGTATAATTATAGAATTTGTTGTTTACAAGAGTTGATGTATGTTTTGTGAAATATCTAAAAGTAATTTTTACATATATCTCTAAGCATATTATGACCAAGATATGGATGAAGAACAGGTCTTAATATGTCCTTGAAATGATAAGACATTTCCTGAAAAATTCAATTGACTCAAAAATGGCTTAGCACAGTTCTACTATAAAAGATATATTTATTCACTGTACTATTTATACATGCTCAAAGCAAGGTCCAACTGAGATTAAAACTATCATCAATATTTTCAATAATATCAAACATTTCAATAGACTCTTTATTTACATTTTTTGTATTTTACCTAAAAGGAAAAAATTTTTCTAATTAAGTTATAATAACTGTTTTTTTTTCAGAAAAAAATTAAATATCTTCTATTTGAAATCAATTTGCCCAGTAAATTTGCCCTTCTCCCTCACCCTACCCCTGCCTCCTGGAACGAGTAATGCTGACAAAAAAAAAAAAAAAAAAAAAAAAAAAAAAAACAATGGATAGGGCTATGTAATTAGTGGAAAGTTGTGTTAGAAATAGCAAAAATTGGTAGAAACAGAAATTGTCTTGATATAATGTTAACGATTTAAAACAGCAGAATAGAAACATTGTATGTAAAATTCATCACATATCATACATGTAGATTATGTAGAGCTCATTTTGCTGTCAACAAAGTGGGAGACAGCCTAATAAATTGGGAAGAGGGGACAGAGAGGCAGAGACACAGCAAGTATGAAAAACAAAAAGATAGATAAGAGACAGAAATACACACACACACACACATAAAGAGAGAGAGAGAGAGAGAGAGAGAGAGAGAGAGAGAAAGAGAGAGAAATGGGGGGTGGCAGGATATGTAAAGATGAATCTGCACTTCTAGCTACTCCAAAGTCCCTTAATGAAGATCTAACACTCTGGATCAGAAATACAAAAGGTAAATATTACAGTAGGCTTAGTGGTTCCTGAGGTTAAAAAAGGTGCTCTGTTTCCTTCTCAGTGCATAACATGGAGAAGTCAGAATTTTAAGCTCTGGAGGCTGTCATAAAAAAATGATAAAGTTTGAGACAGTAGGATCCCAGAAGCAGGGTCACAGGTCTGTGAATTATTACACAAGAGTGTATGTGAAATCTTCATAGGTCCAGGTGTTTACTAGAACTGTCTGAAACCAAGTGTACAGACCACATGGACTTGAATGAATGACACCATCAGATGCAAACCAAGTAAAATGATGAAATCTTGAGGTAATGAGGACACACAGAAATAATGGTGGTAAGATAATTATGGTTCCAGGAAGTTTGCACAACAAAACTGCTACCCTGAAGTTTGAATTGTAGTTTTTTAAAGAAAATCAAGAAAAGTATAAATTAAAGCTAGGAAGGAAAACAATAAGCCACGAAACCTGAGTCAGTTATATAAACCACACCATGAGCATCCGCACCATGAGCATCCACACCATGAGCATCTGCACCATAAGTATCCACACCATAAGCATGCACAACATGAATGTCCATGCCATGAACACCCATACCACAAACATCTACACCATGAGCATACACAGTGTGAGCATCTGAACCATGAATATCTACACCGTGAGCATCCATACCAAATCCCATACCCATGTTGAAGCTAAACTACTGGACTACAAGCAATTATTATATTTTAAATATGAAGAATTTAAATTGTTTTTGACTGATAAAATAAATCTTCAAATCTGTGTTTTTAAAAATTATTTTATTGGATAGTCTCTGCATTTATATTTCAAATGATATCCAAACCGACCCCTGCTTCTATCCCACTCCCTCCACTTGCTTTCATGAAGATGCACTCTCTTCCAGTTACCCTCTCCACCTCAGTGCTTTGGCATTCCCTTTAACTGGGAAAACTTGTCTTCACTGCACCAAAGGCCTCTTCTCCCATTAATGCTAGACAATGCTATCCTCTGCTACTTATGCAACTGGAATCATGGATCTCTCCATATGAGCTCAATGGTTGGTGTTTTAGTTCATGGAAGTTGTGGAGGGTTTAGGTCGTTGATAATATTGTTCTTCTCATAAGTTTGCAAACCCTTTCAGCTCATTCAGTCCTTTCCCTTGCTCCTTAATTGGGATCCCCATGTTCAGTCAGATGTTTAGCTGCAAACATCCTCAGCTATATCTGTATGATTCTGGCAGAGCCTCTGAGGAGACATCGATATCTGGTTCCTGACAGTAATTACTTCTTGGCATCAGCAATAGTGCTTGGGTTTGGTGGCTGCATACAGGGTTGATTCCCCGGGTGAGACTGTCTCTTAATGATCTTTTCTTCCATCCCTGTTCATCTACTTGTCCTTGTATTTCCTCCCGGGACTATTTTGTTCTCCCTTCTAAGAAGAACTGTAAAATCTACATTCTGGCCTTCCTTCAATTTGAGCTTCATAAGGTCTGTGAACTGTTTCTTGAGTATTCAGAGTTTTAGGGGGCTAGTATCTGTGTATTAGTGAGTGCATACTATGTGTGTTCTTTTGTGACTGGGTTACTTCACTCAGGATAATATCTTTTAGTTTCAACCATTTACGGAGGAAATTCATGAAGTCACTGTTTCTTAGCTGACTAGTACTCCATTGTATAAAAATATACCAAAATATTTGTATTCATCCATCTGTTGATGGATATCTGGGCTCTTTCCAGCTTCTGGGTATTATAAATAAGGCTGGTATAAACATGGTGGAGTATGTGTCCTTGCTATATTTTGGAGTGACTTTTGGGTATATCCAATATATACAAAGAACTCAAGTAGTTAGACTCCAGAGAATCAAATAATCTTATCAAAAATGAGGTACAAAGCTAAACAAAGAATTCTCCACTGAGGAATACTGAATGGCTGAGAAGCACCTAAAGAAATGTTCAACATTCTTAGTCATCAGGGAAATGCAAATCAAAACAACTCACACCACCTCACACCACTCAGAATGGCTAAGATCAAAAACTCAGGTGACAGCAGATGCTGGCAAGAATGTAGAGAAAAAGGAACACTCCTCCATTATTGATGAATTAAAAGCTGGTATAACCACTCTGGAATTCAGTCTGGTGATTCCTTGGAAAACTGGACATAGTACTACCTGAAGATCCAACTACTGCACTCCTGGGCAAATTAGGGTTTTTACTGTGGTATCTAACTCGATTCAGAGTTCTAATTTTACCATGGAGAAGTTTAGAGATCTACTAACGCTGATTAAACAGGGAATAGAAGAGATCAGATTTGAGAAGATGACACCTTATCAACTGGATTTGAAAGGTGAATTATCATGGAAAAATACTGTTCTAAAGTGCATGAACATTTGAAATCTTCTATAACAAAAGCATGCAGTACATTTGCTCTTTTAGTGTGCCCAAATTAATATAACACTACACCAATAATAGACTACGTATATCTTGTTGAATAGTTTGTGTATTTACGTTTCAAATATTGTCTGCTTTCTCTGCTTGCCCCATTCCCATAACCTGCTTTAATATGGATGATCACTCTCCCACCTACCCACTCCTGCTTCACCAGCTAGGCATTCCTCTACACTGGGAAATTGAGCCTTTAAAGAATCAAGCCTTTAAAGGTAGCACTATGTCCTATTTTGGGGAGGGGGAACGACCAGACTGATTCACAGAGTGGTTGTACCAGCTTGCAATCCTACCAACAGTGAAGGAGTGTTTCTCTTTCTCCACTTCTCTGCCAGCATCTGCTGTCACCTGAGTTTTTGATCTTAACCATTCTGACAGGCTTCTCCTAAGAATGAGGCCAGACAATGCCCTTCTCTGCTACATATGCAGCTGAAAACATGGATTCCCAAATGTATACACTTTGGTTGGTGGTCTGAAAAGCTCTGGGAGGTCTGGTTGGTTGATATTGTTGTTCTTCCTATGAGGTTACAAAACCCTTCAACTCCTTCAGTCTTTTCTATAAATCCTCCATTTGGTTCCCCATGCTCAGTCCAATGGTTAGCTATAAGCATCCTCACCTTTATAAGGAAAGTTCTGGTAGAGCCTCGAAGGATACATCCATATGAGACTCCTGTCAGCAATTCTTCTTGGCATTAGCAATAGTGACTGGGTCTGTTGTCTTTACATGGGATGGATCCCCAGGTGGGACAGTCTCTGGATGGCCTTTCTTAGTCTCTGCTCCATAATTTGTGTCAGTACTTTCTTCCATCAGTATTTTCTTCCCGCTTTTATGAAAGACTGAAGCATCTACATGTCTTCTTGATCTTCATGTGGTCTCTGAAGTGTATTGTGGATATTCTGAGCTTCTGGACAAATGGCTACTTTTCAACAAGTGCATACCATGTGCTTTCATTTGTGACTGGATTACCACACTCAGGATGATAGTTTCTAATTTCATCTATTTGTCTGTGAATATCATGAAGTCATTGTTTTGAAATTGAGTAGTACTCCATTATGTTAATATACCACATTTTGTGTATCCATTCTTCTGTTGAAGGACATCTGGGTTGTTTTCACCTTCTATTTATTATAAATAAGGTTGCAATAAACATAATGGAGTATGTGTCTTGTTATATGTTGGAACATTTCTTTGGGTATATGACCAGGAGTGCTATAGCTTGGTCCTCTGGTTGCACAATGCACTTTTTTTTTTTTTTTTTTTTTTTTTTTTTTTTTTTTGAGGAACCACCAGACTGATTCCCAGAGTGGTTGTATCAGCTTGCAATCCTACTAATGGTGAAGCAGTGTTTCTCTTCCTCTGAAACTCCGCCAGCATCTGCTGTCACCTGAATTTTTGATCTTAGCCATTCTGACAGGTGTGAGGTGGAATCTCAGGGTCGTTTTGATTTGCATTCAGAACAAATGGTGCTGGTTTACCTGGTGGTCAGCATGTGAGGAATGCAAATAGATCCTTTTTTAATTAAACAACTTTATTTTTAAAAACAAAGATAAATGTACAGATTTTAAGCATTTTTGCATAAAAATATACAAATACATTTTTGTCGGTACTTGCTTTTTTTTAAAGGTTTGATAGTGTGCATTAAGATCTTACTAGTTACAAATAGATCCATTTTATCTCCTTTTACAAAACTCAACTTCAAGTGGATCAAATACCGCCACACAAAACCTGATACACGCAAACAGATAGAAGAGAAAGTAGAGAAGAGCCTCAAACACATAGGAACAGGGAAAATTTTCATGAACAGAATACCAATGGGTTATGCTCTAAAACCAAGAATCAACAAATGGGACCTCATAAAATTGCAAAGCTTCTTTAAGGCAATGAACACTGTTAATAGGACAAAATGGCAACCAACAGACTGCAAAGACATGTTAAGAAAGAACTTGGATTATATTAGGCACTAATACAGAGCTAAATGCCTAGACTGTTCATAGATGCAAGAGAAAAAAAAGACAAGGCTTATTAGATAGCCGCACAATGAGGGTTGATGTCTACATGCAGGTGAGGGCAGGCACAAGATAAGGCAATGTCTGTGACTGGGCAGTGAAGATGAAAGGTGTGAGGTGTGGTCAGAGTTTATGAGGGGTGATAGAGATAGGAGAGAGGAAGAAGAGAAGATGGAGAAAGAGAAAAATGAACCAAATGACTCAGCCCTGTGTGGCTTTAAGAGCCACAGGTAGCTAGCTATGGATATCTTATAAGGGATGGTTAATTATAGAACAATTTGTCTTTTCTAGATGTGTTTCTGTGTGTAAACATACATACTTGGGATTCAATGAATGAACCTCCAAACCTTGAACATATAACTTTGGGCAATATATAAAGTCTAAAGTGCTTAGTTATATAAAATTAACCATTTTTTGTCAATTGTTAGTGAATGTTCATACTTTCCTCTAAACTATGTATATATCATTTGTGATACATAAGAAAGTATACAATTTTTATATTAGAAATTAGATTAAATATTACTTAGCTCTGTTGAAATGATAAGATAGATATAATTTTTATTTTTTTACTATTTTTTTCAACATTGCAATGGACTGATTGTAGAGACAGTGGGATATATGCTGCCCACTTTAGATATCATTTCTTCACTAATTAGGTTGGAAGAAGAAGAAAAAACTAAGCAAGAACAGAATTTTAACTATTAATCACACTGGCACTATCATAAGTTCTCAATTTATTAAATGACTTGCCATCTAAATCTATGGGCAGCGTGTTTATTTGAAAAAGATTAAATTTGAAAAGAAACTTCATGATGCCACCTTTCAATATTGTTACAATTATATTGTTTTGAGCAATAATGAGGATTTTTCTCTTAAAATACAGTATTAAGCTTACTTTCTGCTCTAGCTAATTAGCATAAGCTGCTCAGAGGATGTCTGGGAGGAAAGAGGAAGCAGGAGAAGCCACCTGCGGAGCATAATAAACAGACGTTCTTGCTTGGAGATTTTGGCCTTATTATTTTTATACAATGAGAAGAACATATTGTAGTGATTATTGATTGCCTTGGAGGAGTAAGCGCAAGAGAGAAACAGAACAAGAGACTTGAGCAGACTCAAGGACCTGAACATCTGATTAGGAAGTACAATTAAAGGATCCCATAAGGGAAATGAACGTGTGCAGATGACCGTGGAAGGAAGACGACTGTGCTGTCATGGGTCCTGAATCCACGCGCTCTCACAGAAGAAATAATTGAGGCTTCAAATATTACAGACTCAAAATATAGTAATTAAACCATGGCATTGGAATACTATTTTTTGTGTGTGTTTAATTTTTTGTATGTTATTAGAATTTTTCCTCAGAGGATGGATTTCAGTACTTAAAAAAATAATCTATCCAATAAATAAAAAATTTCTTTAAGCGGTTTCTGGTGCAATTGTTTATCTTTTTGAATTGATCTATATTTCACATTATACTATGCTCAGTGTCATTGAACCTTGTTGCTTTTCATGAAGTAAAGTGAATAAAGCTATTGGGGAAATAATAATCTTGTTAATAAAAGAAATAGAGAGGCCAAGAGAAGGATCACTAGATACAGAAATACATAGGAAAGGATGTGGGTGGAATTTTCAGCTCTGATTACAACATGCATCTCAAATGGTCACCTTGTTCTTCTTCAAGTCTTCTGTCTCTTCTGTCTCCTCTTTGCTGAGACAGAATAGTTGCTTCCCTCCATTGTTAGAAAACAAATCTTGTACTTCTTTACTAGGGGAATCTCACATTTGAGGCTAAATTATTTTGAACTCAGTAACAAAGTTTCCTTGTGCTTTGGCTCTTTCCCTGTTACATTATAAAAATTAGAGATCATAACTTTAACATAATCACTGGTATAGGCAGAACCAAGTTGCTTATGAATACACTTGGGAGATCCTAGCATCTTACATTGTGTACAGCAGGAGTAAGGGAAACAAAAGCAGTACTTTTATAGAAAAAGACACAGTCACTCTTCCCAATGCCCGTTATGATGATCTCTGACATTTGCCAAATACCCAGCATGAAATACCATTTTGAAAATTAGAATGAGAAGCATCCACATTACATACATCACACTGAGGTATAAAAATGAATAAAATTCTGATAAACATTGAAGCAGGATAGCCCTGGTTACACACTCAGAATTGTGCCATTCATACATTTCTGGTAACATATTCTCCTTATCAGTCCTGTACACTCTGTTTTATATACAGTTTTAATGATAACATACAAACACACATACAGACATACGGACACACATGCACACACAAAATCTTTGTCATCTTTCAATATATATCTACTTTGAACAACTATAATTTAATTTATCTAATGTGATATTTTATATTGTTAATGAAAATCATTGTAATGTTTACAAAGCCTTTTTCTGAAATTGATTTAGAAAAAAAAAGAGCAATTCTCACTCATCTGGAAAGGCAAATCCTCAGAATAGCGAAAACAATAACAATAAAAGAACTTTAGAAGGAATCACCACCCCTGGCCTCAAGCTCTACTACAGAGCAATAGTGATAGAATCTGCATGGTATTGGTACAAAGACAGACATGATGATCAATGGAATAAATCTGAAGACCCAGAAATAAAACCATACACACTTATAGACACTTGATGTCTTACAAAAAATTCCAAAATTATACATCGGAAAAAAGAAAGCATGTTCAATTAATGTTACTGGTCTAACGTGCAGTCAGTATGTTGAAAAATGAAAATAGATCCATATTTTCACCTTGTACAAAGATCAAGTCCAAGTGAATCAAGAACCTTAACATAAAACTAGATATATAGAATTTAATAGAAGAGAAAGTGGAAAAGGCCCTTGAACACATTGGCATAAGTGGAAAGAGTTCCTAAAAATCACTCCAATGGCTCAGGCTCTAAAATCAAGAATTGATGAATGGGACCTCATGAAACTGGAAAGGTTCTGTAAGGCAAATGACAATAGGACAAATCAGCAATTTACAGGATGGCAGGAACCTGATATGGATGCCTCCTCAGAGGATCTGCCAGAGCCATACTGATACAGAGGAGGATACTTGCAGCTAACCATCAGATTAAACATGGGAATGCCAATAAAAGAGCTAGAGAAAGTACTGAAGAAGCTGAAAAGGTTTGCAACCCCACAGAAAGAAGAGAATTATTAACTAACAAAACACACCATAGTTCTCAAAGACTAAAACACAAACCAATGAGTTCCCATAGAGGCACCCATGGCTCAAGGTGCATATGCAACTGAGTATAAAATTCTCTGGCATCAAAGGCCTTTAGTTCATCAAAGGCATACTTTCCCAGTGTAGAGCAACACCAAGGCACTGAGGTTGGAGAGGGTGGTTGGGAGAGGGAGCACCTTCATGGAGGCAGTGGGAGGGGAAGAGGCATAGAATTGGGGGAAGGGGATAACATTTGAAATGTAAATACAGACAATAGTCATTTTTTCATAAAGAAACTACACAACCCAAATAAAATGAGTTATAGAATTAAACAGAGAATTCACAACAAAGGAATCTTGAATGGGTGGGAAGCTCTTAAAGAAAAGTTCAATTTGTTAGTCATCACTGAAATGCAAATCAAAACAACTTTGAATTCTACCTCATACTAATCAAAATGCCTAAGATCAAAACCTCAGGTAACAGTACCTGCTGGTGAAGATGTGTAGAAAGAGGAATACTCCTACATTGCTGGTGATATTGTAAAGTAGGACAACCACTCTGCAAATCAATCTGAAGGTTCCTCAGAAAAATTGGACATAGTACTACTTGAAGACCTAGCTATACAGCTCTAGGGCACATACCCAAAAATTTTCCCTTAATGCCACAGGGACACATGTTTTCCTATGTTCATAGCAGCCTTATTTATAATAGTGAGAAACTTGAAAGAGCCCAGATGTCCCTCAACAGAGGAATAGATACAGAAAATATGGTACATCTACACAATGGAGTACTACTCAGCCATTAAAAACAATGATTTCATGAAATTCACAGACAAATGGATAGAACTAGAAAATACCATGCTGAGTGAGGTAACTCAGACCCAATAGGACATGCATAGTATATACTCACTAATAAGTGGATATTAGACAATAAATACAGAATACCCAGAATTCAATCCACAGAACACAAAAAGGTTCACAAGCTTAAGGTCCCAAGTGAGAATGCCTCAAGCCCACTTGGAAAGGATAAGAAAGCAATCAAATGAGGGGGTTCTGGGTCTGAAAGTGGACATGGAGGGAAAAAAAGGAAAATGATCGGGTACTGGGGGAAAAGGACGGAAGCCCAGAGGGGCAGCAGAAACCTAAAAAGGCAACCTAGAGAGACAGGATGTAGGGGGACTCTCTAGAATGTACCAGAGACCTTGGAGGCTTGAAACACTCAGAACTCAAAGGGAGGGACCCTAGTTCAAATGCCTTACAGTGGGGAGAGGAACTTGTAGAGCCCACCCCCAGTAGAAAGACAGGGCAACAAGTAGAAGGATGGCGTTGCCATCCCACAGACATAAACTCTGACCCAGAATTGTCAGAAAGAAATGCAGGAACAAAATTGAGAAGAGCCTGAGAAAAGAAGATCCAGATACAGGACCCAATTGGAATCCAGCTCGACCGGAGGCCAAAACGCCTGACACTAATACTGATTCTAAGGTGTGCTCAAAACAAATCAATACATAAAATAAAACCTATTCATACTGCCCTCTGAAAGCCCAACAAGCAGTTTAAAGATTCAGATGCATGTGTTTAGACCCAACCAATGGACAGAAGCTGCTAACTCTTGTTGAATTGGGGAAAAGATGAAGGAAGCTGAGGAGGAGGGTGACCCTACAAGAAGACCAGCAGTCTCAGCTAGCCTGGACACCTCAGTTTTCTCAGACACTCAGCCACCAACCAGTCAGTAAATACCAGCTGATAGGAGGCTCCCAACACATATACAGCAGAGGAGAGCTGGGTCTGGACTCAGAAAAGATCCACCTAACCCTCAAGAGACTTGAGGTCCTAGGAAGTGGAAAAGTCTGGTGGAGTAAGAGTGGGGGTCAGAGACATCCATGTGAAGACAGGGGTTGGAGGGTAGGTTTGGAATTTTGAACAGTCATAAGATGGACCAGGAGGGGAATAATGTCTGGGCTGTAAAAGAACATTAGATTCCTGATCGCCTTCAGACCAAGATGAAGAACTCTCCAGTGCCATAACTGCCATGCTTCTAGTTATGATGATGATGGACCGAACCTCAGAACCTGTAAGCCAGCCCAAATTAAATATTTTTCTTGATAAGAAAGAAAACAAGTAAATAAAGATATCTGAAATAAATAAATAAAACTTGACAATACAGACTTATAAAATGAAGTTTAAGTAAAAATTAACTAAAATTTAAATCATTTTATCAAGATACTGGGGTGAATATAGTCAATATATGTGTATTCTTGAATAATCTTTGTGGGAATCATCTGTATAATATAGGCATGAAAATAAAAAGAGCAAAATAAGAAAAAAAATCTACACTTAAAAATCTACCTTAAAAGTGGTAATGAATGACCTCATTACACATATACCCAGACTACACATTTCCACATCCTGCCGGAAACCTTTAACTCTTTTCCTACGTTAATGAAACATAAAGCTCATCCCATGATAGGTTTACTAAATCATCTTTACTCTTATTTTATGTTCAGATGTTCGTTTATTTATTCATTTTCCTTTTGAATATGTTTGTTTTCTTTAAGTATTTATGTTCATTTTTTTTTCTGAGTATCCTAGAGAGTTTTCATGACTGATTTTTTTTAGCTTTGACTTGAAACTTCTTAAATCCGAAACGTGGGTTTGAGGGGAAATATGCTGTTGAATCAGTTTAGTCAGAAAGAATCTTTTATTATCTTCAGTCCCTGATCCTCTATTTGACCTTGCATTTCTGCCCATGAGTGTTTTGTTCTTCCTTCTAAGAAAGACTGAGACATTCCTATTTTGGCCTTCCTTCTTTTTGAGATTCATAATGGCTGTGAAATGTTTCTTGGGTGTTCAGAGCTTTCTGGGGCTAGTATGAACTTGTCAGTGAGTGTATGCCATATGTGTTCTTTTGTGACTGGGTTACCTCATTCAGGATGATAGTCTCCAGTTCCATCTATTTGCCTAAAAAAATCATGAAGTCATTGTTTCTAATAGCTGAGTAGTACTCCATTGTGTAAATGTATCACACTTTCTGTATCCATTCCTCTGTTGAAGGACATCTGGGTTCTTTCCAGCTTCTGGCTATTATAAATAAGGTTGTTACAAACATGGTGGAGAATCTTTGGGTTATATGTTCAGGCAGCCACCAAATCCAAGCACTATAGCTGATGCCAAAAAGTACTTACTGGCAGGAAGCAGATAGAGATGCCTCCTCAAAGACTATGTCAGAGTCATATAGATACACCTGAGCATGTTTGCAGCTAACCATCAGTCTGAACACAGGGACCCCAATGAATGTGTAAACAAAGGACTGAAGGAGCTGAAATGGATTGCAACCTCACGAGACGAACAACATTATCAACCACCCAAACCCTCCAAAATTCCCATGGACTTAAACACCAACCTTTGAGCACACATTGAGAGATTTTTAGATCTAGATGCATATGTAGCTGAAGATACCAGTGTCTGGCATCAATGTGAAAAAAGGTGTTTGGTCCAGGGAGGGCATGTTTTCCCAATGTAGGAGCATGACAAGGCAATAGGGTGGAGGAGGTGATTCGGAAGGAGTGCACCTTCATGAAAGCAAATGGAGGGGGAGGGGCAAGGGGAGCAGGGTGAGGGGAAAGGGATATCATCTCAAATGTAAATACAGACTAATAAAAATGAGAACAACAACAATAACAACAAAAAGAATTTCTTATTTTAGGATCAGAAATAAGAACAGCTTCACCAAAACACTGAAATATTCACAGCACAGTGTATCTGCTGCAAGTTCTTCACAGCGCCCTAGTCTCTAGGCTCTGGGGACAGAGTGTCAGTTTTATGTTATTATGATTGCAGAGAACTTGCTACTGGTTTTCAATATCTTCTGGACCTGTGATCTATTAATAAATCACTATAAAATGGGTCTTTGCAAGATAGTCTTTCTTCTGTTTACATTCCCATCATACATCTACACCTGATACTTACTTTCACCTTTTCTGCCTCAGTGTGTTCATTTAGATTGGCTTCAGATTTATTCATCTTCAGCAGTTAATGATTACTATCTAATTACATTTCACATCATAATAATATTTGGCTTTTTATATCTCAAAATATATACCAAGATGTTTCATAAATCAATTCCTTCTTAACTATGACTAGGTATCAAGGCTGTTAGAAGAGCTCATTTAGACAATCTTTGCTCATATTTTTCTTTGCATCCCTAATAAGATATGTTCTCCTTTACGTTAGATTGTGACTAAGTCATGCTCTGGGTTCTAAGCCAGCTGAAAATGTCTGTTCTTTGCAGTGCCCTCATGTAATGTCACATGAGCTTAGAAAACAGCAGGGAACATACTCAGAGACAATGTTGTGAATATTTTTCATAATCCTGCTAGCAGCCTTCCTTAGTAAAGCAGACACATCATGACTTTAGCAGAGGTCCTGTACCCAGTACGCACAATATGTGTTCACACCTTTGCAGAGACAATAGCTTGAGACATGCTGCAACATCTTTCCCATATTTTGCATCTTTTATATTAACCTAGTATAGAAATTCATATGACAAACAACTGCAAGTAGAGTGACAAGCAGCGATAGTATTAAATATTCATCTCTAAGATCTTCAGCTAATTATTTAGTCTTAGGTCATTAATTTGAGGTGGACAGTCTTTCGTAGTAGATATTCATGGTTTAGACATAGTAGTTCTAATTTGTCAGGATAGGACCAGTACCAATTAATGTTCAATGATAGCCTTATATTTTATTTAAAAATAAACCTATCATAGCTATTCAACCAAGCCAATGTGTTATTTGCTGAAAGGTCTTGTAACCTACCTATCAACACAGCCATGTATTCATTTCCCAATTTGTTTGTTATAAATAATCATCAAGCTTTAATCTGAATACTAGGGATAGGGAGGTGAAGAAAATAGCCTTCTTTTCTCACAAAAGCACCACAATCCCACAACTTGATCCTTTTTTTTTAAAGCCCAACAATTACAATAGATAAGTCAAAGATGGGGGCTTTGTAAAAGTATTCCTGCTCAGCCTAAGACCACTTGACTAAATCATGGTGATCTGGAAGAATTTAGAGGGTAAGAGAGGAGTTCATGCAGAGGTAGTTGAGAAAGGATGGAGGGAAGAAAAAAGGGAAAGTGATCTTTGTTTCTATTTAAACCACTTAAAAAATAAGTAGTTGCTTCCTCTAACACAGCCTTCTCCCTTCTTTTCTGTTTCTGTCATCTCCCAGTAGCACACAGCAGTGAGATAGAGAGCTGCCCTCACCTGCCTGCATGAAATGTTTTAATAAATTGCAACATGTAATTATTAAAGCCACAAAATATACATAACCCTATGAGGATCTAAAGAGACAAAATAGAGATATATCTATTTTTTCTTTGAAGAAAAATTTATTTTATAAAACTATTTGGGACTCAAATACATTAAAGGACAAGATGGAAGGTAATGCATAGAGGATAGACTGAAGCAGTAGAAAGATAATATGTCAAAAGAATGGGACCTTGTTCAGGCCCATGTCTTACAGCACACATTTATTCAACTTCTTCAAATAAAACATCTAGAGGAGCTTAACTAACGCCCTCAGGAAATTACTTTGTACTTTCTTTCTTTTCTCCAGGTGCTGTTCAAAGTCCTGGATTTATGGTGAAATGGCCAGAAAAATGTATGCCCTAAAGATTTCACACTGGGTAAGATGACATACTCCAAACCAGTGTTTATAGATGAGGTAATTTCTTGATGTTGTATTTTCTGTAAAGAAAGTATGCTGAGTACCAAGACAGAAAGACTTGAGGAGCTGTCTTTGCGCAGACTCTTCAGATAGATCTTATGGAAGAACTCTAAGAAAACCAATAAACATCACATATGAGGACACAGTTCCATTACTTTTGACTTTAAGTTTTGCATATTCACTGTATCTGTAAGGTTTCTAGCCATGTACAGAACCAATAAAGCTCCTGATTGGCACTTGCTAGGTAAGTACTCTGTCACTGAACTGCATGCTGAGTAGCTTATATTTGAAATAAAAAATTCACCGTGAAAATAAATAAGTTAAATAAAATAAAAATGTACACAAAATGATAGGCCAAGGGAAATGAACCATAGTGACTGTGAAGCGATAAGAAATCTGTCATCTTAATATTCTTTAAAGATATATATTAAAAGTACTAATTAAGATTATATAACAACACAAAAGACTAAAATCTAAGCAATGAGACAAAATATATTGCAATTTTTTTTTATTTTTATTGGATTTTTTTAAATTTACATTTGAAATGTTATTTTCTTTTCTGGTTTCTCCTCCATTAACCCTTGTATTTTATTATTTATCTATAAGCATTGTTTTGTCTTTCTTTGGGCATGTGCATGAATGCATTAGAGTTTGATGATGCCAAAGATTTTAGATCCCCTGCAGCTAGATTTTCATGGGTGCTAGGAACTAAATATCTTTCCTTTGGGAGAATAAGTACCCATAATCACTGAGTTGTCTTTCTAGCCCATTCAATTTTTAAAAGAGAACATTGCTAAATTCAAATTCTCTCTCTCTCTCCCTCCCTCCCTCTCTCTCCCTCTCTCTCTCTCTCTCTCTCTCTCTCCCTCTCCCTCTTCTCTCTCTCTCTCTCTCTCTCTCTCTCTCTCTCTCTCTCTCTCTCTCTCTCTCTCTCTCTCCCTCTCTCTCTCTCTCTGTCTCTCTCTCTCTCTCTCTCTCTCTCTCTCTCTTCCCTCCTGCCTTCTGAGTGTACTTCTCTGTGTGTCTGTGTGTTCACTGCCTTTTCTTTACCTGAAAAAAAAATAAAGCAGCTACGCTCCAATATAAATAAATTCCATCACTGTGTCAACTAAAATACTCTGAAGACCAATTTTAGCAATAGAAGCAAATAGGTGGGAATTATTGTTCTATCATAAACAAATAAAATAGTTTCAAGATACATGTTTATAGTTATCACATGAATAACATTCTACTAAAAAATTATAGCCACAAACCCAAAAAGTCCACCTAGAAAGCATCTAGTTATTTTGAAAATGCCAGGAGCAGATAATGAATGAGAGACTCTGCATACTTGTAAGCAGTGTGATAAAAATAGGGGTGACAAACCCAGAGACCAGAGCTACCAAGAAAGCAGGGCTGAGAGACACCCAACAATTACAGAGGTAATATAGGGCCTGGGGACCTGGTACTGGCCTGAGATTCTCCAGATTGCCGACTCTACCTTTGGATCATCTTGGTTCCTACAATTAGATTAAGCTAATGGAGGGCATTAGTTTCCCTAGATATAAGACTAAGCTTAATTATATATAATTTGTGTTACTAAACCTGCAATGTTTTGAAAATGAAGGAAAATAATTTATTTTTAAAACAGCAAAAAGTGCATTGTGGAGTCAGAGTCAGACACATAAATATTCAGGTAAAGGAATTATATAGTTATGAACATTTAGGAATACTATCTTGAACATTTTCTTAGACAGTGGCGCTACACAGAACGTTGATATGTATTCTGAGTATTTCCAGTAAAATAAATAAAATTATAAGGTTGACAAAAGTATACTGTTTAACAAGATGGCAAACTAAAATTATATAATAAATGTATCTTAAGTGAAATTAAGCAACTAACAGATATGCTTTCAAACAGATTGCAAATACCTGAAAAGACCCTTAAATTGGAAGTTAGGACAGAATCCTATATAAAGACCAGAAAGTAAAGGAACAAGCAGACAGAAAACAATGTGAAACCCTAAAGGTTTATCTTTTAGTTGGAAATTTAGATAAGAAAGAGGGGGTGGAAAAAACTTGAGGGATGATATTACTACAATTTTTCAAATTATTCCTAAATTATCGAAACAATTTTTCAGGGATAACTATGAGCCTCAAGTAAGGTAGATACAAGAAAGAAAACTGCATACTCACATCACACTAATACTTCAGACAAGAATGAAGATAAAATTCTTAAAAATCAGGCAATTAAAAAGTCTAAAAAAATCCCAGATCTGATTTCTGGATAGAAAAGGATTTCTAAGAGAAGAAATGGAACACTACTCACTGCTAGTTAGCAAGACTCATTTCCATGAATCTCAGAATATCTTGCAAGTTCATATGGCCCCTTGATGATTGGTCATTCTGATAGATCTCTGAGTGTCCCTGTGATATGGAAATATATGTTCTCTTTCTTGTTGTGACAGCCTCACACCATAACAGTTGGCTTCTCTTAAAGCAAATATATAAGAATTTAAATTTGCCAAAGTAGAAATTATATCCATTTTATAACCTGATGTCCAGAATCATGTTATCTCTAGCTTTCCTTTGTGACAGGACCCAGGTCCAAGGAAGCCATATAGGACTGAAATTCTAGTCTTTTTTCACCCAGCAAAGCACTCTGAATGTAGTACTTTGAAAGAGATGACTGAGGTAGGTAATACATTTCAGTTGACTCATTGTTGCTGTACCACCTACTTCCTTGGTGGATCCTTCATTGGCATAACTGGTGTGCCAGTGCATCTTAACCTGCATTTCTTTATATGATGCATCATCTTCCAATTGGCTCTAAATACCCTTGTGTCTAAAAGCACAGTGGTCTCAGGGCAGTTGGTTTTCTAATATCATATATCCCTTGAAAAAGAGAATCTGCTGACACTCAAGAGCTACTCCCCCCTCTTATTGAATATTTTATGTATTTACATTTCAATTATTATCCTTTCTCTCAGAACCCCGCCTATACTTTCTCCTCTTGTTTCTATGAGGATGTTCCCTTTCCCACCTACTCACTCCCACCTCAATGCCCTGGCATTCCCCTACACTAGGGAATTCCCCTTCACAGGACCAAGGGCTTCTCCTCCTATTGATGTAAGACAATGTCATCCTCTGCTACATGTGGGACTGGAGCCATGAGTCCCCCCATGTGTACTTTTTGAGTGGTGGTTTACTCGCTGGAAAATTTGAGTGGGGGGAGCTCTGGTTGTTGGATTTTTTTGTTGTTCCTTTGTGGTTGCAAACCCCTTTAGCTTCTTCAGTCTTTTCTCTAACTCCCTTATTGGGGTCCACATGCTCAGTCTGATGGTTAGCTGCAAGCATCCTCATCTCTATCAGTAAGGCTCTGGCAGAGCCTCTCGGGAGACATCCATATCTGGCTCCTGTCAGTAAGCACTTCTTGACATCAGAAATAGTGATTGGATTTGATGACTTTATACAGGATGGATCCCCGGGAGGGGCAGTCTCTGGATGGCCTTTCCTTCAGTCTCTGCTCCACTCTTTGTTCCTCTTTTTTCTTTAGAAAGAAGTAATTCTGGGTTATTTTCTTTTTTATAATGGAGAGTGGCTCCATCCCTTTACCAGGGACGTAACCTTATCTCTGAATATGGTTTCTATAGGTTCTCTCTCTCTCCTTTACTGCACATTTTACCTAATGCCATCTCTGTTGGGTCCTGGGAGCCTATTGCTTTTTTGGCATCTGAAAATTTCTGTTGGCTACTCCCAGGTCCCCATCTCCCCTATTGCTACACACCTCTGTTCAAATTTCTGACCCTCTCTATATCATCTCCATCTCCTCTCATGCCTGATACTTGTAGAACTAGGAAAGCATAAACTACCATAATATTTAGTTCATAAAGGTCACAAAAAAGTCAAGCCAAATTCCAGGAATGGAGAAACACATATTACCTCTAGATTAGATGTTAATATATTGGTTGTGAGATGCACTTCTGGCCCTAGGAATACTATTGATACTCTGTGTAGACCAATACAATATTTTTTTGCCCTCATCCAACCTATAATCTTTGTAGTTCTTTATTTTTAAATAATTATTTTAATCATTTACATTTCAAATGATGCTTCCCTTTCTGGTCAGCCCTCTACAAACCCCTAATTCCATACCCCTCCCTTTGCCTCTAGAGAGTGCTTCTCCACCCACTCATCCCACCTCCTCACTGAAGCACAAAGCACACATTGCACCTCACACGATAATAGTGGAGAGTGGAAGACTTCAACACCCTACACTTACCAATCATGGAAACAGAAACTGAACAGAGCCACAGTGAAACTAACAGAATTTATGAAACCAATGGATTTACCAGATATATACAGAATAACTTATCCTAAAACATAAGAGTATTACAGTGTTACCTCTCTCTTTCCCTTCTCTAAAATCCCCGTGTCCAATGGTAAGGTTAGCCAGGTTCAGGCACTAAAGGACTGGGTCTGTGTATTTGTGTTTATGTTTGTGTCATGCCATGTATGTATATATGCATAACAGTAATAATAAGAAATGTGCTTTTTCAGTCTCTACTAAAATTCTGTTCGCTGAACCTCACTTTTCAACTGAGCTAGTAGGTAAAAAGATTGTTTCAATGAATTTGCAAACATGGCAAAATTATGATGAATTTCATAAGGCCAAATGTTACCAAATAACATCATTTCCTCAGACCAAGTTTAGTGTGTCAAAATCAAAGAAGCAGTTTCATTTAAAATTTCCATATGTCACACCTTATGCCTTCTTATGGGATGGCAGAACAGATGATTTATTATTTAAATAATTAGTTATTCTTTTAATCATACAATTTTCTTCATCCAAGAAAATGAGTAGAAAGCAATATACTGTGTTGGTAAATATTCCATATCTATGCTGTTGCTATTATTTACATAGGAAACTATAGATCAGTGTGTATACATTTACATAAGCAGCAGGCTCAAAGTATCTCTTTTACATCGGGTTCTATTTTTTTTTTTTTTCATGAAAGCACACATCCTTGAAACACTGCTTAGCTAAAGAACAATGGAAGATTCCCACTGTCACCACTGTCAATATCTGACCTTTCTGAACTTTAAATGCACACACACACACACACACACACACACAAACACACACTTATGTATGTGTGTGTGTGTGTGCGTGTGTGTGCGTGTGTGCGCGTGTGCGTGTGTGTGTGTATGAAAGGAATGGAGGGATGAAAGAGAAAATTAAAAGTAATATAATATATTCCTTTTTTTTAATTACTGAGAAAAATACATTTCAGTACAAAACAATACTTGCTACAGAAAGCAAAGTAAAACAAAAACCACCTTGATATCCTAAAATCAGTTTTGAACTTAGAAACTGTCAACTGATTACCATTTTTCTGATATTCTCAACTTTTTAATTGACTTAAGTTTTAGTTCATAGATGAATTCATTCTATTAATTTTCAATATTATATCTAAACCAATAATGAGAACATTGTTCTTACCCTTGGCAAATTCTTAACATGTAGTGAAGGATGTGACCATATATGAATTAATCAAATGTAGATGTAATATATAAAAGCCAGAAAAAATAAAAACATTTGATTTATCATCCACTACTCATCCCAGTTGCTATAAATTTAAGCCAAACATGTTCTAGTAGAAAGATTCATTTTTAATGAAATCAGCTGCTGTCTTTATATTTCACAACAAATGAGTGTGGTACAATATTAAAAAGGGAAATATTGAGAATCATTGCCAAAAGACTAAATTCAAGCCCTGTTATTTTTCCAGCAGCCTGACCTTCCAGAATCACTTCACTCTTCAGGGCTCATTATACGCATCTGATGTTACAGAGGTGATAAAATAGTGCAAAAGAAATAACTCTGAAAACCAAGATATATTTCACATCTTAGGGAAATTACCAACATCATTAATCATATAATTAAATATTTACATCAACCAGGAAATTTGTCTGTGAACACAAAATTAAGGTAGATTTCGAAGAAAAGAAAGGCAAGCCAGGGTCACTTCCCAGCAGACCTTCAACAGTAGGCTGAATACATGTCAGTGGCATGAGTAATTAATTTTCATCATCATCTGTGTGCGAATGAATGACTCACAGGGTAAAAGCATTTGAGTATTTGACCTTTACTTCATATCTGCTATATCTGAAGACCCCTACTCACATGCACAGTTCAGACTGGATACCAATATCCTATAAGTCACTGAAGGACTCTCATCTGAAATAGTTGTGATTCAGATTTTGTATCTAATGTGGATTCCTAAATATCTGAACACATATAGCATATACATCTTAAGGATGATACCTAATTTTAAGCAAGAAAATTATTTCCATTTCACTTAAATCTTACTCGAGTAGACTAAAAGTAATGTATTAGAGTAACTGTGTATAGCATGCCATTTTCATGTCACATTATAATAAGAGAATGTTTCACTTGTGATAACATTCTAGCATTCAAGTGTTTGGAGATTTGGGGCATTTTGGTGGCAGGGTGATCATATTAGGAGTGCTCACCTGTTGTGTGGGATGAGTTATCTCAATACTGCTTTCTGAGTAAAGCTTGGATAAAGGTCATCTAAGGGCAGCAGAGCATGGGTCATATTTTAATGGCCAACAATCTACATTAATTACTTCTAGGGAGGTTGAGTCTTGGCTCACCAATAATGATTGGAGCTGTGCTGTCACTGAGTCCGTATCCACAATAATGGCTTGCACAGAAGAGAAAGTAGAATAATGAGGCTGGCAATGATAAGGTACAGAACACAAACGGAAGGGAAATGCCTTTGTAATTATACTGAGCGCTGAATTAATAATGAATAGGAGGTGGTTGCTCAGCTAATTTAGACAATGCTTATTATTCTGAAAGCATTATTCAAGTAATTTGTGAAAATGAGATAAATTGTTTACTAATTACATAAACTGTGAGGTCAGTTTGAATTTTCAGAAGTTTTATGTTTTATTCTTAATTAAGCCCCCCAAATTATTTATAGTCTGGAGCAACAACTTGAATGAATATTTTTCTTTTACTGTTTATTGGTTATTTTATTTACTTACATTTCAAATGTTAACCCCCTTCCCAGTTTCCACTCTGCAAAGCCCTATCCCATTCCCTAGCTCACTGCTTCTATGGGGGTGCTTCCCACCCAATACCCACTCCCACCTCACCACCCTAGCATTACCCTATGATGGGGCATCAAGCCTTCAAAAGACCAAGGGCCTCCTGTCTCACTGATGCCAGGTAAAGTGATCCTCTGCAACAAATGAATCTGGAGTTATGGGTTCTTCCACATGTATTCTTTTGTTTGGGGGTTTAGTCACTCAGAGCTTTGAGGGATCGGGTTGGTTGATATTATTGTTCTTCCTATGGGGTTGCAAACCCCTTCAGCTCTTTCTGTTCTTTCCCTAACAAGGAAATCGTGGTCCCTGCAAATAGTTCAATGGTTGGCTGCAAAAAATTCACATCTGTATTTGTCAGGTTCTGGCAGAGCCTCTCAGGCGACAGATATAGCAGGCTCCTGTCAGCAAGCACTTTTGGCCATCAGCAATAGTGATTGGGTTTGATGGCTACACATGAGATGAATCCCCAGGTAGGGCAGGCTCTGGATTGTCGTTCTTTCAGTCTCTGCTCCACTATTTGTTTCTGAACTTCCTGTAGTCAGGAGCAATTCTGGTTTTAATATTTTGGAGATAGGTGAGTGGCCCCATCCCTCAACAGGGGACCATGCCTAACCTCTCCATATGGTGTCTACAGGTTTTCTCTCCCCTTTGTTGGGTATTTCAGCTAATGTCATTCCTGTTGGGTCCTGGGAGCCTCTCACTTTCCTGAAATCTGGGACTTTCTGTTGGCTACACCATTACCCATCCTCCATTGCTATATACCTCTGTTAAATTTCCTGACTCTCTGTACAGCTCTCCTGTCTCCTCCCAAACCCGATCATGCCAGATATTTTTCTCCCCTTCTCTTTCCCCTGAGTCCCTCTTACCCTCTACCTCCTGTGAGTATTTTGTTCACCCTTGTAAGAAGGACTGAAGAACCCACAATTTGGATTTTCTCCTTGATTTTCATATGGTCTGAGAATTGTATCTTGGGTATTCTGAGCTTTTGGGCTAATATCCACTATTCAGTGAGTGAATATCATGTGTGTTCTTTGTTAGCTCACTCAGGATGATATTTTCTCATTCCATCAATTTGCCTGTGAATTTTATTAAGTCACTATTTTTAATATCTGAGGAGTACTCATTGTTTAAATACATCTCATTTTCTGTATCCATTCCTCTGTTGACAGACATTTGGGTTCTTTCCAGCTTCTAGCTCTTATAAATAAGGTTGCTATGAATGTAGTGGAACATATGTGCTTGCTGTATGTTAGATCATCTTTTGGGTATAAGTCCAGGAGTGGTATAGCTGTATCCTTAGGTAGTACTACGTCCAATGTTCTGAGGAACCACCAGACTGATTTTCAGAGTGGTTGTACCAGCTTGCAATCCCACCAACAATGGAGGAATGTTCCTCATTCTCCACATCTTCACTAGTATCTGCTGTCACCTGAGTTTTTGATCTTAGCCATTCTGACTGTTATGAGGTGGAATCTGAGGTGAAAATAAATCTTAACTACAAAGGCGGCTCGTACAGGCTGAGCAACTGGTGAGTGGGAGACCTAGGCTGCTGGGGAGGAGAGGGATCTCTGCAGAGTGCACACAAAAAGGGCACCCCCTGCCCTGACCTGCCCTGTCCTCCCCGATCCAGTGACCAGGAACAGATCTTAGGAACTTTTGTTCCCACCCGTAGACTACTTCAGGACACAGAGCAGAGACTGGCCCAACAGCCAGCCGGAAAGGCGGCTCGAACAGGCTGAGCAACTGTGACCAGGAACAGATCTTAGGAACTTCTGTTCCCACCCAGAGACGACTTCAGGACACAGAGCAGAGTTGGCCCAACTGCCAGCCAGAAAGGTGGCTCTTACAGGCTGAGCAACTGGTGAGTGGGAGACCTAGGCTGCTGGGGAGCAGAGGGATCTCTGCGGAGTGCACAGGGAAAGGGCACCCTCTGCCCTGAACTGCCCTGTCCTCCCCGATCCAGTGACCGGGAACAGATCTTAGGAACTTCTGTTCCCACCCGGAGACGACTTCAGGACGCAGAGCGGAGCCTGGCCCACCTGCCAGCCAGAAAGGTGGCTCAGAGAGGCTGAGCATCTGTGACCAGGAACAGATCTTAGGAACGTCTGTTCCTACCCGGAGTCGACTTCAGTACGCAGAGCGGAGCCTGGCCCAGCTGCCACACGGAACGTGGGCTGCTGGGGAGTAGAGAGTTCTCTGCGGAGAGCACACAGAAAGTGTACCAGAGACACAGACCAGATACAAGGGAAAGGCAAGAACATATCACTGACAACAAAATGGCAAGAGGAAAGAGAAAGAGTATATCCCAAGGAAACCAAGACAATCTAGCAACACCAGAACCCAGCTCTCCGATAGTAGCAAACATCAGAATTCCAAACACTCCAGAGAAAGAAGACACAGACCTGAAATCATGCCTCAAGATGCTGATAGAGTTACTTAAACAAGAAAGGGAGGAAAAGCAAAAAGATTCAGAAGCTTTTAAAGAAGAAACAAGAAAAACACTCAAAAAACTCAAAAAACAAGAGGAAAACAGAACCAAAGAAATAAAGGAATGGAAGAGGGAAATTAAAACAGAAATTGACACAATAAAGAAAGCGCTAAAAGAGATAACCCTAGAGTCAGAACACCAAAAAAAGAAATCAGGAGTAACAGAAGCAAGCATTTCCAACAGATTACAAGAGATGGAGGAGAGAATCTCGGGGGCAGAAGACAACATTGCAAACATAGACAAAACAGCCAGAGAAGATGCAAAAAACAAAAAGCTCCTAACCCAAAATGTCCAGGAAATACAAGACACAATGAGAAGACCGAACCTAAGGATAATAGGAATAGAAGAGGGAGAAGAGTATCAACTAAGAGGCACAGTAAATATCTTCAACAAAATCATAGAAGAAAACTTCCCTACCCTCAAGAATGAGATGACCACGAGCATAAAAGAAGCCTTCAGAACTCCAAATAGGTTGGACCAGAAAAGAAATACCTCCCGACACATAATAGTAAAAACATCAAGTGCCCAAAGTAAAGAAAGAATACTAAAAGCAGTAAGGGAAAAAGGTCAGGTAACATATAAAGGCAGACCAATCAGACTCACACCCGATTTCTCAACAGAGACTATGAAAGCTAGAAGAGCCTTGACAGACATCATGCACTCCTTAAGAGAGCACAAGTGCCAGCCCAAGCTGCTATACCCAGCAAAACTATCAATCACCATCGATGGAGAGACAAAGATATTTCAAGACAAATCAAAATTCACAAAATATCTGACCACAAACCCAGCACTACAATGAATTATAGGTTGAAAACCCAATACAAAGAGGGAAATACAGCCTAGTAAAAACAAGAAAACTCCTAAACAAGAAAACTAAAAGAAGAAAAAAAAAAACACAGACACAACTCAACCCAAAAAAGCAAAAATGGCAGGAAACAGAAACAATTATTCCTTGATATCTATTAACATAAATGGTCTCAACTCCACAATAAAGAGCATTAGACTATCAGACTGGATACATAAACAAAATCCAGCCTTTTGCTGCATACAGGAAACTCATCTCAGAGACAGAGACAGACACTATCTCAGAGTAAAAGGGTGGGAAAAAAACTTCCAAGCAAACAGCTTCAAGAAGCAAGCTGGAGTGGCTATTCTAATATCGAATAAAGTAAATTTCCAACTAAAAGTTATCAAAAAAGATAAAGAAGGACACTTTTTACTCATTACTGGGGAAATCTGTCAGGAGGAACTCTCAATCCTTAACATATATGCTCCAAATAAAAAATCACCCACATTCATAAAAGAAACTCTACAAAAGCTCAAAAAATACATTTCATTCCACACAATAATAGTGGGAGACTTTAATACCCCACTCTCACCAATGGACAGATCAGAGAAACAGAAACTGAACAAGGACACTGCAAAACTAGCAGAGACTTTGAACCAACTAGAATTAATAGATATATACAGAACATACTATCCTAAAGTAAAAGAATACACCTTCTTCTCACCACCCCATGGCACCTTCTCGAAAACTGACCACATAATTGGACACAGAATGAGCCTTAATCGATATAAGAAGATTGAAATACTCCCATGCATCCTCTCAGATCACCATGGTCTACTGCTGGTCTTTAACAACAACAAAGAAAACAAAATGCCAACATACACATGGAAACTAAACAACGCTCTGTTAAAGAATAGCAGGGTCAAAAAAAAAATAAAAAAGGAAATTAAGGACTTTCTAGAATTCAATGAAAACGATAACACAACATACCCAAACCGATGGGATGCAATGAAAGCAGTATTGAGAGGAAAACTCATAGCCCTAAGTGCTTCCAAAAAGAAACTGGAGAGAGCTCACATCAGCAACCTGACAGCACAGCTAAAAGCCCTAGAACAAAAGTAAGCAGATATACCCAAAAAGAGTAGACGGCAAGAAATAATCAAAATTAGGGCAGAAATAGACCAAATAGAAACAAAAAAAAAAACCATTGAAAAAATCAACAAAACAAAGAGTTGGTTCTTTGAGAAAATCAACAAGATTGATAAACCCCTAGCCAGACTAACTAAAGGGCAAAGAGAGTGTATCCAAATTAACAAAATCAGAAAGGAAAGTGGTGACATAACAACTGAAACTAAGGAAATTCAAGAAATCATCAGATCCTACTACAAAAACTTATACTCCACAAAATTGGAAAATCTGGGGGAAATGGACGAATTCCTAGACAGATACTAGGGCCCAAAGTTTAACCAGGCCCAAGTAAACCATCTAAATAACCCTATAACACCTAAAGAAATAGAAGAAGTCATCAAAAGCCTCCCAACCAAAATAAGCCCAGGTCCAGACGGGTTCAGTGCAGAATTTTATCAGACATTTATTGGGGATATAACACCAATATTCGCCAAACTATTCCAAAAGATAGAATCAGATGGAATATTACCCAACTCATTTTTTGAGGCTACAATAACCCTCGTACCTAAGCCACACAAAGACCCTACAAGGAAAGAGAACTTCAGACCAATCTCACTTATGAACATTGATGCAAAAATACTCAACAAAATCCTTGCAAACCGAATCCAAGAACACATCAAAACCATCATTCATCATGACCAAGTAGGTTTCATCCCTGGGATGCAGGGATGGTTTAACATAACAAAATACATCAAAGTAATCAACCATATAAACAAACTTAAAAACCAAATCACATGGTCATCTCACTAGACGCTGAGAAAGCATTCGACAAAATTCAACACCCCTTCATGATAAAAGTCCTGGAAAGAACAGGAACCCAAGGCCCATATTTAAACATAATAAAAGCAATATACAGCAAACCAACAGCCAACATCAAACTTAATGGCGAGAAACTTGAAGCAATCCCACTAAAATCAGGGACTCGACAAGGCTGCCCACTCTCTCCCTACCTATTCAACATAGTACTGGAAGTCCTGGCTGGAGCAATTAGACAGCAAAAGGAGATCAAGGGGATACAAATCGGAAAGGAAGAGATAAAAACATCACTCTTTGCCGATGACATGATAGTGTACTTGATTGACCCCAATAATTCCACCAGAGAACTCCTACAGCTGATAAAAAAGTTCAGCAAAGTGGCCGGATACAAAATTAACTCAAACAAATCAGTAGCCTTCCTATACTCAAAGGACAAACATGTGGAGAAAGAAATTAGGGAAAAGGTACCCTTCACAATCCTTAGAAAAACTATGAAATACCTTGGTGTGACTCTAACTAAGGAAGTGAAGGACCTGTATGACAAGAACTTCAAACCTCTAAAGAAAGAAATTGAGGAGAATCTCAGAAAATGGAAAGATCTCCCATGCTCATGGATTGGAAAGATCAACATCTTAAAATTGGCCATCCTACCAAAAGCAATCTACAGATTCAATGCAATCCCCATCAAAATTTCAACCCAGTTCTTCTTGGAATTGGAAAGATCAATGTGCAATTTCATATGGAATAACAAAAGACCTAGAATAGCGAAATCCATCCTCAACAACAAAAAAAACATCTGCGGAAATCACTATCCCTGACCTCAACCTATATTACAAGGCAATTGTGCTGAAAACTGCATGGTACTGGTACAGAAATAGGCAAGTGGATCAATGGAATAGAATAGAAGATCCAGAAATGAGCCCTCATGTATATGGTCACCTGATTTTTGACAAATGAGCAGTAAACACTCAATGGAAAAGGACAGCCTATTCAACAAATGGTGCTGGTCCAACTGGCACTCAACATGCAAAATAATGAAAATAGACCCATTCTTATCTCCTTGTACAAAGCTCAAGTGTAAGTGGATTAAAGATCTCCACATTAAACCAGATACACTGAAACTATTAGATGAGAAAGCAGGGAAAACCTTAGAACACATAGGCACAGGAGAAAATTTCCTGAACAAAACACCAATGGCTCAAGCTCTAAGGTCAAAGATTAACAAATGGGACTTAATGAGATTGCAAAGTTTCTGTAAGGCTAAGGACATCGTCAAGAAAACAAAACGGCAACCAACAGAATGGGAAAAGATCTTTACCAACACCACATCAGATAGAGGCCTAATATCCAAGGTGTACAAGGAACTCAAAAAGCTAGACACCAGAGAATCAAATAACCCTGTTAAAAAATGGGGTACAGAGCTAAACAAATCATTTTCAGTTGAGGAACACCGAATGGCCGAAAAACATCTGAGGAAGTGCTCGACATCTTTAGCCATCAGGGAAATGCAAATCAAAACAACCCTAAGATTCCACCTCACACCAGTCAAATTGGCCAAGATCCAAAACTCAGATGACAGCAGATGCTGGAGAGGCTGCAGAGAAAGAGGAACACTTCTCCACTGTTGGTGGGGTTGCAAGCTAATACAACCACTCTGGAAATCTGTCTGGCGATACCTCAGAAAATTGGATATAGTACTACCTGAAGACCCAGCTATTCCACTTCTGGGCATATACGCCAGAGACACTTTAATACACAACAAAGATATATGCACCACAATGTTCATAGCGGCTCTATTTATAATAGCCAGAAGCTGGATGGAACCCAGATGTCCTTCAGAAGACGAATGGATACAAAAATTGTGGTACATATACACAATGGAATACTACTCAGCCACCAGAAACAATGACTTAACCAAAATCTTAAGAAAATAGCTGCATCTAGAGAAGATCATCCTGAGTGAGATAACCCAGTCACAAAAGAACAGACATAATATGCAGTCACTGATAGTGGGATGCTAACCCCCAGAGGCTCGCACTCCCCCAGAAACAACTCACAGACTGTATGAAGTCCAAGAAATAAAGAAAACAAAAAATATACATATATTCACAAAACAAGAAAACTTTGACTATTTCCATGTTGCGTTTTGTTTTGCATGTACTTTTCACTTATTGCAACTAGTACGTTTTCAATGCATACTGTCAAGCCCTTGAAAAAAATCAAGTAATGACTAAAAAACATATTCACATGGTTTTATGTAAAATTTATTTCAATGTCTGAAAAAACAGTACTGACAAAAATGTATAATTTTAAGCAAAAAATGTTTAAAATCTTTACATTTATCTTTGTTTTGCAAAATAAAGTCGTTTAAAAAATTAAAAAAAAATAAAAAATTAAAAAAAATTAAAAAATAGAAAAAATGAAAAAAAAAGATCAGTTGTATATAACTGTACTTTGTTAAGAAGCCCTGGTTCAATTTTCATTGAATATATAATTTGATTACAGATCTACAGCTGATTTTGTACATAATGCTAGCTATGCTTTATAAGATAAGTTTTCAAATACTTGATTTCTAAAACCCAGAGAATAATAGCCAACACATTTGCTGGTCTTAATAAGTTTAATTTTGAGTGGTAGAGTGCTGCTGCTTAGATGAAATCAAGAATTCTGTGCACTTTGCAGCCTGCTCCCGATGCATTTGTGCTATTAGTTTAAGTTGGTAAGAACACTTTACTATGATGCTACTAACAATCTGTTTTCTTAGTCTTATAAAATTTTGCTGTATTCAATGTTAAACTATTTCATCTCACTGCATTGTCATTAGTAATATTGTTTGTCTTACTTTTTAACAAGAAAATAAACTTCAAGATGCTTTAAAAAAGAAAGAAAGAAAGAAAGAAAGAAAGGAAGAAAGAAACAAAGAAAGAAAGAAAGAAAGAAAGAAAGAAAGAAAGAAAGAAAGAAAGAAAGAAAGAAAGAAGACATTTTTCCGGCATGGGCAGCTAGCCTGAAATGTGCAGTTCCAACATCGGAGAGACTGAGGCACAATAATCCTGACTAGCAAGACTCTGTGTCAAGAGTCAAAATACACTGGAAAGAGTATAGTGTGTGCTCACTGTCTGAGGAAGTGCAGGAAGACTATCAGAGCTTAGGGGCTTTCTTGTTGAGTCAGATGCTGGGACAAAATTATGAAAGCAACTTTTAAGAGCTTAGAGAACTTGTAAACTAATGTGCACAGCAAAATTCTCAAGCATAAATATGACAGTGTGGTGTGTATTCTTCCTTTCTCTTTTGTGTTTTTCACACTGCCTTTTATTTTGAAACTGGGATGGAGAGTGAACTTGTGGTGTTCAGGGGTTTGCGGGTCATTCATAGATGATGGTGAGTTCCAGACCTGACAAGGAGGAATCTGTAGATGGTGGCCTAGGGTGCATTTGAGCCTGTTTCTTCTGGAAAAGGTTTTAATGTGGTGATGTTAGTGGTGTGTGTGTGTGTGTGTGTGTGTGTGTGTGTGTGTGTTTGTGTGTGTGTGTGTGTGTGTGTGTGTGTTTGTGTGTACAGACTTGTCTCAACCTTCTGAGTGCTGAGATTATAGGCATGTGCTTTCATGCCTGATTTTACCTGAAACTTAAAACGCAAAATCAGTCAACCTTGATTAAGCATTAAAAAGTGGTGCGTCCTTGTGGGCTTTCTTCCGACACATTTGTTAAGATCAAATTTGAATAAAACTACATGTTAATTAAAAAAAAATAAATCTTAACTTCAGTGTTTAACTCTTTTGATACTTATATCAAATGAATAATATAAATGTGAAATGCACTGAGTGCTACATTTGGGTATTTGAATTTTTATGTGTAAAATAATTTAAAAGTGATGAAAAATAACTGAGAGATCATTTTTCTCTTTTTTATTAGATACTCTGTATTTACATTTGAGATGTTATCCCTTTACCCTGCCCCACTCATATCCCCCTTCTCTTTTAGTTACCTTCACAAAGGTACACTCCTTTCGGATCCCCCTCTTCACCCCATTGCCTTGTCATTCCCCTACATTGGGAAAACATGTCCTCTCTGAAACAAAAGCCTCTTCTCACATTGATGCCAGACACTGCTATCTTCAGCTACATACACTACTGGATCAATAGGTCTCTCAATGTGTGCACAAAGGTTGGTGTTTTACTCCGTGGGAATTTTGGAGGGTTTGGTTGGTTGATAATTTTATCTTCCCATGAGGTTGCAACCC
Organism: Micromys minutus; assembly: GCF_963924665.1. Lineage (NCBI taxonomy): Eukaryota > Metazoa > Chordata > Mammalia > Rodentia > Muridae > Micromys > Micromys minutus. The sequence goes on along the minus strand of NC_137976.1, from coordinate 42,697,149 downwards.
CTTTCAGCTCCTTAGGTCCTTTCTTTAGCAACCTCATTGGGATCCCTGAGTTCAGACCAATGCTTAGCTTCAAGCATGCTCAGCTGTATCTATGACGCTAGCATAGTCCCTGAGGGGGCATCTCTGTCTGGTTCCTGTCAGTAAATACTCTTTGGGATTAGCTATAGTGCTTGGATTTGGTGACTGCAAGTGAGATGGATTTCTAGGTGAGGCGGCTTGTGAATGATTTTTTTCTTCAATCCCTGTTCCTCTATTTAGCCTTCCAGTTTCTCCCATGAAAGTTTTGTTCTCTTTTCTAAGAAGGAATGCAGCATACCCAATTTGGCCTTCCTTCTTTTTGAGCTTCATAATATCTGTGAATTGTTTTTTGGATATTAGGTATTCAGAGCTTTCTGGGGCTAGTATCTGCTTATCAGTGCATACAATGTGTGCTCTTTTGTAACTGGGTTACCTCACTCAGGATGATAGCTGCAAGATTGTCTTAATCTACATGTGTATATAGTATATTTATGTATGTTTTATAACAACCATATGTATATAAGTTGTTGTGATGTGTGTAAGTGATCAGTTGACATCTTAAGTTTTTTTCTATCTTTGTTTTTGAGATAAGCTATTTCACTGAACCCAGAACTGTGTGACAAGGGATCTGTCTGTCTCTGTACCCCTGTGCTGGGGTCACACAGTAATGCTGACATATCTTCCTTTTTCAGTATGCCGGGGATCTGAACAGAGATCCAAATGCTCACATGGCAAGCATTTTATCCAATGAGTTTTCTATGCATCCTTCTTCATAACTCACTGATTCTGGATTATTTCTCACTGAACAAAGACTTGGTTTTGTTGTTCTTGTTTGTTTGTTTGTTTGTTTGTTTGTTTTCTCTGTGAGAAGTTGAAGGGAATTTGCTGAGGTTTGTTGCATACTCTGAAGAACAAGAAACATAATTTATTTTGTGTTTTCCCTTAAGAAAGCTGTATCTGCCCTCACAGGGTTTATCTATGACACAGCATTTCTTGGCATTGATTTGCCACAAAGGAGGAAATAGGCGAGGTGTTAAAAATTTCATGCTGGGTTTTCTGTTTCCAAGTAGAGAACTTGGGACTCTGAGTACTTTTTGCCACCATGCTTACCTTCACAGTAATACTATGAACTTGCAAAGGGATATAATTGACACTATATCCAGTCTACATCTGTGTCTGCAAATCCTGTTCCCAGAAAGCACCGGCATCTGGCCTCCTGCCTAGTTGGCAGTAGAGATCCAATGCTCTTCATATTTCTTCTTTGGCACCTGCCTGGGGATGATGTTCATTTTCAGTAGAATGTTCCCAATACAGCTATTGCTGAAGAATAAACCAAATGGATTTCTGTGTCTGGCACATTAATGTGACCTAAGAAAGGACTAGAAAAAGACTGAAGCTCTAACCCTAGCTGCAACTCTTTAATATGAGAGGCTAACATTAGCAGAAAAAAAAAGAAATAAAGATATAATTTTTTGGACCCTGGAATTCAGATATGTGCTGGAATTCCCCCACGGTTGCTTCAAGTAGTACTCTTGTCCTGTGCAGGAATACTGAGCTTCCGTAACTGTTAAAATGTCTCTCCAGTGCTATTTATTTGTTTATTTTTCTTTCAAGTCTCATGTACTTGTTCATTTGTTTGTTGTTGTGACAGGGACCTACTAAAAATTCCGAGCTGATTTTGAACTGATGGTCATTCTTCTGCCTCAGAACCCAAATGCTGGGACTGCAATTATGCATCACCACAATAGATTATTTATAGTTCTTATAAAAATTATATATATATATATATATCAAGGTCACTATTTTTGGAAACATCAATTGACACAAACTGTGCTGGTGACTGGCAATTGGTTGCAGTAAACACTGACGGTAAAAGGAAGAGGGAAAACAACAACAAGAAGAACATGGGAGCAGAGATGAGTCCACATGCTCCATGCTCACTTTTCTTTAAACCTATCATCTCTCGTGTTTATGAGGCACTCTTCCTACACATGCTTAGTACAGCACAGCATAGCACAGCACAACACAATGCAACACAATCCAACACCACACATATAGACACCAAATGATTTTCTTAAATTCTAAGAAGATATGGCTGTTGTGGAATGCTGTTTCTGATGGATTGTACTAGTCATTTCCTGCTAATCATTTTTTCATTGGACTTGAACTTTATGACTCTTTTAAATAATTGCCTGTGGAAATGGAACCTGAGCTGTTGAAAGTCAACGGTCTGTAGCCCTCACCATCTCTCAGCCATATTTTCCCCCTGCTTCATCAATTCCAGCAATCCAGTGCTGTGACGCCAGGTGCTTGCTGTGCTCTGTTTACTTCTCTGCATTACCAACAAAACAAAATGCCTGGCAACTATTCAACGCCTCCTTAATATTTTCAAATGAATCAATTCAATTACTTAGTAGCTCCATAAACTTGAACAAGTTGATTAACCTCTTTGCTGAGTTTTCTCATGTGTAGAACAGGAATAATAAAAACCCTTCCCTGGAGTGATTACTTTGAAAATATTATATGCAATTTGTTCAGTCTAATGTCAAATACAATAAATGCCTAAAAGCATAGCTTTGGGGACATTGAGATGGATCATCAGGTAAAAGTGCCTGCTAGACTAGTCTAATGAACTGTTCAATACATTAAGTTCAATACCTAGAACCTCCATGGTGGAAGGCAAATGGTGACTCCAGGAAGCTGTCCTCTGACTTCACACAAAGATCATTGTCTGTGTGAAGCCACGTGTAAACACAGAAACACACACACTAAGTAAAATGCAATGCTAGTGAGTTAGTGTAGGCAGAAGATATAATTATTTTTAAAGTATCTTAATGATTTCAACAATATAAAATTGAAGTCATGAGGGCTATGTGTGGGGTAATTGTTTATTAAAAGATTATCTTAATATTTCAGACAAAATCTAAGGACAAGTAAAATAAATGCACATCTCTGTATCCACCAGAGTAGAATAAATGGAGGTGGGTGGAGAGCCCTTTGATTGATGGAGCCATACTTTATAGCAAGAAATGAGTAAGAGGAGTTAGATGACTAAATATAGCTAAGGTCCACGTGAGAAAAAAACTGCAGACAAAGATGGATGATGGCAAGACTTAATTTTTGGCTTTATCATCACCATCATTATTATCATTATCATTATTGTTATTTTAGTTACTAACTTTACATCATCCACACTTCACACCTCCTGGTTCCTACTCTTTCTCCCCTTCCCTTCTGAGTGGGTTGGGATCTCAGGGTACCCCCTGACCCTGGCATGTCAAGTCTCTGTGAGGCTAGGCACATCCTCTCCCATTAAGGCTAGGCACAGCAATGCAGCAAGAAGAATATATCCCATGTACAGGAAACGGGTTTTGGGATAGCCCCACTCCTTGTTTGGGATACATTTGAAGACTATGTTACAGCTCTGTAACATATGTGTGGGGAGGTCTAGATTCATCCTGTGTATGTTCTTTCATTGGTGGTTCAGTTGCTGAGAGCCCCAAGGGTCCATGTCAGTTGACACTGTTTTTTGTTCATTGGAATTCCCATTCTCGTAGAGGCTGCTATCTTTTCTTCTGTTCTTTCAGAAGAGTCCTCAAGCTCCATCCACTTGCTGGTTGTTATCTGCATCTGTCTGTGTCAGATGCTCAGTGGAGCCTCTCAGAGGACAGCCTAGTTGAACTACTGTCTCACTCAGGTTGACGTTATCAAGATCTATCCATTTGTCTACACAACTCATGAAGTCTTTGTTTTTAATAGCTGACATGATATAGATGTAACACATTTTCTTTATCCATCTTCACTTGAGGGACATTTAGGTTGTTTCCAGTCTCTGGCTATTATGAATAAAGCTGCTATAAACATTTTTGAGCAAGTATCTTTGAGGGATGATTGAGCATCTTTTAAGTATATGCACAGGAGTGGCATAGCTGGGTTTTTAGGTAAAACTCTTCCCACATTTCTGAAAGTGCTGAGTTTAACCTGAAGACATGCATGTAAGGCTATGAAAAACAGAGTGTCTGGTGTAGGCATAGGTAAGCAGGGTTATCAGAGTAAAAAGTCAATTTCTTTATGAAGGTACTCAGTGCCGAGTCTTTCTCTTAGCACAGCTTTCATTGTGTCCTGTAAGTCTGGGCATGGTGTGCCTTCATTATTATTAATTTTAAAAGGTCTTTCATTTCTTTCTTAATTTGTTCCCTGACCAAGTTATCATTGAATAGAGAGTTGTTCAGTTTTAATGTATTTGTGAGCTTTCTGTTGTTTTTGTTGTTATTGAAGAGCAGCCTTAGTCCTTGGTGATCTAATAGGATGCATGGGTTTATTTCAATCTTCTTTTATTAGCTGTGGCTTGTTTTGTATCCGATTATATGGTCACTTTTTGAGAAGGTCCTGTGAAGTGCTGAGAAGAAAGTATACTTTTTCTTTCATGTTGAAATGTTCTGTATATATCTGTTAAATTCATTTGTTTCATAAGGTCTATTAGTTTTGCTGTGTCTCTATTTATTTTCGGTTTCCATGACCTGTCCGTTGAAGACAGTGTGGTGTTGAAGTCTCCCACTATTATTGTGTGAGTTTCAGTGTGTTCTCTGACCTTTAGTAATGTTTATTTTACAAATGTGTGTGCCCTTGCACTTTGGGGCATAGATATTTGCAAACACTGGCAAGGATATGGAGAAAGAGGAACACTCCTCCATTGCTGGTGGGACTATAAACTAATACAACCACTTTGGATATCAGTCTGGAAGTTCCTCAGAAAACTGCAAATAGTTCTACCTGAGGACCAAGCTATACCACTCACGGGTATATACCCAAAAGTTGCTCTAACATATAACAAGGACACATGCCCCACTATGTTCATAGCAGCCTTATTTATAATATTTAGAAACTGGAAAGAACCCAGATGACCTTCAACTGAGGAATGGATACAGAAAATGTGATATATTTACACAATGAATTACTACTCAGCTATTAAAACAATGACTTCATGAAATTTTCAGAAAATTAATGGGACTCGAAAATATTTTGAGTGAGGTAACCCAGTCAAAAAGAACACACATGGTAAATACCCACTGATAAGTAGATATTAAGCAAAATGTTTGGAATACACACAATAAAACTCATAAACCATATGAAGGTCAAGAAGAAGGTAGACCAAAGTACAGATTCTTCAGTCCTAATGAGAAGGGGGAACAAACTAATTACAAGAGGTAGATGGGGGAATTTGAGAGGGAGAAGGGGGTGGGAAAAAGGGGACTCAGTATCAGGTGTGGGAAGAGAATGAGATGTTCAGAGAGTAAGGAAATTGAACAGAGGTGTGTAATAGTGGGGGGTGGGCAACGGAGGGTAGGAACTAGAAAGTATTAGATGCCAGGGAAGTAAGAGGTTCCTAGGACCAAATGGGGATGATATTAGCCGAAATATCCAACACAGGGGAGATAGAATCTGTAGAGAAAATATCTAGTGGTTAGGCAAAGTCCCCAGTAGATGGATGGGGCTACCCACTCATCTCAAAAAATTTAACCCAGAACTTGTCCTGTCTAAAGAAAATACATGGACTAAGAGTGGAGCAGAGACTGAAAGAAAGTCCATCCAGAAACTGCCCCATCTAGGGATGCATCCCACCTAAAGACACCAAACCCAGGAACTATTGCTGATGGCAAGATAAGCTTGCTCACAGAAGCCTGATATAGTTCTTCCCTGAGAGTCTCACCAGAGCCTAACCAATACAGTCATGGATTCTCGCAGCCAACCATTGGTGATCCTAAGTGAATAGGTAGGGGAAGAACTGAAGAAACTGAAGAGGATTGCAACCGCACAGGAAGAACATCAATATAAACTAACTGGATTCTTCAGAGCTCCCAGGTACTAAACCATCCAATGATTACACACAGAGGGACCCATCCTCTAGCTCCAGCTGCATATGTAGCAGAGGATTACATTTTCTGGCATCAATGGGAGGTCCTTGGTCCTGTGGAGACTCAACATCCCAGCATAGGGAGATGCTGGGGCAGTGAGGTGGGAGTGTGTAGGTGGTTGAAGAAGCACCTTCATAGAGGCAGAGCAAAGGGGCTTGGGATAGGGGGCATGTAGAGGGAAAAGCAGAAATAGAGATAACATTTGAAATGTGAACAAATGAAATAACCAATTAAAAAGAAAGTCAATGGACCCTCTCCAAGGGGCTTTACAAAGTGATGCCATTCTCTTGTTAAGGCTGTTTCCAACATCACTTCTGTGTTTCAGATGACTGGGTTTCAATGTTTACTTATCTCTAGAAAAGGCAAAAGCAAACTTTAGAGCCTCTACTTGGTTAAACTGGTGCTACCTTACTTTGGGTAAAATATTGTTATATGAGATCAGAAGTTTCTTCCCAACCAGTTTACTTTCTAATCTCTAAATGATATATAGTCTCTTCTTTAGAGTAAACATATTATCAACTCATTTCCTCATAAAATTCTGAATACCATCAATTGCTTGGTGAGCTCAACTATTTTTTGTAATTTTAACTCATCTACTCATTATTATTAAAGTGTGTCAGCCATGAGTTTTATCGCTTTTAGAACTGGCTTTCTTCCTTCTGCCAAACCTAAAGAACCAAACTTTGGGAATTCATGAAAGTGCACTTGAGGATGTAAACAAAATTCCTCTAACTGAAATCACCTGAAACTATGAGTTTCTAGCCTCATGAAAATATACATGTATCATGAGAATCAAATATCTTATCTATAGATAGCTCAGAGGTATTAAATCATTAATACCTTAATTATACAAAATGAGAGTACGTGGCCGAGTGTCCCCACTTTTTAAGAGATGAAAGGCCATTGCAAGTTCATGGCAAAAAGATTGACTTCAGTAACTTCAACATAATTCCCAAAGCCTGGAGGCTGAATGGTTATACAAGACATGTGTAGGCTTCCCGATCATAGAAACTAAACAATTTTGTAGATGCCCTTCTCCCCAAAAGCAACCTTTCAAAAGTACTATTTAAATTGCAGCAAGAACTATGTTATGAATATTATACATATACTTTGTAGCAGGTACAATGTTAGGAATATTATGTATAGTATCTAATGAGTGATCCTTCAGGACCAAAGGTTGATTTTCTTATGCCTGCCTTCTGCATTGCACAAGGTCCCTGGGTCTCTCAGGGAAAGGAGGCTTTGCAAAAAGATTTTGTCAGCTCCTTTTACTCACAGTCCTCTTTTCTTACTGAATTTAAATATAAATATCTTAATGATACACTTATATGTGCTTTGAAAGACACATATATTTCTATAAGCATTACAAAATTAAGATAGAAACATTGAGGTAAGCATGCCTTTGTATACTTTTATACATGTGGCTGTCTATATAAGTTGTTCGTTAATAGAACACATGTTTGTACCTGTAGGCCAGTTCCACATCCTAAAAATGTCAGGCCACACCTCCCTGAGCTAAAATCTAGGACAGATTTCAGAATCTGTCTGCTATGGCTTGACAGCTCCTAATTCATGTCATCTGGCCATCCGCTTTGCCATTTAAGCTATGCTGAACTAAATCATTAGATTCCGAACTCCCCATCAGCCTCCTGACTTCGACAGAATAAAAATGTAGAAATGTTTGATAATTCCTTTGATCTTGATACCTGTTTAGGGAAGTGACTGAAGGCCACTGGAGGATGCTTGGGCTCCTCTTTCCCACTCTCATCTCACAGTAGCTTGCGCTCATTCTCTGGTGATAACACCTTCATTCTCACTGTCAACTACTGTTCAGATATTAAAGGGAATCCTTCTCTCTAATATTGTCTTTAGCTCTCTCTATATTCTATTAGTTTTGTCTATAATTTTTCTCCCGTCTTCAGACCCTATCTTTAATAAGCTTCATCTTCTGAAAGGAATTATGTGTCAGCTTCCTTCCCTATTAAAAGAAAACAAGACTGTTTTATTATTATTTCTTTTAGCATATTTAGCATTAGTTTTTTTTAGTTATTGTATAATGGTTGCATGTTCTTTTGTAAATTAAATCTTGATAAAAGCTTAAATAAAAAGCTTTAAGCACACTTTCCAGGATAAACACCATGAAACTGGTTCCTTTTTAAAAGTATTCTTTTATGAGATGGAGATCCAAATAGGGTTCTGACTACATTTTTTCTCAGATTCCTTGTTAAATGGGAAACATGAAGGAAAATGTCTAAGTCCTGGCTTATACAACTTCTACTTGTGCTCCTAAAAGTCACATTTCTCAAAGACAGAAGAGAATAAAGCATAGTGTGAAATAATCCTTAAAAGCTACCAGCACAATGTTGGCATAGGCAGGCAATCAATAGGAATTAGTGTCTTTTCATGCATCTAAATCTCCCAAGGCCGAATCTCACATGAGCCATGTATCAAACGTTTTTTAAGAAATATAAGATTGATATTCTGAAAAATATAAAGGAGATTGATGGAGAAATTTATGTGACATTTTTGAGGTTCAGCAAAGGTAGTTATGTAATAATGAGCAGAGCAACACTACAGTGTAGAATAAACAGACAGTCTTACTATAAAGGAGTCAGCAGAATGTCTCACCAGTTCTCCAAAAGAATCATTTTATTCAGTCTTTTCAAGTGGGTCTCCTTTGGCACAGACATTGTTTTGTTACTCTGTATCTCTGTTTATGAAGCTGGTGTAGTTTGACTTGCATGAAGCAGAACCTAATAAACACCTACACGACAAATGAAAAGAAAATTAGGCAACATGGGAAGTTTCACAGATGCAGAGAGCTCTCTGTTCATGAGGGCCAGTCCACAGCTCAAAGGACGTGTGTGGAAATGCTGCATTGGTACATAAGTGCAAAGAAGTGCATGCTGCTTCATAAAACCATGGCTTTACTGTGCAACTTGCTCACAGCACAACAGGACTGCCTGTTGATTACAATTCACTTCCACTCTGCAATGCTTCTATTCTTCTTTGTTTCTTTGCTCTTAGCTTCAGTCCAAAGCCTTAATCACAGTGTGAACTGATCAATGTCTGGTTGGGGTTTAGCTCTCTCATGGGACTTATTCCTCTCTAGTATTTGTCTCCAAAGCCAGAGAAATACTGATGTGTCTCACCACTTACAATTACAATGAATTGAACTTTAATAATACATCACTACATGTAAAATTTAAATGTTCGCAAAAATATTTTTGAAGAAAGATACAAATACTTTTGTAACCATTTGGGGAGGGTGGCCAATGCTTGTGGATATAAAATTATTATTTCTACTTAAACATTAAACCAAAGTGCTCATTTGAACTGCTTGATATCCTAGTTCTGCATACCTGTACATATTCTTTAATGTCACAAGTTGGCAAAGGCAGAGCTGTTCTTTAGGCAGGAATAGGAATTTATTCTCAAGCACTCCCTGCCCATGCAATTTAGAGAATAGAAGAATGCTTACTTACTAATTAATGAGATCAGTGAACTAGGCAGAATACACACACTCAGTGATAAGTAACTGGAGATAAGTTGGCATTTTCTATAATGCCCTTTCTTAGCATGTGTATTTATTAGATTAATTAAAAATAGCAGAATAGGGCTCGGCCCATCTGCCACCTGGATCAGCAGTTCCCAGAGATAAAGGCCTGGTGAGAAGTGGATGCAGGTAGCAAGGAGACAGAGAGATCTCTGCCGAGTGCTCACAGAAAGAATGCCACTGCCCTGCCTGATTCAGGGACAAGGAACCCAGCATTGGGACCTCTATTCCTACCCAGCAGCTTTGGGGCAGAGAACAGGGCTCGGCCCATCTGCCACCTGAACCAGCAGTTCCCAGAGATAAAAGCCTAGTGAGAAGGGTACCAGACTAGCCAGGGGGCAGAGAGATCTCTGCTGAGTGCACATGGAAAGCACACCGCTGCACTGCCTGATCCAGGGACCAGGAACCCAGCATTGGGACCTCTGTCACCACCCGGCAGCTTTGGGGCTCCGAACAGAGCTCGGGCCATCTGCCAAGTGGACCAGCAGTTCCCAGATATAAATACCTGGTGAGAAGGGGATCTGAATAGCCAGGGGGCAGAGAGATCTCTGCCGAGTGCACAGAGAAAGCACAGCCCTGCCCTGCCTGATCCAGAGACCAGGAACCCAGACCTCTGTTCCCACCAGGCTGCTTTGGGGCACAGAAACGGGCTCAGACCATCTGCCATCTGGACAAGCAGAGATCCAGGGACACATGCCAGGTACAAGAGAAAGGCAAGAACATATCACTGACAACAAGATGGAAAGAGAAAAGTGAAAGAGCATATCCCAAAGAAACCAAGACAACCTGAAAAGACCACTACCCAGCTCTCCCATCACAGCAAACAGCGGAATGCCAAACACTCCAGAAAAAGAAGACACAGACTTAAAATCATACCTAAAGACGATGATAGAGATCCTTAAACAAGAACGGGAGGAAAAGCAAAAATAATCAGAAGCTTTTAAAGAGGAAACAAGAAAAACACTCAAAGAACTCAAAGAACTAGAGGAAAAAATAACCAAAGAGATGAAGGAATGGAAGAAGGAATTTAAAACAGAAATTGACACAATGAAGAAAACACTAAAAGAGATAACCCTAGAGGTAGAACACCTAAAAAAGAAATCAGGAGTCACAGATGCAAGAATTTCCAATAAACTACAAGAGATGGAAGAGAGAATCTCGGGGGCCAAAGACAATATTGAAAACGTAGACAAAACAGTCAGAGAAGATGCAAAAACCAAAAAGCTCCTAACCCAAAATGTGCAGGAGATCCAGGACACAATGAGAAGACCAAACCTAAGAATAATAGGAATAGAAGAGGGAGAAGAGTATCAACTAAGAGGCACAGTAAATATCTTCAACAAAATCGTAGAAGAAAACTTCCAAACCCTTAAGAATGAGATGACCACGAGCATAAAAGAAACCTTCAGAACAACAAATAAGTTGGACCAGAAAAGAAATTCTTCCTGACACATAATAGTAAAAACACAAAGTTCTCAAAGCAATAAAAGAATACTAAAAGCAGTAAGGGAAAAAGGTCAGGTAACATATAAAGGCAGACCAATAAGAATCACACGCGATTTCTTAATAGAGACTATGAAAGCTAGATGAGCCTGGAAAGACATCATGCAGACCCTAAGAGAACACAAGTGCCAGCCCAAGTTGCTATACCCTGCAAAACTATCAATCACCATAGATGAATAGATAAAGATATTTCAAGACAAATCTAAACTTCACAATATCTGACTATAAACACAGCACTACAAGGAATTATAAGTGGAAAACTCAATACAATGAGAGGAACTACATCCTAGAAAAAAACAAAAAAACTCCTAAACAAGAAAACCAAAAGAAGAAAGAGACACAGTCACAGTTCAACCTACAAAAGCAATAATACACTTTTATTTCTGATTTTGTTAATTTGGATACTCTCTCTTTGCCCTCTAGTTAGTCTGGCTAGGGGTTTATCAATCTTGTTTATTTTCTCAAAGAACCAACTCTTTGTTTTGTTGATTTTTTCAATGGTTCTTTTTGTTTCTATTTGGTCTATTTTTTCCCTTATTTTGATTATTTCTTGCCTTCTACTCTTTTTGGGTATATCTGCTTCCTTTTGTTCTAGGGATTTTAGCTGTGTTGTCAGGTTGCTGATGTAAGCTCTCTCCAGTTTCTTTTTGGAAGCACTTAGGACTATGAGTTTTTCTCTCAATACTGCTTTCATTGCATCCCATAAGTTTGGGTATGTTGTGTTTTCATTTTCGTTGAATTCTAGAAAATCCTTAATTTCTTTCTTTATTTCTTCTTTGACCCTGCTTCCTTTAACAGAGCATTGTTTAGTTTCCATGTGTATGTGGGCTCTTTGTTGTCTTTGTTGTTGTTAAAGACCAGCCGTAGACCATAGCGATCTGAGAGGATGCATGGGAGTATTACAATATTCTTATATCGATGAAGGCTCGTTGTGTGTCTAATTATGTTGTCAATTTTCGAGAAGGTGCCATGGGGTGGTGAGAAGAAGATGTATTCTTTTACGTTAGGATAGTATGTTCTGTATATATCTATTAATTCTATTATCTTCAAAGTCTCTGCTAGTTTTGCAGTGTCCTTGTTCAGTTTCTGTTTCCCTGATCTGTCAATTGGTGAGGGTGGGGTTTTAAAGTCTCCCACTATTATTGTGTGGGGTGAAATGTATTTTTTGAGCTTTAGTAGGGTTTCTTTTATAAATGTGGGTGATTTTTTATTTGGAGCATATATGTTAAGGATTGAGAGTTCCTCCTGACAGATTTTTCCGGTAATGAGTAAAAAGTGTCCTTCCTTATCTTTTTTGATAACTTTTGGTTCGGACTTTACTTTATTCGATATTAGAATAGCCACTCCAGCTTGCTTCTTGGAGCTGTTTGCTTGGAAGTTTTTTTCCCACCCTTTTACTCTGAGATAGTGTCTGTCTCTGTCTCTGAGATGAGTTTCCTGTATGCAGCAAAAGGCTGGATTTTGTTTATGTATCCAGTCTGATAGTCTATGTCTCTTTATTGGGGAGTTTAGACCATTTATGTTAATAGATATCAAGGAATAGTTGTTTCTGTTTCCTGCCATTATTGCCTTTTTCGGTTGAGTTGTGTCTGTGTTTTTTTTCTTCTTTTAGTTTTCTTGTTTAGGAGTTTTCTTGTTTTTACTAGGCTGTATTTTCCCTCATTGTATTGGGTTTTCCACCTATAATTCGTTGTAGTACTGGGTTTGTGGTCAGATATTGTGTGAATTTTGTTTTGTCTTGAAATATTTTCGTCTCTTCATCGATGGTAATTGATAGTTTTGCTGGGTATAGCAGCTTGGGCTGGCACTTGTGCTCTCTTAAGGAGTGCATGATGTCTGTCCAGGCTCTTCTAGCTTTCATAGTCTCTGTTGAGAAATCGGGTGTGAGTCTGATTGGTCTGCCTTTATATGTTTCCTGACCTTTTTCCCTTACTGCTTTTAGTATTCTTTCTTTACTTTGGGCACTTGATGTTTTTACTATTTTGTGTCGGGAGGTATTTCTTTTCTGGTCCAACCTATTTGGGGTTCTGAAGGCTTCTTTTATGCTCAAAGTCATCTCATTCTTGAGGGTAGGGAAGTTTTCTTCTATGATTTTGTTGAAGATATTTACTGTGCCTCTTAGTTGATACTCTTCTCCCTCTTCTATTCCTATTTTCCTTAGGTTCAGTCTTCTCATTGTGTCTTAGAATTCCTGGACATTTTGGCTTAGGAGCTTTTGTTTTTTGCATTTTCTCTGGCTGTTTTTTCTTTGTTTGCAATGTTGTCTTCTGCCCCCGAGATTCTCTCTTTGATCTCTTGTAATCTATTGGAAATTCTTGCTTCTGTGACTCCTGAATTCTTTTTTTGGTGTTCTGACTCTAGGGTTACCTCTTTTAGCGTTTTCTTTATTGTGTCAATTTCTGTTTTAATTTCCCTCTTCCATTCCTTTATTTCTTTGGTTCTGTTTTCCTCTAGTTCTTTGAGTTCTTTAATGTTTTTCTTGTTTCTTCTTAAAAGCTTCTGAGTCCTTTTGCTTTTCCTCCTTTTCTTGTTTAAGTATCTCTATGATCATCTTGAGGTATGTTTACAGGTCTATGTCTTCTTTTTCTGGAGTGTTTGGAATTCTGATGTTTGCTGTTATGGGAGAACTGGGTTCTGGTGTTGCTAGATTGTCTTGGTTTGTTGGGATATACTCTTTCTCTTTCTTCTTCCCATTTTGTTGTCAGTGATATGTTCTTGCCTTTCCATTGTATCTGGTCTGTGTCCCTGGTTCTCCACTGGTCCAGGTGTCAGATGGGCTGAGCCCTGTTTTTTGCCTCAGAGTCGTTGGGTGTGAGCAGAAGTTCCAAGGTTCTGTTTCTGGTTGCTGGATCAGGCACTCCATGGCAGGGCAAGGCAGGGGGTGCACTTTCTGTGTGCACTCCGCAGAGATCTCTCTGCTCCCCGGCAGCCCAGGTCTCCCACCCACCAGTTGCTCAGCCTCTATGAGCCTCCGTTCCGGTTGGCAGATGGGCCAGGCTCTGCTCTGCGTCCTGAAGTCGCCTCCGGGTGGAAACAGAAGTTCTAATTTTCTATTCCCAATCGCTGGATCGGGCAAGGCAGGACAGGGCAAGGTATGGTGTGCACTTTCCATGTGCACTCCGCAGAGATCTCTCTGCTCCCCTGCAGCCTATGTCTCCCACTCACCAGTTGCTCAGCCTCTATGAGCTGCCGTTCCGTGTGGCAGATGGGCCAGGCTCTGCTCTGCATCCTGAAGTCGCCTCCGGGTGGAATCAGAAGTTCTAATTTTCTATTCCCAATCGCTGGATCGAGCAAGGCAGGGCAGGGCAAGGTAAGGTGTGCACTTTCCGTGTGCACTCCGCAGAGATCTCTCTGCTCTCCGGCAACTCAGGTCTCCCACCCACCAGTTGCTCAGCCTCTACGACTCATCTTAGTTTTTTAAAATAAAGTTAAAAAAAGAGATTAATTAAACATAGAATTTCAACTTTTCTATAGGAATCATATAGATAATTTAAACTTCCTTCATATAATTGTACCATATCGTGTTCTTATGTAGCTTTACAATTTGGTATGTTTACATTTTGTACAATAAAGCAGATATTTGTCTCTCTAAATAGGGTGGTAAAACTCATCCCATTAATGGTCCTAGTCAAGTCTGACTTCATTCACTACATCACTATCATCCTCAGTCATCAGTGGTTAAAAACATAACAAAACATTTGGAATTCAAACTGTGGTAAAAGGAGAGGTTATGGATGAAAAATGTAATTTAGCAGAAAGTGTCAGGAACTGTTAGAGCCAGGCTGCTCATTGGTATTACCCAGACTCTTGCTTTTCTAGTTTCACTCACTTTGACCCATGTCATCAAAAAAAAAAAAAAAAAAAAAAAAAAAAAAAAGAGGCATTGTAAGCTCCACTTAAATATTTTTTAAGTTCATGACCAGTAAACAATATGTCTCCTAGTATCCCTTATAATTTCCCTCACTGGAGTCAAGTTGGATTTTCAACCTCTCCCAGAACCAATCACTATGCTTCTATCTAGATATGTGGAGAAGCAAATAGAGAAAAAGAGAAAAAAAGGTGGAGAGACTTCACTCCTGGTATTACAGCTTATTTATATTTTCAGTTAATTTATTTCTGTAATTTGACGGTAGTTTAATTTTGTGTCTTAAGAATTTATGATCTTTTCATAGCATAGTTGATTTTTGGAAATTGTGTCAGTTCACTAAGAACTATTTGAACCTGTAGACACTCTCTCATTTTATACCTTGATTTTTGAATGGATCTACAAGAGAGTATTTTTATGAGCATTATTTATAAGATAAAGGTAAAATAGAGAAAATTCTTTTATCTATAAAAGGACTTTTAAGTAATAGAAAAAAATTACAACTTAGTAAGTTGGTATTTATTAAATATGTTTGTTAAAAAAAAGCTGTTAGCATTTTCTTAAGAAGAAACTGGAGAGAGCTCACATCAGCAACCTGACAGCACAGCTAAAAGCCCTAGAACAAAAGGAAGCAGATATACCCAAAAAGAGTAGACGGCAAGAAATAATCAAAATTAGGGCAGAAATAGGCCAAATAGAAACAAAAAAAAAACCATTGAAAAAATCAACAAAACAAAGAGTTGGTTCTTTGAGAAAATCAACAAGATTGATAAACCCCTAGCCAGACTAACTAAAGGGCAAAGAGAGAGTATCCAAATTAACAAAATCAGAAAGGAAAGTGGTGACATAACAAATGAAACTAAGGAAATTCAAGAAATCATCAGATCCTACTACAAAAACTTATACTCCACAAAATTGGAAAATCTGGAAAAAATGGACAAATTCCTAGACAGATACAAGGTCCCAAAGTTTAACCAGGACCAAGTAAACCATCTAAATAACCCTATAACACCTAAAGAAATAGAAGAAGTCATCAAAAGCCTCCCAACCAAAAAAAGCCCAGGTCCAGACGGGTTCAGTGCAGAATTTTATCAGACATTTATTGGAGATATAACACCAATATTTGCCAAACTATTCCAAAAGATAGAATCAGATGGAATATTACCCAACTCATTTTTTGAGGCTACAATAACCCTCGTACCTAAGCCACACAAAGTCCCTACAAGGAAAGAGAACTTCAGACCAATCTCACTTACGAACATTGATGCAAAAATACTCAACAAAATTCTTGCAAACCAAATTCAAGAACACATCAAAACCATCATTCATTATGACCAAGTAGGCTTCATCACTGGGATGCAGGGATGGTTTAACATAAGGAAATCCATCAATGGAATCCACCATATAAACAAACTTAAAGACCAAAATCACATGGTCATCTCACTAGACGCTGAGAAAGCATTCGACAAAATCCAACACCCCTTCATGTTAAAAGTCGTGGAAAGAACAGGAATCCAAGGCCCATATTTAAACATAATAAAAGCAATATACAGCAAACCAACAGCCAACATCAAACTTAATGGCGAGAAACTTGAAGCAATCCCACTAAAATCAGGGACTCGGCTGCCCACTCTCTCCCTACCTATTCAACATAGTACTGGAAGTCCTGGCTGGAGCAATTAGACAGCAAAAGGAGATCAAGGGGATACAAATCGGAAAGGAAGAGATAAAAACATCACTCTTTGCCGATGACATGATAGTGTACTTGAGTGACCCCAAAAATTCCACCAGAGAACTCCTACAGCTGATAAACAAGTTCAGCAAAGTGGCTGGATACAAAATTAACTCAAACAAATCAGTAGCCTTCCTATACTCAAAGGACAAACATGTGGAGAAAGAAATTAGGGAAAAGGTACCCTTCACAATCGTTACAAAAACTATGAAATACCTTGGTGTGACTCTAACTAAGGAAGTGAAGGACCTGTATGACAAGAACTTCAAACCTCTAAAGAAAGAAATTGAGGAGGATCTCAGAAAATGGAAATATCTCCCATGCTCATGGATTGGAAAGATCAACATCTTAAAAATGGCCATCCTACCAAAAGCAATCTACAGATTCAATGCAATCCCCATCAAAATTCCAACCCAGTTCTTCATGGAATTGGAAAGATCAATGTGCAATTTCATATTGAATAACAAAAGACCTAGAATAGCGAAATCCATCCTCAACAACAAAAAAACATCTGCGGGAATCACTATCCCTGACCTCAAGCTATGTTACAAGGCAATTGTGCTGAAAACTGCATGGTACTGGTACAGAAATAGGCAAGTGGATCAATGGAATAGAATAGAAGATCCAGAAATGAGCCCTCATGTATATGGTCACCTGATTTTTGACAATGGACCAGTAAACATTCAATGGAAAAAGGACAGCCTATTCAACAAATGGTGGTGGTCCAACTGGCACTCAACATGCAAAAGAATGAAAATAGACCCTTTCTTATCTCCTTGTACAAAGCTCAAGTGTAAGTGGATTAAAGATCTCCACATTAAACCAGATACACTGGAACTATTAGATGAGAAAGTAGGGAAAACCTTAGAACACATAGGCACAGGAGAAAATTTCCTGAACAAAACACCAATGGCTCAAGCTCTAAGGTCAAAGATTAACAAATGGGACTTAATGAGATTGCAAAGTTTCTGTAAGGCTAAGGACATCATCAAGAAAACAAAACGGCAACCAACAGAATGGGAAAAGATCTTTACCAACACCACATCAGATAGAGGCTTAATATCCAAGGTGTACAAGGAACTCAAAAAGCTAGACACCAGAGAATCAAATAACCCTATTAAAAATTGGGGTACAGAGCTAAACAAATCATTTTCAGTTGAGGAACACCGAATGGCCGAAAAACATCTGAGGAAGTGCTCGACATCCTTAGCCATCAGGGAAATGCAAATCAAAACAACCCTAAGATTCCACCTCACACCAGTCAGATTGACCAAGATCCAAAACTCAGATGACAGCAGATGCTGGCGAGGCTGCAGAGAAAGAGGAACACTTCTCCACTGTTGGTGGGGTTGCAAGCTAATACAACCACTCTGGAAATCTGTCTGGCGATACCTCAGAAAATTGGATATAGTACTACCTGAAGACCCAGCTATTCCACTTCTGGGCATATACCCCAGAGACACTTTAATATACAACAAAGATATATGCACCACAATGTTCATAGCGGCTCTATTTATAATAGCCAGAAGCTGGAAGGAACCCAGATGTCCTTCAGAAGACGAATGGATAGAAAAATTGTGGTACATATACACAATGGAATACTACTCAGCCACCAGAAACAATGACTTAACCAAATTCTTAAGAAAATGGCTGCATCTAGAGAAGATCATCCTGAGTGAGATAACCCAGTCACAAAAGAACAGACATAATATGCAGTCACTGATAGTGGGATGCTAACCCCAGAGGCTTGCACTCCCCCAGAAACAACTCAAAGACTGTATGAAGTCCAAGAAATAAAGAAAACAAAAAATATACATATATTCACAAAACAAGAAGACTTTGACTATTTCCATGTTGCGTTTTGTTTTGCATGTACTTTACGCTTATTGCAACTAGTACGTTTTCAATGCATACTGTCAAGCCCTTGAAAAAAATCAAGTACTGACTAAAAAACATATTCACATGGTTTTATGTAAAATTTATTTTAATGTCTGAAAAAACAGTACTGACAAAAATGTATAATTTTAAGCAAAAAATGTTTAAAATCTTTACATTTATCTTTGTTTTGCAAAATAAAGCCTTTTAAAAACAGCTGTTAGCATTTTCTTATATTCTCACCAAAACTAAATTGTAATAATAACTTAGTGTTGAAAAAATAATAACTTACTTTGGTCACAGGACTTTAAGAAATCAAATTAGTAATGACTAGGAGGCTTCCTCTCTGCTGGCAACCTTTCAAAGTACAGAAAGGTATTCCATAACTTCCTACAGTGAAAAGTCACCAACAATCTTACCCAGATGGGAATCCTAGGAAATGCAGTAATGCCTAGCACAGCAAGATATGCCCTGGATATAACAGTGAAATAAAAATTATGATAGTGAACAACTACTCTCTGAAGTCCCACTCTGAAGGAAAAACACAAGTCTGGTACTTACCACAAATCTTACCACAATCTAGGGAGCTCATATGCCACCATGGTGAATCTATTATGGCAGTTTGTCCATTTAACAAGAGTATTAAACTTTCCTCTGCATTATGTATCTCTACCTATAGATTAAGTATCTAGGGACAGCATCAAACTTTCTTTTACTTTAATATTATTCTATATAAAGATTAGGGCAGCTATTAATCTTCATTAGGAATGTTTCTTTCTGCAGTGGGCAGAAATTAATGCATTAAAGTTTAAAGGGTGAAATGCAAAGGAAAAGGATGAGAAGAACGTTACGCCATTGGTAGTACATATATAGTACTTCCGGCAATGCTCAGGGACCACCTCAGACAAAGCAGAAAGATTGTATGAGCAAAAGATTGTGGCACAATATCCAGCAAGTATCTTCTGATCAAGACAAACCCCTGAACCCTACAAGATCATGGCAGAAATTTCCTGAGTATAATTTTCCAAAGTCAAGCCATTTAACATTAACAAGGAATTAGAGGTCACATGTTCTCTGCCCAACTGAGGAGCTATAAACTGCTGGCATTTTAGAGAGGTGTTTTTCTTATGGGTATGGCCACTGGAAGGTGATTGTGTTCCAGTGTATGGTCCTACACCTATTTATGTATGAGTACCACAAACTTAGCTGGATAGGTTATAAAAAGAAAAATAGAGGATAGAATTGGGAGGTAAACTGAATGTTGTAGGAGGTATGAGGATTTTGGAGTAAATATAATTAAAACATGTATGAAATCCTCAAGATATTAATAACATGTTCATTTGAATTAGAATTCCTTTAAAAAGAATTTGTACTGTTCTGAGATTTTGTTTCATTTCATAATTTAAAATACAGTTTCTCATTCTGTAGGCCTAGCAGCCCTGGATCTTACTATGTATCCCTAGATAAAAAGCCTCCTCTTAGTCTTCTAAATACTTTCATTTAGGCATGTACCATCATGCCAGACCTTGCATTCCATGTTATAGAAAATCAATCTTTCTTTATTAATTATGTTATGTTTTCTTCCCTTCCAGAATTATAAACTTCAAACATTTCAAAAAAAGTACATAATTAATGAATTGCTAAAAAAAAAAAAAAAAGAAGAAGAAGAAGAAAAAAGGAAAAAAATGGTGCTCCAGGACATTTGTGTATTTTGAAGGAACAAAGTCAGACAAAGGCCTATTGTGCCCTTGACTATTTCTCACCAACTAAAACATTTGCTTTAGTAAGCATTTGATTTTATATTTCTTAAGATAGAAAATATAAAATCTCATTTAGTAATTTTATGAACAATAATAGTTTGAGTGACTAATTAGATTGAAATATCATAATTTTCTTCTAAAATTATGAAAAAGTGGTACCTGTTCTTGCAACATTAACAAAGACTGTTTATAATAGATGGGATCTGCAAGGGTTAACACCTCTTCTAAAAGAAGATTTCACAAAATAAATTTAAAGTTGTTGTTCTCTTGGGTTATAGTTTTGAAATTTAACATTCAAATATATATGAAATGATTCAAAATGTACCACTTTCTGTCTCCTTCCCATTAGCATAAGGTTAGAATATACATCTATTATTTTTATTGCGAATGTGAAAAGTATTTTAATATCCAAAATACAAATTAATTTGGACACTTTTACTTATTTTTAGCCAAAAAACTTTTGAAATAAAATTAATTTTGAAATTCATTTCATTTAGTATTCCTTTAAATTCTCCCTTTAAATCTCTATTCTCTGAGCTCTCACCACAAAACAAGACCTATCATGGATCCCATTCATTGTCCTAGCTTTGCCTGCCTCTCACATACTACATTCAACCTTTCTACTATGCCAGATCTCCTATATTATTCTTGTTATGAGCTTGCCTGACCGTTTCCTCTCCATACCTTTCCCGAACTGTCATATAGAAATAGACCCAGTCAAACATCCTGTGACCCAGCTTAGTGTGCCTAGTGTTGTGTATACTACAGCCAATATCTAGATTTCTGACCATACCCACCCTCCCTCTCTTCAATCTAGGGGATCACCCCAAACATACACACACACACACACACACACACACACACACACACACGCACACGCACACGCACACACACACACACACACACACACACGCACCAGTGAGACATATCTTGTTCAACAGCCCAGCTCCTTTTGTTCACCTGACAAAAAAAACAACCAAAACATTTCAACAGCTAATGTCAACTCACTAACCTACACTGTCTATATCCAACTTAAAACTAACAAAAGAAGTCAACTTTCCCAGACCTCATCCCGAAAATACAAAGAGTATGAAATATTAAGCCAGTAACATCTTGTGATGGTTTGAATGAGAATGATCCCAAGAGCATTTCAAACTGTGGAGGCCATGCTCAAGATGTTTCAGATGAGAACAATAATAGCTAATGATTTGAGATCATCCTTGTTGTTTTTCAACAAAGAATGTGACAGTTTTTGCCCTTGTCATAAAAAACTTGCCTGAGGATAAATTAAAGGCTTTGAACTAATTTTTATTGGCAGAGGTGATTATAAGACAGCCTAATATTGATTCTGAGTCTTGGTACTAATGATAACTCTTATGAGGGCTTACAATGCAAAAGATAAATGGTGTAAGAATAAATACAAACTATGGTTTAAGATGAAAAATAGTACCAGGTAATTTTTCACTGGAGCCACGTCTTGTGCTGAAAGAAATGAGAAGCCTGATGCAAAATGAGAGGAATGGATTGGTGCCTGTAAGGCAAGAGCCCACCCAAGCAAGAAAGGCCTAACACATTATCTGTACAATAGCACAGCAACACCTATAACAACAACAAGGACTAAAATAACAACATCAATGGAGAGCTTCAGAAAATGTAATTCATGGTAGGAATCAGATTCTATCCCAGTAAGACAGTTTAAACTTTTAGCATCAGCCACATGATTCTAAAGGACCCAGGAACAAAGACTGTGGAATTTTTCTCTTTGGTTAAGGAAATCCACTAAAGCCAGATTGGAGGCTGAGGAATCCCTGCATGTGGGTCCAGAAAAACTCTTGCATAAAGCTGTAAAAGTGAAGGGTGGATGGGAATAAAGATTCCTGGAGGTTGGAGGTACCAGGGCTGTGAGATGACTGCCAGGGAGAGCTGCATATTGGAAGAGAGAGGAATGAGTTACAGTCACCAAAGCTGAGACAATAGATCCACCTAAGTCCTATTTTGGTGAATATAGAGCTACAGATTTAGAGTTTGCCCTGACAGGTTCTGTTCTTGCTTTGGTTCAATGTTTTCCCACGATGTGAACATTTCTCCCATTCAAACTAGTAATGTATATTCTGTAATATTGATGTTGGAAGTGTGTAATTTCCTGTTGATTATGATTTTGTAGAGACTTACACCTATGAGTTAACCTGGACTTTAAAAATATTAAACTGTATTGCAACTGTCTGACAATGGGGAATTTCTAAGTTAGACTGTGTGGAATTTGTATTGTGATATGGCCACAAATCTATAGGGAGTGGGGAGTAGAATGTGGTAGATTGAAAAAGACGTACATATGGGTACCTGTTAGTGCGATTGTTTGGGAGAAATAGGAGTTATGGCCTACTTTGAGGAGGTGGAAACATTGGAATGGGCTTCGAATTTCCAAAATATAACACCAATAGAACCTTTCCTGCACCCTCATCTCTAATACTATTTTCTTCCCTGCACTCTTTGTCTCTCCCATTTGTAGGAAAAAAGACATAAGCTCTTAGCTACTGCTCCAAAGCAATGCCTTTCTACTGCTGTCATACATTCCACTAGAATAATCATGTGCACATCATGTGAAATTTTAAGTCCCCAAGGAGCTCTTTTTCCTAAACATTGCTTGGTTGTGGTCTATTATCACAGTGATCAAAAACACTTCTCTACAAAACTTTACTGCTTCTGTAGAAATTTTTGCCAATAAGAACTATCTAAAGAGACCCAGGAACAATAAATTTAAAAGAAAAATTATGAATGTAATCAAAGATTGAGGAAGGACTAGAAGACCAAAGAAGCAGTTCAATGAAACTATGAAAAAAAGAACTTAAAAATAAATACCTTGGAGGTGTTGTTTTAAAAAAAGCAAAACAAAAACAATACAAAAAAACCTAACCTAAACTAAATTGAATAATACAACAACAACCACACACACAAACATTTGACTGATAGAAATGAAAATGAAAATCCATGACTGAAGAATGGAATTCAATAATAACATGAAAAACATTCAAGTTAAAATTAAGAGGGAATGGAAAAAAATCCATATATCATTCACAAAACTCAAAGGAAAGCTTATAAGCAAAATGAATTAAGATAAAGGGTGGATTATTTGTAGTTGATGATAAAGTAGAGAATCTAGACCAAATAAACAAGAAATAAAAGCATACAGGAAAAGATGGATAATGTGAAGAAAACAAAATTTTGCATAATAGAATGCATAAAAATCACAAGTGAATAGACAGGTTATTCAAAAAATTTACAGGAAAAATTCCACTGACTGAGGAAAAGCACATGAATTCAAATACAAAGTGCACACAGAATATCAAATAAATTATACAAAACGAAAAATTTATTTTTTGAGGGTCAAGACAGATAACACTTTATTTGGTATTATAAAAGTTGGTGTTAAATTACTATATTGTTATGCAGAAAAACATATTTGATGTAGTTTCTTTGGTTGCAGGGAAAGAAAAAGTTATCTGAAGGATGATTTTAACTCACTTACATAGTCAAAAATATCTTTAAATAATCGTAGTATTACAAAATATGCAGTAGAATGTTGAGACAAAAACTTCCATCTGTGGAAATATGAGCTGGCAATTTAAAAATCATTGTCTAAATCAATGATTAGCAAATTGTCACAGGAAAGATGTTTTTGTAAAGTCTTAGAGATTTTTTGACCTGTACAGTTTATCACATGCAATACCATCAGCAATATTGGAGCACCAGAAAAAAAAAGATTCAGCTATGCATGTTCAAAGGTGATATAATTTAAAGGCGGACTGTGAAGAGCATGTCTATACATAAGGATAAGGGTAAGTAACCTGATATGAAGAAGAGGAATTGCAGCACAGTTTCATTGGAAGCAGAATTAAAAGAAATAATTTCATGCTAAGGCTATTTGTAGGAAAGTGTTCATTGGGAAAAGTGTTCACATTTGGAAGGACAGAGACGCTGTCAGGGAGAACACAGTTAAATGTATGATAATTTACCTGGTGGTGGGCATCATATGAAATCTGCAACAGTAAAAACATTTTGGCTTGTGCCCTCTCATATGAGGAGAACATCGTTAATAGTTATACATTGGTTAATACCAAATGTTCTTAATTTCTTTTTTTTAATTCTATTTTAAAAATCAAAGACAGAAGAAAAAATTTTTTAAACATTTTTGCATAAATGTATACAAATATATTTTTGCAACTGTTTAGCCTTTTTTTTTTCCTTTTTTTTTAAAGTTTGATACTCTGCATTAAGGTTTTACTAGTTACAATGAGCAAAAAGTACATGTAAAACAGGATGTAACCCGGAATTAGTCAACGTTTTCTTGGTGTGTAAGGATTGAGCATAATGTGTTTTTTTGTTTTGTTTTGTTTTGTTTTTTTCTTGAACTTCACACAGTGTGTGAGTTGTTTCTGGGGCAGTCCAAGCCTCTAGAGTTAGCATCCCACTATCAGTGACTGCATATTATGTCTGTTCTTTTGTGACTGGGTTATCTAACTCAGGATGATATTCTCTAGATGCATCCATTTTCTTAAGACTTTGGTTAAGTCGTTGTTTCTGAAAGCTGAGTAGTACTCCATTGTGTAAATGTACCACAATTTTTGTATCCATTCATCTACTGAAGGACATCTGGGTTCTTTCCAGCTCTTGCTATTATAACTAGAGCTGCTATGGACATGTGGTGCATGTATCTTTGTTGTATATTAAAGTGTCTCTGGGTTATATGCCCAGAAGTGGAATAGCTGGATCTTCAGGTAGTACTATGTTAAATTTTCTGAGGGATCACCAGACTGATATCCAGAGTGGTTGTATCAGTTTACAACTCCACCAACAGTGGAGAAGTGTTCTTCTTTCTCCACAACCTAGCCAGCATCTGCTGTCATCTGAGTTTTGAATCTTGACCAATCTGACTGGTGTGAGGTGGAATCTCAGGGTTGTTTCAATTTGCATTTCCCTGATGGCTAAAGATGTCCAGCACTTCATTAGATGTTTCTCAGCCATTTGATATTCCTCAATTGAGAACTTTTTGTTTAGCTCTGAACCCCATTTTTAATAGGGTTGTTTGATTCTCTGGTGTCTAACTTCTTGAGTTTTTTATATACCTTTGATGTTAGGCCTCTATCTGATGTGAGGTTGGTAAAGATCTTTTCCCAATATGTTGCCTCCCATTTTGTATTCTTGACAGTGTCCTTAGACTTACAGAAACTTTGCAATCTCATTAAGTCCCATTTGTCAATCTTTGATGTTAGAGCACAAGCTATTGGTATTCTATTCAGGAAATTTTCTCCTGTGCCTATGTGTTCTAATGATTTCCCTATTTTCTCTTCTAATAGTTTCCATATACCTGGTTTAATGTAGAAATCTATGATCCACTTGTACTTGATCTTTGTACAGGGAGATAAGAAAGAAACTACTTTCATTCTTCTGCATGCTGAGTGCCAGTTGGACCAACACCATTTGTTGAATAGGCTGTCTTTTTTCCATTGAGTGTTTACAGCTCCTTTGTCAAAAATCAAGTGACCATATATGTGAGGGCTCATTTCTGCATATTCTATTCTATTCCATTGATCCACATGCCTATATCTGTACCAGTACCATGCAGTTTTTAACACAATTGCCTTGTAATATAGCTTGAGGTACGGGATGGTGATTCTCGCAGATGTTTTCTTGTTGTTGAGGATGGATTTTGCTATTCTAGGTCTTTTGTTGTTCCAGATGAAATTGCATATTGCTCTTTCCAATCTATGAAGAATTGGGTTGGTATTTTGATGGGGATTACATTGAATCTGTAGATTGCTTTTGGTAAGATGGCCATTTTTACAATGTTGATCCTTCCCATCCATAAGCATGGGGGATCTTTCCATTTTCTGAGATCTTCCTCAATTTCCTTCTTTAGAGATTTGAAGTTCTTGTCATACAGGTCCTTCACTTTTTTTAGTTAGCATCACACCAAGTTATTTCATGTTGTTTATGAATATTGTGAAGGGTATCTTTTCCCTAATTTCTTTCTCTGCATGTTTGTTTTGTGATTAGAGGAAGGCTACTGTTTTGTTTGCATGAATAATATATCCAGACACTTTGCTGAACTTGTATTTCAGCTGTAGAAGTTCTCTGGTGAAATTTTTGGTGTCACTATGGACACTATCATGTTATCTGCAAACAGTGATGCTTTTACTTCTTCCTTTCCAATCTGTATACCTTTGATTTCCTTTTGCTGTTTAACTGCTCTGGCCAGGACTTCAAGTAGTATGTTGAATAGGTAGAGGGAAAATGGACAGCCGTGTCTAGTCCCTGATATTACTGGAATTGATTCAAGCACCTCTCCTTTAAATTTGTTGTTGGCTATTGGTTTGTCATATATTGCTTTTATTATGTTTATGTTGGGCCTCTGATTCCTGTTCTTTCCAAGACTTTTAACATGAAGGGGTGTTGAATTTTT
The DNA here is from genome assembly GCF_963924665.1 of Micromys minutus. Classification (NCBI taxonomy): domain Eukaryota; kingdom Metazoa; phylum Chordata; class Mammalia; order Rodentia; family Muridae; genus Micromys; species Micromys minutus. The sequence continues at coordinate 42,670,465 of NC_137976.1, read as the reverse complement.
CAAATTGTTCTCTGCATCTAATGAAATGAGCATGTGGTTTTTTTTCTTTGAGTTTATTTATATGGTGAATTACATTGATGTATTTCTGTATATTAAACCATTTCTGCATCCCAGGGATGAAGCCTACTTGATCATGGTAAATGATCGTTTTGATGTGTTCTTGGATTCGGTTTGCAAGAGTTTTGTTGAGTATTTTTTGCATCAATGATCAGAAGTGAGATTAGTCTGAAGTTCTCTTTCCTTGCAGGGTCTGTGTGTGAAATAGGAACAAGGATACTTGTGGCCTTGATAAATGAGTTGAGTAGTGTTCCATCGAACTCTATTTTGTGGAACAGATTGGAGAGTATTGGTATTATGTTGTCAATAAATGTCTGATAAAATTGTTTACTAAACCCATCTAAACCTGGAATTTTTTGGCTGGGAGAATTTTGATGACTGCTTCTATTTCTTTAGGTGTTATGAGATTATTTATATGGTTTACCTGGTCCTGGTTAAACTTTCGTATCTTGTATCTGTCTAGGAATTCATCTATTTTCTCCAGATTTTCCAGCTGTGTTGAGTATAGACTTTTGTAGTAGGATCTGATGATTTCTTGAATTTCCTGTTTCAGTTGTTATGTCTCTACTTTCATTTCTGATTTTGTTAATTTGTATAATCTCTCTTTGTCCTCTAGTTAGTATGGCTAAGGGTTTATCAATCTTGTTAATTTTCTCAAAGAACCATCCCTTGGTTTTTTGATTCTTTTAATGGTTCTTTTTGTTTCTATTTGGTCAATTTCTGCCCTAATTTTGATTATTTCTAGCTGTCTACTCCTTTTGGGTGTATCTGCTTTTGTTTGTTCTAGAGCTCTTAGCTCTGCTGTTAAGTTGCTGATGTATCTTTTCTCCAGTTTCTTTTTGGAAGCGCTCAGAGCTATGAGTTTTCTTCTCAGTACTGCTTTCATTGCATCCCATAAGTTTATGTATGTTGTGTTTTCATTTTCATTACATTCTAGATATTCCTTAATTTCTAGCTTTATTTCTTCTTTGACCATGGTATCATTTAATAGAGTATTGTTTAGTTTCTATATGCATATGGCCTTTTTATTGTTTTTGTTGCTATTAAGCAGCCTTAGACCATGGTGATCTGATAAGATGCATGGGAGTATTTCAATCTTCTTATATCTATTGAGGATTGTTTTGTTACCAATTATATCTGTCAGTTTTGGAGAAGGTGCTATAAGGTGGTGAGAAGAAGGTGTATTTTCTACTTTTAAGATGATATGTTCTGTAGATGTCTATTTATCCCAATTGGTTCATAACCTTTGCTAGTTTCAATGTGTTCTTGTTCAGTTTCTGTTTCTATGCTCTAACCATTGATAAGAGTGGAGTGATGAGGTCTCCCACTATTATTGTGTGAGGTGCATTGTATCTTTTGAGCTTTAGGAGGGTTTCTTTTATGAATATGGTTGCTTTTTTATTTGTAACATATATGTTAATGATTGAGAGTTCCTCCTGACAAATTTTCCCTGTAATGAATAAATAGTGTCCTTCCTTGTGACAACAGACATCCAAGAAACTCACAATATTATAATGGAATGCAATAAAAATCTGTTTTCCATTAAGCTGAAAAAATGTAAAAGAAATGTTTGAATTTCTAGATTACTTCAAACCACCAAAATTGTAGCATGAAGAAATCAAATTTGAAGAGACCCATAACACATAAGACTGAGACAGTAGTTCAACATCATCAAGCTAAATAAAAGTTCATGGCCATATGAATTCACATGAGGATTCAATCAGATTGTCAAAGATCTACATCTAATCCTTAAACTATGGAAATCTAGAGTGATGATGGTTCTTCTCAAACTCCTTCAAGCCTGTTTCACTCCTATACTCACACCATGTAAAGACACAATCAGAGGAATATCACAATCCAATAGGAATATAGACCCAAAATGTTTAATAAAATACTTGCATATAGAACGCAAGTATACATAAAGGATTACTTATCATGACCAAGTTGGCTTTATTCCTAATATATGCAGGGAAGTTTACACAAACACAAATGAATAAATATAATATACCCCAAAAATTAACTTAACAGCAAAAGAATCTAACATGCTTTTATGATAAAATTTTTTCTCTATCTTTGATGTGAGAGTAGAGATTCTGTACATCAACATGAATAATGTTATATGTTGAAACATCATAGACAATATCATTAATGGGAAAAAACTCAAAGCAATTTTACAATGCTTGTATAATGTTTGTAAGTCATTTAAAATAATTTGTATTATTAGCATAGTGAAATTAAAAAATAAATGAGTAAATAGCAAGAATACAAGTGCAGTTTCAACAGAAACAGATTAAAAATAACAAAGAAAAATACAAAGAATACATGCTGACGGCAGACTATGTGATTTTGAAAAATGAGATTTTCAAAACAAAGCTTTTGATTTTTAAAGATAATGTAGGTTAAACAAATATTCCAAAATCACAGACTTGCTATGTAAGTGTATGAAATTGATTATAATAAGATAACTGGCTTTATTTTTCACTTTTTCCAAATACATGTTTATAGATTTTCAATATTCTGTGACTATTTTTTTCTTTCCTCAGTCTTAGTTTAATCTTCAGTACATGTAGTCATTGACTACACAAAACTCATCTTGTCCTCAAAGTTGCTAATTCCAAAAAAAAAAAAAAAAAAAAAAAAAAACAGAAAATTGTTGACAGCTAGATCCATCAATAAATTTTGTTTTAAGGTGAAAGATATCAGGATTGTATTTTAATATTAATTAAATTATAGCATAAAGTATCTCTATGTAGCTTTATTCTATTTGTTTATTCATTTGCTTTTTTTATTGTTCTGCACCAAAAGTCAAGGTCATAATCATGCTGAGAAAGCTTTGTCACTGAATGATATCACCATCCCTTGTTTTTATGCATACACTGTCATTGGGTAGATCAGGCTGGCCTTATACTCAGTAGTTGTGTTCCCAATTTGTCCTTAAACTTAGCATTCTCCTACATCTCCCTGTAAAGTGCTAGATGACAGGCAATTCTGTCACATTTTAGAGGAACACATAATAGCTATTGTGAAGAATAAAAATTTAAATATTTGTGTGCATTGCCTTACAACTTGAGATAGAGAGTAAAATAACATATTGCTCAAGGTTTAAACAATAAATGATCGAAATATGAATATCAGTTACTCTTTACAAATGAGCGTCTGCTTTGAAATGACACACATTGAATGTATGTTCAAGATGTTTGTATTAACTATCTACATGAACTACATGTTAAATAGCTATTTAAATGCAAATATCTGAAAATATTTCAAATTTCTGTATTTTTTAAAAGAACTGTATAGTTTCTTCGCCATTTATAGAAAGGAATTCTTATGCAATTTTCATTTTTTTCTGAAAATTTCATGCCATTATATTTAGGAAAATAGAAAATCTTGATGTATTATACTATTAGCATAATTTAAATGGTTCCCTTGTTTTAATACTTAAAACAGTAAACAACAAACAGTGAAATGTAAAAAAGATGATCCCTATTTCCTTGCTTGAAAATAAAGTTTTATTGGACAAAACTATGTCTGATGATTTTTGCTAATATGTGTAGCAACTTTCCCAACAAAATAGCTGATCTGAATATCACAGCAATATTTAGGCATTTGGATGACATTACTGAATTTATATCCCTAATTAGCACATTCATATCTCTATTTTTATGATAGAATTTGTAGTATTTATCCACAGTGGGTTTGATCATGTTTCATACCTTTCACATAAAAAACAAACAAACAAACAAGCAAACAAACAGTCAATCCTGAGCTCTGGGCTTACATTTCAGAGCCTAGCTTATTAGAGAGACTTTGGGCTACCGAGGAAGATGGAAGTGGAATCTCATCCTCTCCTCACAAATGCTCAGGGAACATCCTGACAGGAAGTAGAAAGTATGTAATTGCATAAGGAAGGAGAATAGTAGCATGAGATGGAGATGACATGGCTGCTGCTCGTATGACCACCCAGGAGCTGTGGTTACATACACAGGTCAGTTAAGAATCCCAGCATGGACAGAGAAGGAGCTTCTGAGATGCCACTTTGACTTGAGAAGATATTGGCATTTGAATGCTACAGAAGGAAATGTCAATTTTCTTTAGGACTGTGGGTGGCCATGGATAAGTTCCTGATATTCCATTGGATAATCCTGCCCCATGAACATATGGCAGTCTTAATCCAACTCAGATGATCAAAGAAGCCAAAGGAAGGAAGGAAGGAAGGAAGGACGGAAGGAAGGAAGGAAGGATGACATGCGGTTGGGGGTAATAAGTGATGGGGTTTCTGGAGGCATTTGATGGAAAAAGGAGGGATTGACATGAACACGCTACATTTATACATGTATAAAATTGTCAATAAATAAATTAAATTAAAATTAAATAAATAAAACTGAATGCACAGCTAGACTGTAGAGAGTCTAAAATTAACAAGCAAGAATGAAGAATAAGCTGTTTGTAGGGCATTTGATTTAGGATGGAACAAAGTGCCTATGTGGGAGAATATCTCCCTCTCCCCATTTCTTCTCGATGAAATATGTTTGGAGGAGATTCAACAATGCAGGGGCCAGCCAAGTCACAGAATTGTCTTAACAAGAAGATGACTGGTAAAGCAATATGGTCATTCTTGCTAGAATAATAAAACTCCCAAAATGGACCATAAAGCACAGTAGCCAAAGGGGGTTGGGAAAGGAGATGAGCTACATGGAGATGAAGCAGATGTCCAGGAAAGGAGCTGGACCTAAATGAATTGGTGGACACTGGCTGCTGAAAAACTTATGCTGAGAGCAACCTTCTAGAGAGAAATGCCAGCCAGCTCAAAAGACATTGCAAGTACAAGGGCAATGTCTATGTTCTATTCTCACTGTGAAATAATAAACACTGTAAGACAAACACTTTACAGCTTCTTGCTGGTTTGTTTAGAATTGCTAGATTATATTTTCATTTTCATGGGGAATGAGTTTTATTGTCCGTGTGTTGGGAGAGAAAACACACAGTATTGAAGACTGAGAATACATCCACAGAAATGGAAGTATGTGGTGGGTAGGCAGAAAAAAAAATAGGACCTGCTTCCCAATCCACTGTGACAATGTCCTCAACCAAAAAATAAGATAAAGAAACTTTGTGGTCTGCCTCCCAAAGAGAACCAAACAATGACTGTTGTGCAACATAGGTAATTACTCTGTATGGATTTAATAGTTTATAACTTATATTTTGTTTCAGTTGGAAGGATACCTTAGGAAAATACTGCTTTGTATGTGGAAAGCATGCACACAAAACAAAATAATGAGAAGCACTTCAAGTATCTATTTATTTGCCTTAAAATTGGAACAAAAAATGGATTCTCTGAAAATACAATAGCACTCATCAAGGAACATAAAGTTTACCCAACTTAAAAGAGAGTTTACCCAATTAAATGAAGGTTACTGATTAAATTATAAACTAAATGAATAGAAACGTATAATATCAAAAGTATAATTAGGGATGTATAAAAATGCCAGTTAAAAAACCTAATCACTTTGTGCAAATCAGTTTTTTTAAAGGCTGCTAAACACATATTCAAAATATGCAAATAGATATCAAAACTGCCAAAAACCAACAAAAATACTGACTATGGGGGTAGAAGCCGCTAATCCTAGTCCTGTGGAGGCCAGGAAAGGAATGTTACAAGTTCAATATTAAATCTTGTTTCAACAAAAATTCAAACCCAGGCAAAGTAAACAGAGCCAAGGAGATTGCTTAGTCCCTAAAGCACAAGGTTAAAGGCTGGAGTTGAGGTCCCCTGTATCCATGGAAAAAACTAGGCAAAGTGTCCACAAATAACCCAGAACTACAAAGCAGATGGAGGTAGGTAGATACTAGCCAGAGAAGCTAGTCAAAATGACGAACTCTAAGTTGAGTAAAACTCTCTCAAAAACACAAAACAAACTAAGTTGGAAAAAATTGAAGAGACAGCCCAACAGTTAAAAACCCATTCTAAAATTCTACGTTTTGTTCTTAATATCCACTGTTGCTCACAATTATGTATAATTTCAATTTTAGTAGTTCTAAAGCTGTTTTTTGGCTTCTTTGGACATGAGGAACAAACACAGTACATATACACACATGTAGGCACACACATACACGTAAGTTATTTTAAAAACAATTTAAAAGACTAAGTGGGAAGAAACTAAACAAGATATCATAATCAATCAGCTCTTGGTATTACATGTGCATATACACCATGAGCGTGTGCACGCATGTGCGTACACACACACACACACACACACACACACACACATTCACACACATGCACATAGTGAGATAGAGAGATACAGAGACACAGAAACAGAGACACAGAGACAGAGATACTGAGAGACAGACAGAAAGACAGAGGCAAATACAGATATAAAAGATGTGCAGAAATGCTGGTGTATTCAGTCACTTGAGTGAAGTTCTATCAAGTGCTATAATACATTGAATTAGATTTTTTGACAAATCCAGTAGAAACCCATCTTGACCTTCACTAGTCTCTTTGAAAGTTGTGATCTCTTCCTGACTGGTTCGGTGTCTATAGGAACGCAATCTCTCTGATAAAAGTCCAGTGGATGGGTTGAAGAATGAAACACAGTGGTCAGGATTCAGAGTGCCCCAAGCCTTCTGCACTGCCTCAAAAAGCCTCTTAACTTTGATGCTGAATTCAGAAGGTAGAAGGGGAAAAAAAGAATAAGAGATTTTGGAGGGCAGCAGGGTAGTTTGTGATGTTTCTCTTTTGATGGATTACCTGTTCTGTAGTACAACAACTGAGAGAGCTGGCAAGGTTATAGGGGCATAAACCGAAGGAGAGCATTGGCATCTCCTGAATTTTACATAGGTCCTGCAGGTTTGATACATTACTGCCCTATATGAGGCCATCAATTCTGTGTCATGTGGTGCTACACTGAGTGGAATATGCAATTAGTATGATTATAGTTATCATTATTACATCAAGCTGAGCAACATTTTCAGCTCTGTGAACTGGAGGGAGGACAGGCAGAAGGAAGGTCTGGATTCAGACTGAAAAGGAATTAGAAGGAGAGACAGGACTATCCTGGAATTCAACTCTTTCACTTACCAGTTGTTTTCTAAATTCTGATGTTAGACTGTATGCCAATTCAGAGATTCTGATTGGGTAGAGGCAGGATCAATAACTTTGCAGCTTATAAGCAGTGTCAGGGTATATCAGTGACTACTGAGTAGAGACTAGTTGGTGTCGTATGAGATTAGATCCATAAAGTCAAATGCTTATACAATGAAAAGCCGGATGCACTATTGGCTGTGTCACTGGATTTCTGTTAGACAAGCAGATATAGGCTCAAAAGAATAACAGGACCTTGCGTGGCTTTCTGAATCCTAAACTAGTGCTTAACAAGAAACCAGCATCAATTCTGCATAAAGAACTGTGTACCTGAGCCTACTTTACAGAGAAATGCCCTCTTCTCTTGGGTATGAGCTTCCCTATTTCCCCATGTGACTTCTGGGTAAGGAATCAGAAACAACATATGGCTGTAAATGTCCTGTTACCTGTATAAAGAATACTCAAGCCTTAAGCTACACATTTTTCTTTTTCTGCTTGACTTAGAGCATAATTTTTAAAAAAATGTAATATTGAATTACTTCAAAATGCTTCTCCTAACAGTGTACTAAAGACCTGTTTGACTGCTACTTTAAATTTCCTACTAACATGGGACAAGTTTTCACTTCAGCTATGACCTTGGGATAAACTCTCTGGCGCCCATATTCCATAATTTTTCCATCTTTCCCCATAGAAGGTTAAGTACTAGTAAAATGAATGTTTTAATTTTATTTTAACAAATGAATCCAAGTCTAAACTGACAAAAGCCAAAAACTATGCAAGATTTGATGTTCAGCTTGAGCTTATCTACTTTAAATAATCTATGTTTCCACTTGGGCATGTGAAATGTTCTTGAGACACTAATGCAGCACCATCAAAATGTTCTGGTCTTTTAATACCTTCTTAGTAACATTATGAAGTTCTACTGAGGACTCTATAAGGAGTAGGTTTATAAATATATCTACATATTTGTTTTACTATTTCACTATACATCTATGTACAAATATATCCAAATATCAGAGATGGTTATAACAGTAGTATTTGTTTCAAATATCTCATAAAATAACATTAATATTCAAATAGAAAAATGTTCTGGTTTGAGTAGTTCGATAAATTCATACATTTTGAGTTTACTTTGCTGTACAAATTAATACACAAGAATCTGTTTCAAGAACTGGGTTTTCTAATTTAGGTAGATTAATTCAGTAGTAAAATTAACTACAATAGTGGTGTCATTTACATGCTAGCTGGGCACACCACAGGCATAAGGAAACAACTTACTGATCACAGTATAGTCAAGTATACTTAGATCGACAGCTGTCATCATAGTGCTCCAAAATGGCCTGCTCTAAATTTTATTTTATTTCTTGCAAATATATAAAATTTCATGTGATTCAGTGAGAACAGTATTTTAAATTGAGAAGGAGAACTCATAAACCTTTCTCTTGAGGAACACTTTAATGGGTTTTAATAAAAAGACAAATAGGCAGAACACCACTGCTTTGCCCAAGTTACACCTATATTTAATCAAATGTTAGAATAAAGGTAGTTCAAGTTTTGTTTAGTTAGTTTTCATCTTGACTGATGCACTGTTTACTTTCTGGCAACTGGTTTCTAAAAGTACATTGGTGAGGGAGACAACTTAGCTGTGCATGATTCCAACTAGGGATCAGAGAAAAGCTTGTCGTCATTGAGGAGCTGGTGATTCTACAATGCAAGTAGTTTTGATTCTTGTCAGAACATGAAGTTGTCTAAGTGTGTAGAGTAAAATATTAAATTGACATATATTTTCCAGAAAGTATACATAGCTTTTTCTTCTTATGTACTTTCTACATGAAAGGTAATATTGTTAGTGCCTCTACATGAATTGATTTATAAGATACAGTTTATTTTCTTCCTTACAGATTTAAAGATACATAATGTACATGTACTTCATAGAAATTAATATGTACGTCCTTTTTTAAAGAAAAGGGAAATTATTTTTAGTGTAGCTCAGCAGAATTTATCTCAATATACAAAATTAAACAGCAAAATGTTTTTGTGTATTGAGATGTATTATGTAGACTTGACAATAGCTTTTGTACTAAAGTCTAATTTGAAGTTGCTCTAAAGCCCACCCAACAGCAGTAACAGCACCATGTCTTCTGTACTCATTTTCTTGCCTGTAACTCTCTGTGCTTATCAGGATGCTTGGCAGTGCTAGAGAAATCTATGTAAGCTCCCACCCCAGCACTTGATCATTAAACCACCTTAAAATACATTTAATAGCCTTAAACTGCACCCCACCAACTTGACTCACTTTTCATGTCTACAACTCAACATGCATTCTAATCAGAAAAAACAATCACATAAATTAACGTAAAAATCTATAAAAGCTGTAACATCCAGATGGCTGTAGGCCACCATAGAATATAATCAACAACAAATCAGGGTGATAGGGTACCACCAGATCTTAGATGTGCTACTAGAGTAAGCCATGAATAGTCTAACATAGCTGGAGCATAAAAAGAAACCTTAATTTTTTTCTTACAAACATGATAGAACCCTCTAAAGAGGATATGACTAAATCGCTTTAAAACATCTAGAAAAATACAATCAAACCAGTGAGGGAAATGAATTAAACAGTTCCAGAATGAAAATGGAAATAGAGCAAAATCAAAACATAAACTGAGGGAATCCTGTAGATAGAAAAAAGTAGGTTAAAAAAATAGAAACTATAGGTGCAAACATCACCAAAATATTATGAGTTTAAAAGGAAATCACAGGCAGAAAAGACACAATAAAAAAGAATCTCTGAATAACAAGGGCCAAATAGTGAAAGCCTAGGTCCTTCTTAGAAAAATAATAAGTGTGTATAGCACCCTCTCAGAGTCTGGTACACGTATACCTTAAATCATTAATGATCCAAGAGCTAGGAATATGGCCTTGTGGCAATTTTTGGTATTCAAAGATCATTATGTTTAATCTATACACACCCAGAAAACTCTGACTGTTTTTATGTTCTGTTCTGTTCTACATGTACTTTATGCTTATGGTAACTAGTGGGATTTCAATGTGCTATCAAACCTCTAAAAGAATTGTCAAAAAGCTTTAAAAAATCTGTACATGTATCTCTCTTCTTTAAATGAAGTTTAAAAAAATAATCTTTGCAAAGGTCAAAGAAAATGTTACATCTAAAAAGTTTTTGACATCAAAAATACAGAAAAATATGAGGCACTAAGAAAACAGCTATGCCTAAAAGTAATAGGAATGGAAGATTACTAACATCAAGAAATCATCAGATTCTACTACAAAAGCCTACACTCAACAGAACTTGGAAATCTCTAGAAAATGGACAATTTTCTAGACAGATACTGGGTACCAAAGTTAAATCAGGATCAGATAAATTATCTAAACAGTCCAATAACCATCAAAGAAATAGAAGCAGGCATCAAAAGAGTCCCAACCAAAAAAAGTTTCAGAGCAGATGGGTTTAGTGCAGAATTCTATCAGATCTTCATAGAAACCTAATAACAATACTTTCCAAACTATTCCACAAAATAGAAACAGAAGGAACACTACCCAACTCATTATTCAAAGCCACAGTTATGCTCATGCCTAAACCACACAAAGACCATACAAAGAAAGAGATCATCAGACCAATTTTCCTCATGAACTTTGATGCAAAAATACTCAGTAAAATTCTTGGGAACCTAATCCAAGAACACTTCAAAATGATCATTCACCATGACCAAATAAACTTTATCCCAGAGATACAGGGATGGTTCAATATAAAAAATTCTGTCAATGTAATCCACTGTATAAACAAACTCAAAGGAAACACAAAGCACAAAATCAACTCATTAGATGCTGAGAGAACATTTGGCAAGTTTCAGAACCCACACTTATGGTTCCTTGTTCTTTAAAAAAGGAGCTAAAAACTTTTATTGGAAAAAGAACAGCAATTTCAACAAATGGTTCTGGTTCAACTGGCAGGTAACATGCAGAAGAATGTAAATTGATTCATTCTTATTTCCTTGTACAAAGCTCAAACCCAAGTGGAAATTCAAATCAAAACCACCATGAAACTCCACTTTGTACAAGTCAGAATGGCTAAGACCAAAATCTAAAGTAACTATAAATGCTGATGAGGATGTGGAGAAAGAGGAACACCCTTACATTGTTGGTAGGATTGTATAAATGGTATAACCAATCTGAAAATCAGTCTGGTAGTTCCTCAGAAAATTGGATGCATAACTACCTGAACACCTACTCCAGGGCGTATACCCAAAAGACACTCCAAAATATACCAAGAATATGTAATCCTCCATGTTCCTAGCAGCCTTATTTATAATATTCAGAAGCTAGAAAGAACCCAGATGTCCTCCAACAGAGGAATGAATACAAAAATTGTGGTACATTTACACAATAGAATTCGACTCAGCTATTAAAAACAATGACTTCATGAAATTTCTGGGCAAACAGATGAAACTAGAAGCTATCATACTGATAAGTTAAGCTAGTTACAAATGATCACACATAGTATACACTCACTGATAAGTAGATATCAGCCCAAAAAGTTCAGAGGACTCAGAAACAATTCATATACCTTATGAAGCTCAAAAAGAAGGATGGCCAGAATCCAGATGTCTCAGTACTTTGTAGAAGGGAGAACAAATCCTTCACAGGAGGAAATGCAGGAACAAATATTGGATCAGGATTGAAGAAAAGTTCACTCAGAGATTGTCTCACCTGGGAATCCACCAGCTATGCAGTCACCAAACCCAAGCACTATTGCTGATGCCAAGTAGTTCTTATTGGCAAGAGCCTTATATGGATGTTTCCTCAGAGGCTCTGTCAGAGTCATACTGATATAGTTGAGGATAACTGCAGCTAACTATCATACTGAACACTGGAACCCCAATGAAGAAGCTAGAGAAAAAACAGAGGAGCTGAAGATTTTGCAATCCCATAGGAAGAACAACATTATCAACCAACCAAATCCTCCAGAGATCCCAGGCACTAAAACACCAACCAATGAGTACACATGGAGAAACCCATGGCTCCAGTTGCATATGTAGCAGAGGATAGCATTGTCTGGCATCAATGGGAGAAAAGGCCTTGTTCCAGTGAAGGCTACTTTTCTCATTGTAGGGGAATGCCAGTGTGCCGAGATGGGAAAGGGTAGTTAAGAGAGAGAGCACCTACGTGGAAACAAGTGGGAAGGAGGAGACATGAAATTGAGCAGTAAGGTGATAACATTTGAAATGTAAGTACAAAAAATATCTAATAAAAATAATGAAAATAAAAAGTTAAAAAAATATAGAAGAACATTTTCCTGACTTAAAGACAGAGATCCCTATAAATGGTTACAAATCACCAAATATATTGAAAATTCTCCAACAAAATAATAGCAAATCTCTAAATTCACAGAAAGATATTGAATGTTCTAAGGGGAAAAATCCAAGTAACATATACAAGCAGACCTTTTAGAATTACATGGCAACTCAACAGGTACTCTAAAAGTCAGAAGTGCTTCTCATGAAGTCTTGCAGAGTTTTGCAGTCTCTAAGAGACAAAAGATGCCAGACCAGACTACTATACCCAGCAAAACTTTCAATAACCATAGAAGAAGAAACCAAGATATTCCATTACAAAACCAAATTTAACCATATCTATCCACAATCTAGTCCTACAGCAGGCAAACTGCAACTCAATAATTCTGTATCATACAAGAAACATTCCTCATCATTAAAGATAGATTCTATCTCAGGCTGAAAAAGATTTTCTAACCAAGTAGACTAGGAATCAAGTCAGAGTATCTATTCTAATATTTAATAAAGTATTCTTTCAACCAAAATTAATCAACAGTGATGGAGAGGGTCATACTTATCAAATAAAAATTTCACCAAGATAATGTCTCAATTATGTATACCTTTGTCTCAAATGTAAAGACATCCACATTTGTAAAACAAATGAGCAAAAAACTTATTAAACTTAAATCACACATCAAACCTTACATATTAATAATTGGAGTCTTCAACACCCCATTCTCATCAATGGACCAATGATTCAAACAGAAACGCAATAGAGAAATAATAGTACTAACAGTCATTATTACTCAAATGGACTTAACAAATATCTACAGAACAATTCACTCAAACACAGAATATACCTTCTTGTTCACATCTCATGGAACTTTCTTTAAAACTGATTATATACTTGGTCACAAATCAAATCTCAGGATATATAAGAAAATTGATATAACCCTCTATAACTTATACAATTACCATAGATCTAGACTGAACTTTACAAAAACAACGTATAGCCTACATACTTATGGAAAGTGAAACCCTTTCTACTCAATCACTCCCTTGATCACTGGATCAAGGAAGAAATAAGAAAGAAATTATAGACTTTCTAAAATTTAATTAAAATGAATGCAAAACTTATTCAGACTTAAGAGACACAGCATTAAGAACAAAAATCCATTAAACTAAATACTTAGTAAAGAAATTAGTGTGAGCTCATACTAGCAACTTAATACTATGCCTGTACTCTAGAGCATAAACAAGCAAATACAAGCAAGAGGAGTAGAGGACAGGCAATAATCAAACTTAAGACTGAAATCAATGAAACATAAACAAATGAAACAATACAAAAAATCAGTAAACTGGAGAGTTGATTCTTTGATACAAACAAGATAGAAAAACCTTTAGCCATACTATCGAAATGGCAGAAAAAAGATATCCAAAATAACAACGTCTGAAATGAAAGGGGAGCAGAAGAACAGACACTGAGGAAATCCAAAACATCATTAGGACTTATTTAAAAAATCAGTACTCTAAAAAATTGGAAATCGTAAATGAAATGAACAATATCCTTGATAGATACCACTTACCAAGGTTAAATCAAGAGCAGGTAAATAATATCAAAAGCCACAACCCCCCTAGGGATTAGAAGTAGTCATTAAAATTCTTCCTACCAAAAAAAGTCCAGGGCCATATGATTTTAGTGCAAATCTATATCAGTCCCTCAAGAGAAGAGCTAGTACTCCTCAAATTATTCCTCAAAAATAGAAATAGAAGGAAAACTGCCCAATTTATTTTATGAACTGACAATCACCTGATTTCTAAGCCTCATAAAAAGTCAATTTCAGACCAATCTCCCTTATGAACATTGATGCAAAAATGTTCAATAAAACACATGTGGACTGAATAAAATAACATTTTATACAGTGATAAGTTAGACTTTATCTCAGAGATGTAGGTATGGTACAACTTATTAAAATCTATCATATAATCCATCATATTAACAAAATGAAAGAAAAAAAAACATGATTATCTCATTCAATGCTGAAAATTCTTTGACAGAATCAAATACTCTTTCATGAGAAAAAGTTTTAGAGAGTTCAGGGGTACAAGGCATATACTAAAACACTACAAAGAATATTGCAAGTTCATAACCCACATCAAATTACATGAAAAGAAACATAAAGCAATTACACTAAAATTGGGGACAAGACAAGGCTGCCCACTCCTTTCATATCTCTTCAATATAGTACTTGGAGCTTTAGCTAAAGCAATATGATGACTAAAGGAGATGAAGGTGATACATATTGGAAAGAAAGAAGTCACACTATCATTATTTGCAGATTATATGACACGTACATTACCCCAGTTTTCTACCAAGTAAATCCTACAGGTCATAAACATTTTAGCCAAGTAGCTTAAGATAAAATTAGTAGACCTCCTACTTAAATACAATAAATAGGCTGAAAGAAATTAGGGAAATGACACCCTTAAAAATATCCATAAATACAAAATCCCTTGGTGTAACTTTAACCAAGCAATTAAAAGACTTATATGATGAGAGCTTCAAATCTTTGCAGAATTGAAGAAAATATTAGAAGATGAAAAGCTCTTGAATGTTCATGGATCAATAAAGTTAGTATATTAAATATGGCCATCTTACCAAAAGCAATCTTTAAATTTAATACAATTCATGTCAAAATTCAAACACATTTTTATAGACATTAGAAAAACAATACTCAACTTTATATGAAAACAATAGGATACATAGAAAAGCTAAAACAATCTTGTACAAAAAAGAAGTTTTGTAAAAATCACCATTCTTGGTTTCAAATTTTACAAAACAATAGTAATAAAAATTAACATAAAACAGGCTGATCAATGGAATCAAATCCATGACACAGAACTGAATCTACACACCTATGGACACCTGATTTTTGATAAAGAAGTCAAAACTATACAATGGAATAAAAGAAAGCATTGTTAACAAATGGTGCTATTCTAACTGAATGCCTGTAAGAAGCAGAATGCAATTAGATCCGTACTTTTAACCCTGCACAAAACTCAAGTCCAAGTGGATCAAAGACCTCAACCTGAAACCAGAAACACTAAACCTCATGAAAGAGAAAGAGGGGAATATCCTTAAACACATTGCCACAGGAGACATATTCTTAAACAGCACACCAACAGCTAAGATTGCACTAAGATTACCAATTAGTAAATGAAACCTCATGAAACTGAAAGATTTCTACAAGGCAAAGAATACTGTCAAAAGGTCAAAATGGCAGCCTACAAAATAGGCAAAGATTTTCACTAACTCCACATCTGACAGAGAGTTGATATTCAAAATGTATAAAAATTCAAGGAACTAGATTTCAACAAACAAATACAATTAAAATGTGATACAGATTCAAACAATGAGTTATTAACAGAGGAATCTCAAATGGCCTAGGAACACCTAAAGAAATGTTCAACATCCTTAGACATCAGGAAAATGCTAATCAAAACAAATCTGAGATTCCGTCTTACACCTGTCAGAATGGCTGAGACCAAAAACTCAACTAATGTATGCTGGTGAGGATGTGGAACAAGGAAAAACCCTTTTATTTGCTGGTGGAAGTACAAACATATGCAACCACTTTGGAAATCAATTTGGCAGTTTCTCTGAAAATTGGAAATAGTTGTACCTGAAGACTGAGATATAACCTCAAACAGAAGGATATTCTGGATATCAGACATGTAACTCTAGTTAGAAATGATAGGCAATATGCAATTGTGTGACATAAACACTGGTGGTGAGCACTGTGTCCGGGGACCTGAGAAATATGGTAAGATGACAGACAGTAACACAGGAGGACTCTTTTATGAATATTTATAGAATAACACTCAGATAAAAGACAGACAGAAAAGTATTACAATGGATGACCCAAATAATGTCTCTCAGAAGAATGTTATTTTCTTGGTATGTGTATGTACCCAAATGACAAATGCAGGTATATATGGTTGTTTTAACATTGTGGGGCCAAGAAGAGATGGGATGGAGAAAAGAAGAATAGAGTCACCATAATAGCAAGGGTCAAATTATGGAAAGTTCTAAATGGTATGAAAATTTGTTGAAGATTGTGTGTGTGTGTGTGTGTGTGTGTGTGTGTGTGTGTGTAAACAAGTACTCACATGTGAATATGCATTTTTAGGACTGTAGACATCATCCATAGCATTCCTGAGGAAACAACTTCTTACTTTTTGAGACAGTATCTGTCATTTACCTGCCATTTGATTAGAGTAGGTGACAGATCACATACCACAGATATCCACATGCCTTTGTCTGTATGGTACTAGGATTACAATCATGCCACTGTCCATGGCTAGCTTTTATTTTTATTGGCCTTCTGGTATTTATCTCATGTTCTTGTAAGGCATATATTTGTCAAGTATTTTTTTTCCTATCATGGTTGAAGACTTAAACTAATGTTATTTTTATGAAAAGAATTGAGCGATGGTGGCTTACCCTTACTAGATTTCCTGCTAATGTGTGGGTTTTAGACTTCTGTTTTCTTGTGTGATTTATATCTTAGAAAAGCTCTCTGTGACATAAATAAAAGTTTCCTTTGGCTAATACCAACACAGTCAACAAAAAAGCTACCAGCTGTAGCTTCAAATTATATCCAACATATTGTCTTTGATGAATAACAGAATTACTAATGACAAAATTTGATCTTTCAACTTTATTTCCATCATAAGTATATAATATGGGACTCTTGAATAGATGTTTGGAGAGTAAAAAGTATTATCATTTCAATGATTCATACTAAAGTCTATTAGACCTATTTAGGTTCAAGATTGAATTTTATTCCTATTACCTGGAGGAAAAAAAAGAAAAACCAAAAGATCTTAGACAAGTTACTTGGAATTGTTGAGTCATTTTTCTGCAAGAGGCTGTGTTTCTTGTATGTGAAGGTCAATTGTATGCAGATAAATGCAGGAAGAAGGCCTTAACCCCAAAGGGAAAATATGTCTAATTTTGAATTCCTCATGGCATCACTATAAAAGTAGAAATGGAAACAAAGAATGAAGAGGATCAGATTAAATTGAAGAGAAGATTGTTTACTGGCCTTTGTCTCCTGGATTTTTTTATTTTTTTTCTTTTATCTCTGCAGCCCTGTGCATTTATTGGCACCTCTTTCATTTATCTTTCTCTGGGTTTAAAATTGAGGTGATGAGATGGAATATTATCTGTGTGCTTCAGAAAGTCCATGAGTGACATGTGATAGTTGCCTGGGAAACTACAGATGAGATTCTACAGGCCTTTGACAGACCTTACATTGGAGAATAAAGCTGAGCTGAAGTTTAAACAGTACTCTGACAGTGGGTGTTGATCCCACATGTTACTTGTTGAAATAGACTAGATTCAGATAACAGAATTCCCCAGGTGAAAATGGCCTAACCAATAAAGAAATGTGTCTAATATTACTGCTAGGTCAGAGGAAGGTGGCTTCTGCTGCAATGAGAAGCATGGGGTAAGCAAAGAGTCAAGCCCATTTCCTTCTGCTCAACCTCTGGATTTATTGTCAGGGTACCTTCTAGAGACAGATACACTATGGTTTCAGGATAGCTATTTATGGCTTTGAGAGTGAGACTAATTCTTATTTACTGCTAAAAAATAAAAAGGAAAAAGTGTCATCTCTTAAAAACCAGTATGTCTTCTTTAAGAGAACCAGCAACTATTCTGAGAGAATGAGCATTCTAGCTATGATGGGAAGGTACATGCATGAGATCTCAACATGTTTGTCTAAAGAAAGCAGATAGGGGAAATATGCCATAGATAAAAAGCTAAAGGCAATAAAGTGGAGCAAGAGAAGGTGAGCAGGTGGGGAGACAGAGACAGATACAGAGAGAAGCAGAGAGACAGGGAAGAAGGAGGGAGGGAGGGATGGAAAAAGAGAGACCAAAAGACAGAAAGAATGGAAGAGACACAGAGATACAACAGGACTGAGATAGAGACAAATACATGCAGGGAGTCAGAGAGACACACACAGAGCCACAGAAAGAATGATAGAAAAACAGAGAGAGTCAGAGAGAACAAAAGAGAGACAGAGTTACAGGAAGTCAGTGAGAGATGGACAAACATGGGAGAAGGGAGAGAACGAGAGAGAGACAGAAATAGAGAGGCAATGAGACAGAGAGACATACACTAATAGACAGAATGAAAGAGAAACAGAAATACAAGAAGACAGTGAGAGACAGAGAAGGTGAGAGGAGAAAGAGAGAATTTCACAACAGATGAGCCTCCTAACTCATAACCTTATACTGAGTGCTCATCCCTAGAAAAATATACTCGCAGGAAGCACTGAATGCATTCAGCAGGTTGTATTTTAGGCTGGTTTGGTTGTGTCTGTGTTCAAGGACCATGGTTAAAGAGTAGGAAGCAGTGTTTTCAAGAAAGAGAGGTCAAACCTGGGAATAGTAGGAAGAAGAAAAATATAGAGCAGACTGTGTAATTATAACTTAAAATTTTGTTTTTAAAGTATTAGAAAAAGAAATCTTAATTCGTGCATCTACATCTAGACTGACGACTACTATGAGCTGATGGACTTAAATAAATCAAAACCATTCTGAAAAACTAGAGACACTGAATCTTTGGACTTAAACAGCTTATGGCAGGATGATGCACTGGTGAAAGGGTGATGGTGTCATCCACAATTCCCAAAGGAGGGGTGTGATGTTTTTAATTTAGAATGTTCTCTGTAGGCTCACATGTTTGAACACTTGTCCCAGGTAGTGTTACTGCAACCTGGTGTGCAAAGAGAGTGACGACAGGGGTCAGACCCTGAAAGCTATATTGACTGGTATTGGCTAAAGATTCTCACTTTCTGGTTTGCACTGCAGTGTTACAAGGCACCTCATAGTCCTGCAGGCATCATATAAGCAGCTCTGCCTCTGTGGGTTCCCTACACTGATCTTTGAACTTTGCTTAAACTGTGACTCAAAATTATTTTTTCATGTATGACTTCTGTTAGCAATTTCATAGACTTAGTCAAGTAACTAGTAGAAGTAGTTATTCTATAGCAAACTCCACACTGAAATAAGCTCTCAAGGAACTGAGTCTTTTTCTCAAGATTTATTCTTCTGTCTGATCTCGGCTAATACTAAACAAATGTCTTCTCACAAAGATAAAGAAAAATAAAGAAAGAATATTTTGATAATTTCAACCTTTCTCCTTTTCTTTTTAAAACTATTTTGAACTTCTCCACATGAATAATTTAGAAATAAGAATTTTTAAATATACAGAAGTCTAGTGCCATGTCAAACACTCAATTCGGTCAATGAATGATCATAATATTACATAGTAATATGCTCATTACAGATTTCTGCATCCTAAATCTCGTGTGTAAGAGACTTGCACTGTCATTTGCAGCAGGTATAATAAATGTGACCGCAGATGGCAACACCACTAAGTAAAGAAGCAAGCATTGAAGACGCATTTCTTTCTGTATTAATAAAACTGTTTTAAAGATGACTTTATGAGATGAAAGGCTTCCTGACCAAACATATGCATATATATATACATACATACATACATATATATACGTATATATATATATATACATATATATGTATACATATATTAATCCGCATACAAAAATATACCAGTTCTTAAGAATTCATCATGAATTACAACAAAATTAGCATAGTAAAGCAAGATAAATGACTGTCTTGGGTTTTTTTGTATGGATCAGAAACTTGAGTGTGCTGTAGTTAGTGCACCACTGTTTAGGATTACCCAGAGTATATCAGGAATGCAGACAAACACCATCCGAAAACCATCTTACATGAAAATAAGGATGGACCCTCCGGTTCATCAAGGATGTTAAGAGAATGCAATGCTTCAGAATTGCAAGACTTTTTGTTCAATTTTCTTTCTAAGTTTGGCTGGATAACATACTTGGCTTCTTGTAGCTTTTCTCTCTTCTAGGGTATTAGCAACCTATGCCTCTCACTATGATCCTTTGTCTTCTTCTTGGCAACAACCTGTGCCTCTTACTATGATCCTTTGCCTTCTTGATGACAGCAAACTATGCCTCTTATTGTGATCCTTTGTGTTTTTGTTTACAACAATGAAACAGCAACCTAAAAGCACACACAATTAACTAAGGTTCACGGGTTTATCAAACTCAGGCTTAATTCATCGATTAAGAGCCATAATTTGGAATGAAAAATCCCTTCATAATAGAACTTAGACACAAAATAACGTGGATAATGAATGTACAGCATGAACATTTTACACATGTGGATAGAGCTGAAAATTAATATCTCATTTGTTTCGAACAGAAGATACAAATTTTATTATTTCAATTCTGTGGATTCGAGGATAAATAGACAAAAATGATTTATGCAAATTCCTTATATTTTTCCTGTCCCTTACTCTTCTCTTTTTTATCCAGTTGAACATAAAATTGCTCTGTTCTTTGGTAAAAGAAAAGAAATAATAAATATTCCCTTAGGTTTTGAAATAAAAGTAAACTAATGAAGAAATAATTGTATGTATGAATAAACTTAGGAGGAAGATCAGTTCAGAAAATATGTGGCAGGAAAATCCAACCAAGAAAATAAATACTCACAAGAGAAAAATATTTAAGATAAACCCAAGCAAGAGGAAATATCATAGGATAGGAAAAGGATGAAAGAGGCAAGGAAAGACAGCAGAGATTTAAGTCACAATAGGCATGCATCTGTGATCACAGATTTGTAACTGCTTTTAACATACCACGCAGAGTTCCTGCTCCCCTGAACCAATGAGGGGGAACATGCTTTCCGGACGCTCAACCCAGTCCTCTCTGCACCCAGCTACTCGCAGCACAGTCTCACCAGGCCTGTGTCCCCTGTTCCTTGTGGCCGACATTTTCAAATATGGGAAACCAATGAATTTCAAAATGAACTCATAAAGTCCCCAATTTTCAAATATACGATATTTAATTTTATGCTAAAACATTGGTATATGCCAGTAGTCTAGAAGTATGTGTTGTATCGTATAAAAATTATGATCATAAGTAAAAATTAATCAGTCTTCAAGCTGATTGGATTCATCTCAGTTCAACCTCATCTTCCTTGGTTATTGACCTGAACCATGAGTGTAAAGATCATTTGTCCTATTTTATCTCACACACACATATGCTTTTGAATTTTCCTGCTTCAGATTCATGACTAGTATACAAGTTTTTGGACATGAGTTCTTAATATATATATATATATATATATATATATATATATATATAGATAGATAGATAGATAGATAGATAGAGATAGATATATATTACAAATATATACATATCCATATGTACTTACATATACACATATTACATATATATTATACACATACAAATCTTAGAGTATGTTAAGCCATTTTCCTCATAATGTAATAAACTAATAAACATTGAATAACAAAATAGCCATTTCAAGTTGTTACCACAATTCATAGTAATAGTTAATCCAAATACTTTGCTTTCACTCAGGATCTTTATTCTAGAATTTGTGAATGCCAGTTTCCTGACTATGTGTACAGAATTTTTTTCCAAAGAACAAGTGTGAAGGTAAAGTTCTTGTTTCATTTTATCTTCATAAAACCTCATGAATGGAACAAAGTGATTCTTTCATTATATCTAGAATACAAAAGTAAATAAAGAATTAATTAAAGTAATTGGAGTTTTATTCAATATTTCCAGGGTAATTATTTTGATACCTAAGTAATCAGTCTCAATCTAAATAAATTAATGCAATAAAATATTAACCTAAATTATATCTTAATGGAATAACTTCATTAAGGCTATTAGGAACAAGTAGAACAACATCCAGGCATCTTAGAGCCCTAGAGGTTCAATGTGACAAACATACCTTATGCGACAGTGAAACTCAGCAAGTAAAGCGAACTTATTGGTTATAGGAGGCGTGAGAATAATGCTCTCTGACTCACTGATTCTTTATGTGAACATATTCACCTCTTTTTTCCATTTTCACTTTAATCTCTCTAACTATTTTACATTTCAGATAGAAATGTTCTTTTAGCCAAGGCTAACTCACTGCTTATATTCTAAGTACTATGGTATTAACTATTCCATCCCTCCAATGATTTGCATTTGTCAAAGCACATCATTCCTATTTGGATTTCTTTAATCTGTCTCTTCTGGTTTCTTACTTCTGCCTAAGCATACGCATAGAGGTGAACCAGCATCAACCTTCATTCCATATCCAATAACTCACTCAGTATCTTGCTGTGTTATCGCTATTGTTTTATTTTCTTTCAGAAATCTTAAGGGATATTTGTATCCTGGGGGTCTGAGCTCCCAACGAAATGCTTATCTTCTGCACCCATGATTCTATCTCTCAGATAAATTTCTCTCAAAAATAACTTCTCCTTGGTAAATGTGTTTTTTCTTCAATTATGGTGCTATTGTCCAAATTTCTCTTGAGATATTTATTCCCCTGCTAGTGTTCACCACTTGCTTCCTATCTTTATTTCTGAATTTAGTATGTTCTTCCTCTTTCATTTTTGTTAACTTTCAATGCTCTGTAAATTCTAGATTGTACAAAACGCTTGTCAATTTTTCTTCATTGTGTCTCCGTTCATTTTCTTGGTGACCATGGGCACTCATTAATCACCAATTACTTTCCTACTCAATTAAACTCATAGATGATTTCCTATTGTTTTAATATATTCCTCAGTTTTTAACTTCCAACTTTTATGTGATCCATCTGCTAATATCAAATTCTAAAACACTTCAAGTTAAAATAATTGAAAATATACACATTTGAGGTTTTTTACTCTTTATATTTTCTTAAGTCTGAAACAAAAATTATTTCTTTCTAATTAAAATCGCATGAGTATATCTAAATTTATTTCCTTACAGTAATTCTTTCTCTGAGTGTACCCAGGATTTGATTTTCAGGTTCTGTTACTCCCCTGCTGTACCGTCTTATTAAATATGACAATAATCTAACAGCATTCCTTCACTTATTACTACCTATGCAAGCTGGAACATACTGATAACTTATGTTTACTACTGCTTCATCTCTACATTTATGAGCAGAGGTGACTTTGAATCCTGCCAAGAAGACTACCAGCATTCTGAGATCTCTAATCCAATTAAACCAATCTTATTTTTAACTATATTTACCATAATTGTCAAAGTCATCAACCTTGTAATAAAAATGTCAACTTCAATAAAATATGTTTTGCCTTTGTTCTGCATGAATATTTAGTATTTTCATTTAGAATTTTCAACAATTTTTATGGAATGAACATTTTTATTGCTTTTAATAAATAATGGAGTTACTTGTTACAGATCCATGAAAATATATGACATTCTTGTTGGGGATAGTAACTGGTGGTGTGCCATGTGTTTACTAGTATGTATATACTGAGGTCACTGGGAGAATTGCCCCCAAGCCATTGGTGAAATTCTGCAGAGATTCTAACAGAGGCTTGTTCCTGGTGTCACAAGGCTGTTTGTGAGCATTTTGGTTCAACATCTACCTTGCTGACACTTTTTTGAGACATAGTTTAGTCTAAAATATCTCTTCCTTCCTTTATTTTTACCATTACACAGGTAGACTTTGATCATTATTAGACAATTTCACAACCTTCTCCATCTCCCTCAGATACATTCTTTCTTTTGAGACCACCCTGGTGTGTATGCCTCTTGAATCACTCAGTAGAATATAGTCACACCATTACTGAATATTGAAATAAACATTGTATTTATTCAGCTAGATTCAAAATCACCATGTATAACAACCAATATTTGGAAGACAAGTGCACTGCTAGTCTTCTCAGCCATCTGTAGGCCAATATATCATATCATAATCAGTGCCAACAGACATTGATGTTCCAGTGCCTTCTGTTTTGAAAGGTTTCCATCAGCTCCTTCAACATTATACACATTCTTAGAGTTCTTGTATATATACTGTCCTCACTTTGATACTATATATTTTTGGTACTACTATAAAGTTTACTTCATTGCTTTCTACTTTTTTGTAGTTTGTGTAATATGCTGGCAAAACACGTTATTCGTTCTTTTTTTCTACTATTGACTTCTTGTGTCATGGGTGACCATAAAAAATGGGACATTTTTATAGTTCATTGGGTTTAATCTCACACAGGAGGCATGACTAAATGGAAACAATTTCTAGCCTGGAAAAATAATTTTTGAAGTTCTAAGGCCTTATGATATTTGAAAAGTTATAAATATCTATGAAACTTCAGCTCAGACTAAGATGGTAGCAAACCAGTAAGCCTATTCCTGTAAAAAACTCCAGGACTGAATTTGCATTTTATCCTTGCTGTAATCTGTATATTTCTGCCTTAAGACAATTTTTGTTATGGTATCATTGCATGTCCTGGTATACAGAGTTCACTTACATTGAATCATTACCTTCACTTAACGATGACATGAATTTTTTCCTTAATGAATATTTTCTTTTTTTTAAATTTTTTTAACAACTTTATTTTACAAAACAAAGATAAATGTACAGATTTTAATCATTTTTGCATAAAATTATACAATACATTTTTGTCAGTACTTGTTTTTTTAACAAAGTTATTTTACAAAACAAAGATAAATGTACAGATTTTAAGCATTTTTTGCACAGAATTATACAATACATTTTTGTCAGTACTTTTTTTCAGATTTTAAAATAATTTTTACATAAAACTATATGAATATAATTTTTAGTCAGTACTTGATTTTTTTAAAGGTTTGATAGTATGCATTGAAAATTTAATAGTTACAATGAGCATAAAATACATGTAAAACAAAATGTAACATGGAAATAGTCAAAGTTTTCTTGTTGTGTAAGGATTTTTTTGTTTTGTTTTGTTTTCTTTATTTCTTGGACTTCATACAGTCTGTGAGTTGTTTCTGGAGCAGCGCGAGCCGCTGATGTTAGCATCCCATTATCAGTGACTGCATATTATGTCTGTTCTTTTGTGACTGGGTTATCTCACTCAGAATGATATTCTCTAGATGCAGCCATTTTCTTAAGAATTTGGTCAAATCATTGTTTCTGGTGGCTGAGTAGTATTCCATTGTGTAAATGTACCACAATTTTTGTATCCATTCATGTTCTGAAGGACATCTGGGTTCTTTCCAGCTTCTGGCTATTATAAATACAGCTGCTATGAACATTGTGGTGCATATATCTTTGTTGTGTATTAAAGTGTCTCTGGGGTATATGTCCAGAAGTTGAATAGCTGGATCTTCAGGTAGTAAATGTCCAATTTTCTGAGGTATCACCAGACTGATTTCCAGAGTGGTTGTATTAGTTTGCAACCCCACCAACAGTGGAGGAGTGTTCCTCATTCTCTGCAACCTCGCCAGCATCTGTTGTCATCTGAGTTTTGAATCTTGGCCAGTCTGACAGGTGTGAGGTGGAATCTCAGGGCTGTTTTGATTTGCATTTCCCTGATGGCTAAGGATGTCAAGCACTTCCTCAGATATTTCTCAGCCATTCGATATTCCTCAACTGAGAACGTTTAGTTTAGCTCTGTACCTCGTTTTTTAATAGGGTTATTTGATTCTCTGGTGTCTAGCTTTTTGAGTTCTTTGTATACCTTAAATATTATGCCTCTAACTGATGTGGAGTTGGTAAAGATCTTTTCCCATTCTGTTGGTTGCTGTTTTGTTTTCTTGACAATGTCCTCAGCCTTACAGAAACTTTGCAATCTCATTAAGTCCTATTTGTTAATCTTTGTCATTAGAGCTTGAGCCATTGGTGTTGTGTTCAGAAAATTTTCTCCTGTGCCTATATGTTCTAAAGTTTTCCCTAATTTCACATTTAATAATTTCAGTGTATCTGTTTTAATGTGGAGATCTTTGATCCAGTTACACTTGAGATTTTTGCAAGGAGATAAGAAAGGGTCTATTTTCATTCTTTTGCATGCTGAGTGCCAGTTGGTCCAGCACCATTTGTTGAATAGGCTGTCCTTTTTCCATTGAAGGTTTATGGCTCCTTTGTCAAAATTCAGGTGACCATATAAATGAGGGCTCATTTCTGGATCTTCTATTCTATTCCATTGATCCACATGCCTATTTCTGTACCAGTACTATGCAGTTTTCAGCACAATTGCCTTGTAATATAGCTTGAGGTCAGGAATAGTGATTCCCGGAGATGTTTTCTTGTTGTTGAGGATGGATTTCGCTATTCTAGGTCTTTTGTTGTTCCATATGAAATTGCACATTGATCTTTCCAATTCCATGAAGAACTGTGTTGGAATTTTGATGGGGATTTCGTTGAATCTGTAGATTGCTTTTGGTAGGATGGCCATTTTTAAAATGTTGATCTTTGAAATCCATGAGCATGGGAGATCTTTCCATTTTCTGACATCCTCCACAATTTCCTTCTTTAGAGGTTTAAAGTTCTTGTCATACAGGTCCTTAACTTGCTTAGTTAGAGTCACACCAAGGTATTTCATAGTTTTTGTGACGATTGTGAAGGGTACCTTTTCCCTAATTTCTTTCTCCACATGTTTGTCCTTTGAGTATAGGAAGACTACTGATTTGTTCGAGTTAATTTTGTATCCAGCCACTTTGCTGAACTTGTTTATCAGCTGTAGGAGTACTCTGGTGGAATTTGTGGGTTCACTTTAAGTACACTATCATGTCCTCTGCAAATAGTGATGCTTTTACTTCCTCCTTTCCGATTTGTATTTCCTTGATCTCCTTTTGCTGTCTAATTGCTCCAGCCAGGACTTCCTGTACTATGTTGAATAGGTAGGGGGAGAGTGGGCAGCCTTGTCGAGTCCCTGATTTTAGTGGGATTGCTTCAAGTTTCCCACCATTAAGTTTGATGTTGGCTGTTGGTTTGCTGTATATTGCTTTTATTATGTTTAAGTATGGACCTTGGATTCCTGTTCTTTCCAGGACTTTTAACATGAAGGGGTGTTGAATTTTGTCAAATGCTTTCTCAGCATCTAGTGAGATGACCATGTGATTTTGGTCTTTGAGTTTGTTTATATGGTGGATTACATTGATGGATTTTTTTGTATTAAACCATCCCTGCATCCCAGGGATGAAGCCTACTTGGTCATGATGAATAATCGTTTTGATGTGTACTTGGATTCGGTTTGCAAGGATTTTGTTGAGTATTTTTGCATCAATGTTCATAGGTGACATTGGTCTGAAGTTCTCTTTCCTTGTTGGGTCTTTGTGTGGTTTAGGTACGACGGTTATTGTAGCCTCAAAAAATGAGTTAGGTAGTATTCCATCGGATTCTACTTTTGGAATAGTTTGGAGAGTATTGGTGTTATATCCGCAATAAATATCTGAACCTGTCTGGACCTAGGCTTTTTTTAGTTGGGAGGCTTTTGATGACTTCTTCTATTTTTTTCAGGTGTTATAGGGTTATTTAGATAGTTTACTTGGTCCTGGTTTAACTTTAGGATCTTGTATCTGTCTAGGAATTCGTTCATTTCTTCCAGATTTTCCAATTTTGTGGAGTATAAATTTTTGTAGTAGGATCTGATGGTTTCTTAAAATTCCTCAGTTTCAGTTGTTATGTCTACACATTCCTTTCTGATTTTTTTAATTTGTATGCTCTCTCTTTGCCCTCTAGTTAGTCTGGCTAAGGTTTTAAAATCTTGTTGATTTTCTCAAAGAACCAACTCTTGGTTTTTTGAATTTTTCAATGATTTTTTTTGTTTCTATTTGGTCTATTTCTTCCCTAATTTTGATTATTTCTTCCTGTCTACTCTTCTTGGGCATATCTGCTTCCTTTTGTTCTAGGGCTCTTAGCTGTGCTATCAGGTTGCTGATGTAAGCTCTCTCCAGTTTCTTTTTGGAAGTACTTAGGGCTATGAGTTTTCCTCTCAGTACTACTTTCATTGCATCCCATAGGTTTGAGTATGTTGTGTTTTCGTTTTCATTGAATTCTAGAAAATCCATAATTTCTTTCTTTATTTCTTCTTTGACCCTGCTATCGTGTAACAGAGCGTTGTTTATTTTCCATGTGTATGTGGGCTTTTTTTTGTCTTTGTTGTTGTTAAAGACCAGCCGTAGACCATGGTGATCAGAGAGGATGCATGGGAGTATTTCAATCTTCTTATATCGATTGAGGCTCATTCTGTGTCCAATTATGTGGTCAGTTTTCGAGAAGGTGCCATGGGGTGCTGAAAAGAAGGTGTATTCTTTTACTTTAGGATAATATGTTCTGTATATATCTATTAATTCTTGTTGGTTCAAAGTCTCTGCTAGTTTGGCAGTGTACTTGTTCAGTTTCTGTTCCATGATCTGACCATTGGTGAGAGTGGGGTATTAAAGTCTCCCACTGTTATTGTGTGGGGTAAAATGTATTTTTTATGCTTTAGTGGGGTTTCTTTTATGAATGTGGGTGATTTTTTATTTGGAGCATATATGTTAAGGATTGAGAGTACCTCCTGACGGATTTCCCGGTAATGAGTAAAAAGTGTCCTTCTTTATCTTTTTTGATAACTTTTGGTTGGAAATTTACTGTGCCTCTTAATTGATACTCTTCTCCCTCTTCTATTCTTATTATCCTTAGGTTCGGTCTTCTCATTGTGTCTTGGATTTCCTGGACATTTTGGGTTAGGAGCTCTTTGTTTTTTGCATCTTCTCTGGCTGTTTTTCTATGTTTACAATGTTGTCTTCAGCCCCTGAGATTCTCTCTTCCATCTCTTGTAATCTATTGGAAATGCTTGATTCTGTGACTCCTTATTTCTTTTTTAGGTGTTCTACCTCTAGGGTTATCTCTTTTAGTGTTTTCTTTATTGTGTCAATTTCAGTTTTAAATTCCCTCCTCCATTTCTTCAATCTTTGGTTCTGTTTTCCTCTAGTTCTTTGAGTTCTTTGAGTGTTTTTCTTGTTTCCTCTTTAAAAGCTTCTGAATCTTTTTGCTTTTCCTCCCATTCTTGTTTAAGTATCTCTATCAGCATCTTGAGGTGTGACTTCAGTTCTGTGTCTTCTTTTTCTTGAGTGTTTGGCATTCCGGGGTTTGCTGTTATGGGAGAGCTGGGTTCTGGTGTTGCCAGGTTGTCTGGTTTCCTTGGGATATACTCTTTTGCTTTCCTCTTGCCATTATTTTGTCAGTGATATGTTCTCGTCTTTCCCTTGTATCTGGTCTGTGTCTTTGGATCTCCACTGCTCCAGGTGGCAGATGGGCCAAGCCCTGTTTTATGCCTCATAGTCGCAGGGTGGGAACAGATGTTCCAATGTTCTGTTCCTGGTCCCTGCATCGGGCAGGGCAGGGGTGTGCTTTCTGTGTGCACTCCGCAGAGATCTCTCTGCTCCCTGGCTGCCTAGATCTTCTACTCACCAGTTTTTCAACCTTTAGGACCTGCCAGTCCGGGTGGCAGGTGGGCCATGCTCTGTTCTCAAATATTTTCTATTCAAACAAATATATCAATAAATTCATGAGTATTTTACTTTATATTTTCTCTGCTGTGTTTTAAAATAGCATTTTTTTTCTTGAGAAATTTGGATTTGCTAATAGCTAATCATTAACTAAATGTAGTGATTTATCAGTTTGCATTAGTGGTTATTAGTTTGATGTCAAAGGGTAACTCTTCAGATTATATCATTACACTCATGGGCTATATCCAATGTGACACACAGTATCATTTTCCACAGAGAAAGGCATGTGACCATCTATTTCAGATTAGAATTATCTGTACACACTGACTTTTGCTCTTTTACAAGGATAATGAACTTTGATTCACTTCCAGGTCATTGTCATTCTGTTTCCTTTTTCCTGGTTGGTTTTTACTTCATATTTGTTTCATCATCTGTTTTTTTTTTTTTCCTTAAGAGGCAGAAGATATCATTTTTTCTAAATGAAATCTCCCTTTTGCACCACCTGCCTGGGTAAGCTAATTTTTTTTTATGTTATAAAACATTCTGGGTGCTTCATGTATTCCATACTGCCCAACATCTACACAACCACTATCACCAAAAAAACTACCACCAACATTACCACTAAAACTATCACAAACACTGTGACCACTGACCACCATTAACATTCATTTGTTTTTCCCTACTTCTATACTATGATTTATATGTGGTCTGTTTCCAACAAAACCCCAGTAAAGGTTGTTTATCTCTGGAGCAATAGTATTGAGAACTAAAACCTTTTATGGGTGGTCGAAGTTATCAGGGATCCACTTCACAATTAAATTGATAATTTTCTTATAGAAATGGGCAAACAATAAAGTTGGGCTCTTTATCTAGTACCATTTTCAGTCATAAGTAAAAATTGTATAGTATGCTTCTTAGAAGTCTGCAGAGTCTCACCCCTTGATCTTGAATTCCAAATCTGTGACTCAAAATACAACTTATTTATCTTATAAATTGCCAAGCTTCAAGTATTCTGTTATAGCAACAAAGAAAACAGAACATTTCCTTGTCACTGCTTCTATTTAACCTAATATTATCCATTATTTAGCTTTCAGTGATGAAATTAGTGGTCCGATATTTCATATATCTTTAATATTACTTTCAGATTAAGTATTATATAAATATTTGTAGAAAGTATTGTTTTCTATGCAAGTGTAAAAGTTTCCTTCTGTCTCTA
The DNA here is from genome assembly GCF_963924665.1 of Micromys minutus. NCBI lineage: Eukaryota > Metazoa > Chordata > Mammalia > Rodentia > Muridae > Micromys > Micromys minutus. The sequence goes on along the minus strand of NC_137976.1, from coordinate 42,639,463 downwards.
GATGGCCTTTCCTTCAGTCTCTGCTTGACATTTTGTCTCTGTATTTCCTCCTGTGATTATTTTGTTCCCCTTCTCAAAAGAACTGAATTCTCCACCTGGGGATCCATCCTATATACAGTCATCAAGCACAGACAATATTATGGATGCCAAGAAGTGCATGCTGACAGGACCCTGATATAGCTGTCTCCTGAGAGGCTTTGCCAGAGTCTGACAAATACAGATGTGGATGCTTGTACTCAGCCATTGAACTGAGCAAGAGGTCTCTAATGGAGGAGTTGGAGAAAGAACTGTAGCAGCTGAAGGAGTTTGAAACCCCATAGGAAGAACAACAATAACAACCAACCAGACCCCCAGAGCTCCCAGGGACTAAACCACCAACCAAAGTGTACACATTGAGGAACTCTGGCTCCAGCTTTATATGTGAATGTGAATGGACTTTTCAGGTATCAAAGGGAGAAGATGGCCTTGGTCCTGTGATAGCTTGATGCCCTATTGTTAGATGAATGCCAGGGAGTGGATGTGGGAGAGAGTTGGTGGGGGAGCACTCTCATAGAAGCAGGTGGAGGTGAGAAGGGATAGGGGATTTCCCCAGGGGAAACCAGTTAAGGGGATATCATTTAAAATGTAAATAAAATATATCCAATAAAAATAATTTCCTTTATCGTGAGACGAAAAAAATCCATGTGATTGTTAATGAAGAGATTTCCATCTTCAAATACAGTTTGAAATCATAGTTATCTGTTATGATACAATAAATATAATAATGATACATATTTCCTGTTTGGAAATAAAGTTCTGGCTGAGCTATAATGCCTAAAATACATATGGCTAGCAATTTGTAAAGTGCAGTCAGTAACCTTGTTGTTACTGTCCCACACCACCCCAACCCCAAAGAACTCATTGTGGAAAATCTCTAGTTTCTCAGGAGGCAGTGCATTTCAAACAGGAATATGGGTCAGACAACTTTGGATAAAGGCAAATGAATTCCAAATGATAAAGATTGAAACACTCATAACCAAGCAGTATAAGGGCATGCTATGAGTACCATAGTATTAAAATGAAGTGTGACAATATGTCCTGATACGAGTCTTAAACAGAACCCAAATAACTGTGTTATTTGTTTGATATATATTAGAAATCAATGTGGAATACCTGGAAATTCAACCATTGTATATCGACTGTTTCCCCTTGTCTGATTGTCACCTTACATTACCCAATGTTTATATTAAAGAATATCCACATTTTAAAAAATCAAGTTCACGTAGTTGATTTAGCTTTTTTAATTATCCATGCTAAATTACAATATATTTGAATAAACCTTATTACTTGAATAACTTACTTAATCTTGGTATTCCAAGTCAAGAAAAATTCATTTACTCTGCAACAAATTATCTTCTGAAATCACCTTGACCAGAGTTTCATTGTTAAATATAAAGTTCTCTTGTTGCATTTCTTGGAAACATTCTTTAAATTATATAAGTTTTAATTACCTATCAGAAAAAAAACAATAATATTACTGTGTTTTAATGTTTTAAAAATTAAATATGATATACATAAAATTACCATAAAATCTTGCCAATATAGTAGACACTTATAGAAGAGTAGTACTTGAAACATATTTATAGTAATCTTTAAAATGCTGCCTGTCTTTCTTAAGTCATTTCATATTCTTTTGCGTAATTAATTTTTCTTAAGATCTTCCAGCAATAGATTGTGTTATAACAATTTTAAGCTGCATTTTTACTGAAATAAAAATGGAATAATTTGAGGAATTTGAATATTTTAGCAATGGCATATTCTAATTATAAATTGAAGCCAAGTACAATTACTTGTAAAATGGAGTCTCAAAGAGTATAATGTCTAGAAAATTCGGTCTGTGGCATGTCATGAATTCCTTGATTACATAAACTGAGTACAGATATTCAGTCTAAAGGAGGGGCAACTCTGTTCCCTGAGTTTGGTCCTGGATAGCAATAAGAGGAAAGGTGATATAAGAATAGGCAAGCATGCCTCTCTTTGCTGGAGACTGTGGAACTGTTGTAATGACTTCAAATTCCTGCTCTCTTCACAGAAAGACTAACTGGAGTTATGAGCTGTGATAACTGTTTTCTCCCATAAGTTGTTGATTATCAGGTATTTTATCATAACAATGGAGATGGAACTAGGGTCATCTCATAATTAAGGTGATTCTTTGCTTAGTGTATGCATGCATTCATGCTATATTAAGATTTAAGTAATATGGATAAAATTTAACACCAAGAAAAAGAAAGGCATGCAGAAATGTGTAACATAATCAGGAAGTTATGCAAGAGAAAAATCAATTCACCACAAGTATTTCCAAAGTCTCATTTTGTAATGTTGAATCTTCAACTTTGTTAAGTGCTTGATTGTATATCTGTATTCTTCAGTTTTATAGAAGTATTCCAGGGAATGGACAAATGGTAGCTACTACTGTAAAGGCCCAAACTCTCACAGTGTCTTAGCACCCATTAGTAGATCCAAAGTTTTAATTCTCATTATTGCTATATTTGATTTATTCAGCTCTGTCTTACATAATAACACAGGTAGCTCTGGTGTCTCTACTACACAGATTTTCTTAGCATTTCGTTGGGAAATTTGGGAAAGTTGCTTCTTTTAACCTCTGTAAAATGTCTGTCATTTACCTATTTATCATGCAGAGGGACTTTTTCCAAGCAATGCGAAGGAAGCATGAGAATGCTAATGCTCAATCATCTCTCATTACATAAAATAAAACATGGATTGGCCTTTAACAGTAAGAATATAATTTTTAAATTCCATTTCATTCTCTCAAAAGAGGTAATAAATTAAGTTCAGACAAGTTATAGTTATACATTCTTTCTCTTCAATATTTGTCCTTTCTTGCCCTTCTCTTATGTCTTATAAAATACTTTTGTTTTTTATTTATGACATTCACATCTTGTTTTGTTAAATTTGAATCAACATGAATCCTTCACTATTGCAGAAAAGATATTTCTTTAACCTTATCAAAATTGAGCAAAGTTGTCATGACATTTAGGGAGAAAACTTTTGACAAGAAGTGAAGAGAGCAAGTCTCAGCAAAAATAAAACTCGAGGTTCTCCCGTGTGATGGTACATTTTATTTACTTATCAAATATTGACTGAATGGCTCCTATGCATGCTTATATAAGCATTTCATGTATATCAGGAAGTAAAAATAATATCTTCTTATATAACAACTATATACAAAATGCCATAAAGTAAATGATACCTCAAAATAGTTCCAAATGGGAACAAGGAGTTGAGAGTTGCGATGCATTTCACCATGAAGAATAACAGCAATAACTTCCTATTTTTTTTTCTGCAGTGAACCATAGATAGCATAAAATGGTTAAGCAAAAACAATCTTGCATAGTGTGGTTGACTCAGTAGTTAAAAGCACTGACTGCTCTTCCAGAGGTCCTAAGTTCAAATCTAAGCAACTACATGGTGATTCACAACCATCTGTAGTGGCACCCTATGCCCTCTTTGGGTGTGCCTGAAGACAGTGACAGTATACTAATATACCTGAAATAAATAAATCTTTTTTAAAAATTCAGTTTATGGTATCAGAGAAAGAAGCATGTTTTTGATCACTGTACTCTTTTCCAGCTAAATCCCACAGTAAACTATGAAACTCCTTGGTCTCAGAGGTGTAGCAAATAAAGAAAGACTAAACAACAAACAAAACAGAAAGATGAAGTTCCTAAAAGATCTGGAAGCTTTTTAGGCACTCTGGAAAAAAAATCTACTTTTGAGACAAATATGTTCATGTTTCATCACTGTCCAAATATCTAGATCTGGGAAAATTAAAAAAAATCAGCAAAACTGAGCACCAGCTATAGAAGTAATGATGACTCTGTGTTTAAAGTTCAAAACTAGAAAGAGTTGCAAAAGCAATGCTGTAAATTTTGTCTTGTTCATAAAGAGAAAAAAACATAAATAAAAATGTTATTACTCCAAAGTATTCTGGAATGACATAGGGTGAGGTCTTGCTATGACAATAATGTCAAGTTCCTAGTAAGGATGGGCAGCCACAGTTTGGTTAGCTTCACCAAGTTATGAATAATCTTAATTCCCATGGAAAATTAAATTTATTACTGTCCAATTCCCCACACCTTGAAACATTCATAGGACAAAGTTTGTGCAATTTCTCTTATTGGACAGTCTGATTATAGAAAACAAACTCAAAAATCTAAGATAAGAAGACAACTAATGGCAATTTGTTAAGAACATACTTCATAGGATTATTTCTTGAATAGAACTTGACAGTTGGATAGCATCCAGTAGCTAGTAGTGTTTTACGTCTTTTCACAGGAGAACTTACAAATGGCCTTACTGTCCCATGTGAATGTTACCATCATTAATGTCTATTCCCATCATCCCAATTTTAATCTTGGAATCTTCCCAGAAAGCCTTAAAAGCTGAAATAACATTAATAGCATATATAAATTAATGAAAATATGTAGTGTATTTGATACAAACAGCCTAGCTCTTGGTGCAATAATTAATGAATCGACAATTGATGCTGACTCCTTATGATAACAATGTACAGTGTACAACGGGTAGGTAAGTAAAACAGCTAATACATGGCTACCAGCAATGCAAAAGCTGTGTTTTAGATCTTATAAAATGAACTTGCTTTCAAAGAAGAGTTGGAAGCAAAGAAAGCATTGAGTCCGGAGAGAACAAAATCTCAGCTACAGGGAGATAACAAGAGTATATCTGTCAGTGTGAAAGTACATATGATCAGCCAATACGTTTTTCTCATCAATATTCACAAATTGAGGTATATATATATATATATATATATATATATATATATATATATATATATATATATATATATATATATATATATAAATGAGTTTAGTGTCATAAGAAAGTTGATATGGAATTTTAAGAATGAAAGGTGACACCAGGGAAGGCTAATGTAATATATGTTTAAGTGACGTTTATGAAAGTTATCTTTTTGAAGCATATTATTTCAAATAAGGATAGTTCATTTGAAAGAAAATTTATTCCTCAAAATAGTGTTATCATTAAAAATTGACCTATATTTCCTCTTTTTAATTATACATAAAGGTATATTTAGAGTGCAGGAAGAAAATTTGTAACCAAATTATACAGAAGTAATGAGATGATATGTAGCAAATTACAAGTCATCGGTGATAAATGCAAATGGATTTATATAAATGTTATTATAGAATATTTTGGCTAATGTATCCAGGCATCTCCTTTATTGGGCAAAACACATTATCATAACTCAAAGAGAGAGGGAGGGAGAGGGGGTGAGGGAGTATAACATTATATCTCATCTCAAATATCCTAGATTCAGGTCCTGCTGTAGTTATAACAGGAAAGTCTAAACTCTGGCCCTCAACATTCTCATCTGTTCAATAACTACTTAATAGGGTACTTTAGCAGATGAATGGCAACATGCTCTAATTAACAACAATACTATCCACCAAATTATAAATGTTAAATGATATTTAACTTCCAATTTCATTATTTTTAAGTATTTTAAGGTATAGTTCATTGTAATTGTTCAAAAATGGGTTTATGAAAAATGCTTAGTAGTGGTGAGAAAACAGAGATTTAAAATTTAATGGAAAAATGAACAAAAATGCAGGGAGAATTTATAAGTTCCAACTAAAGAAAAGAAATATGTCTGACCTCAAAGAACTGAAAAACATAACATGATATTAGTCCTAAAATCTACCAATTCAGAAATCAGATATAATGTTAACTGTAATAATAATTAAGGCTTGAGCTAGGTATAGTCAACATAAAAGTATTCATGGACTACAGCGATGTTCATTTATTTTACAATGCCAAATAGAGATAGGTTCAGATAGCGAGTGTTGAACAACCCTCCCCATACAGAGTGCAGTGAGATGGGGGGAGGGGAAGACAGGACAGAAGTGAGAGTGGAAGAGAACAAAGTACAGAGCATCTAAAAATGAAATCGAAACCAATGCAATGCAATGGAGGAAACTCAATTTCAAAATAAAAGTTACCTCATTGAGAAATTTACAATCACCATTTTCACCACTCAGCGTTCAGGAAGAAGAAAAACATCTAGATTGAAGAATTGCAACATTATTTGTTGTTCCTTAAATATGAAATTTGAAATACTTGAACGATTTCATTTGGAGTCCTGTGTGCTAAGAGGTAGCAAAAAATAAATGGCTTATAGTCATCTTTGCCAAAGATCTGGGGCTATCAGAGTTATTTTGTGTACGACTCTGGGAAAACAACTATGCAGAGTAAAAGTTCAAAGTGGATTTATTTGCATTGAACAAGTGCATGTGGTTTCAGTTTATTCCCTTCTCTACACTCATTCCATACTTAGGCAGGGAGGGAGAATCATTTTTTTCTGAGGATGTGACCATGGGTAGGGTTTCCATACTCTATCAGATGTCCCCACACCCATGTGCAAGCAAACAGCATTAAGTGGACTGGATGGGCAATCAAAACAAGGCAAAAGGTATAAAATTGGGAGGAGGAAGAAGGTGAATGGAAAGTTGCATGGGGTAAATGGACCTATATTTTATTGTATATATGCATTACATTATCAAAAGCAACAAAAAATTAAAATAAATGTAAAAAGAAAATAGGTCAGGCAGCAGTGAAAAGTTCTTAGTAAATCCCTCTAAGTTCAAAAGTTGAAACTTCAGGGAGGAGACAAAAATACCAGCTGAAAACAGCTACTCAGAGCCAGTTAGCATTCAAATATGTTTTAGAATTGTCTTTACTTTCTGTTTTAAAAGAGTGTTGGTGGCACACCTCATGACCCATTCATTATACCTGATGTTTCTTGAGAAAGTTAATTGCTTCTTAAAGTTAGCTTTTATGCCGAAAGAAATATGCCTTTTCAGTCTAGGGTGAAATCAGTAACAGAAACACAATAGCAATTAAATGAAAGGTTAGCCTTCTGCTAACCCTATGTGCTGTCTCAGCCTGACAGGGTAAATTTGACTAGGGAGATGCCTGTTCTTCTCTGCCCTCCTGGCAAGCCAACCATCTGGCCAGTTGCACCTGCTTTCAACAACCCAACTAGTCTCATGAGCCCTATATTGCTTTTAATGGAGTGGGAGCTAATGGGACTTCAATTACATGTGGAACAGGATGGAAATGTGTGAAGAGGAGGCCCAGGCAAAGCCAATTATCTAACTCAAATCTCTAACTAAACAGAGTAATCAGAAAGATTAACATAACAAGATTATGCTATAAAATAGCAACTAAGATGATGAATGTGAGAGAGAGAGAAAGAGAGAGAGAGAGAGAGAGAGAGAGAGAGAGAGAGAGAGAGAAAATGATGGTGGGCGGGGGAGAAACAAAACTCCATCTGCCTATGTAAGAGGCTCCAGCTTCTCATTCATATTAAAGATATTTCTGAACTACACTCTGAGACAAATTGCTTCAGGGAGCAGGCTTTCAATATCCCTATTCTTTTGCTAGCTTGGGGTACATAATGAGGGTGCTTCTGCTGTCAGATCCATGCTGAAAACAAATTAACATGAAAAAGAAGAAAAGCTCTCCAAATAGTAGAAACAATGATGGTGTATTAAAGTAAAAATCGACAAAATAACATATATGTGGATTTTGCCTCATTTCATACATCATTTCTTATCATCAAATCTCAGGGGCAGTCTCTGCTTTTCTTCCTTGATCTTATTGTTTCTATCTGAGTAAGTTTTCTTAGCAATATCCACACTGCAGTATCAATGCTTCTTCTAGACGGGATGACTGAGCACTTGAGCTATGTCCATAGCTCTTGGTGCACATTGTCCAGTATGTGCACCAAGAAAGGCCTGTGCAATTTCCTAGTCTTGTACCAGTTATGTTGTAAAGAAATTGACCTCACATGTTCAAAATATTAAAATAGAGATGTTTGCAATCAGTTCTCCGGAAGTTATCCAGTGAACAGCAAGTAGACATCACTTTGTGTGGGTATTCATGGTTCATCTCAAATTAACCAACTCTTTAGAGATATTTCCTTGAGACTGAGTCAGACACAAATCTGTCTGTTCTTAAAAATAGATTGTTTTTATTAACTAGAAACTGTCTAAATTAGCATTTGTGAGAAAATTGGAAATGATTGCTTTTTAAGATCAAAGGCACTGTAACTCTCCACGTTTACTGAGGACTGCTTCATTGTATGAGATCAGAAAGATAGTCAATATGTTTCTCCTGAAGAGCCTAGTGCTTGTAAAATCCAAAACCTTTCTAGGTTTTATGTAGTGCCATTAGAAATTTTTGTCTCCAAATTCTTCAAATTTGCAAAGATACCATAAGCATTTGGGCAGTTATAAAAATGAATACTCCTAGTACAAAAGTTTTAAAGTTTGCAAAAAGATTTCACTAAAGATGTGTGTGTGTGTGTGTGTGTGTGTGTGTGTGTGTGTGTGTGTGAATGTGTGCATGGTTGTGTTCATTTCTGTGTGTTTGTATAGTGTTTGGGTGTGTTTTTTATGTGTATACAAGTGTTTCTCTCTCTTTGTGTGTGTGTGTGTGTGTGTGTGTGTGTGTGTGTGTGTGTGAGCGAGAGAGAGGGTGGTGGTGGGGAGAGAGAGTCTAAACCCAGTTAATATAGACACTGGTTATGAAGGTTTCAGTTATATGGGTGAGTTCTCATGATTTCATATTAAAGTGCAAACTAAAACAAAAGAAAAAAAATTCTCTTTTATTCCATTAAACATGCAACCAACCAACCAATGAAAAACTAAAAATATATTTTCTTCTGTTATTTCACCAGTAAATATTATAGTATCCATAATAACATAACACTGGATTGTATGCAAAATTGCTCTCTCAGAAAGGAAGACAAAGTCATTGTGTTTGCTCAGGGTACTTTGGAATATAATTTGTTTGTTTCAGTATAGAATATGAATGTATGACATATGTTTAATCTTTCAGGAAGAGGTAAAGTACTTTGAAATATGTCAGCTATGTGCCTGGCACCAGGAAATACATGCAGACATAGTACCCACATGAATAAAATTCATATAATTTAAAAAGAAAGTAAATAAATTTCATAAAATTGACAAGAGAATTGGTAGATGCTGGACTTCCACATAGGCTCTGTTGATTTCCAGCATTTTTATATTTAAAAATATATTCTTGATACTGCCTAGATGTCAAAAGTCATAGCAAAACAAATCCAAAAAATGGACACATATGATTGGTTGATTTTCAAATAAATTGCTAACTTATTTAGAGGCAGCTGTATATCTTTTGTAAATTGTGTTATTCCAGTTTGGGATTGACTTACAGACAAAATACTGAGCGCTAATATGGGCACTCAGGTATTGATATTCACTCCTTCTTTCCTGTGAAGAAGCAAGTGAAAGTGATAAGAATGTTCATTTTCACAGCTATAATGCCCCTTGATAAATAGATTTTCCCCTTCCTTTTTTATTCTCCAAGTGGAAACTAAAACAAAACAAACAAACAAACAAACAAACAAACAAAAAACAACTATCTTCTTCTCTTACTCCATCAGGAAATAACAATAGCATCAGTAATGACATAAACAGAATAAAGCCATCAAATGCCACAAATGTCACATAATAGGAAAGAGCTGTCTCTATCTAGTCTTGGAAATAACAGGAGGTATTCATTTTGGAGTTGCCCCTCTCACACATTGGTTATTTACCATCTTTTGCTCAGAATAAAGGGCCAATTTTTAAAAAGTAGTTCTGGGTAGGAACTCTTCAGTTCATTCTACATGAGTGTCTCTACATTCTCTTCAACAGAATTATGCTACCTATACAGAAAACTTAAAGACCTCTTCATTCTGTTTCTACCTACATGTGATCTAGTCAAATGAAAAGAATTCCTCTAACATCAGGTTTTCAACCTAGGACAATGCAAAGAAAGCACAACCAGCCCTTTCTGGTTTGGGTTCCAAAAGTATTTTTCTATCTATCTTGGGTATTTGAAGCCACCAGGAGACTCTATAAACTGAAAATATAAAACCTAGGCAAGATGGCTATGCATCAGGATATTTTAGAAAGCAAATAGAGTAGATTGTACCACTTCTCATCTTTGACATATATGGACATATTTAGTAGCCATAAAATTTCCAGGCTCAGGTGTATCATTTTTCACCACAATTTGCCTTTAGACAATTCTTTGATCGGGTTCTTTAGCCAGTGATTTCAATGCTGTACCAGGATGAAGGGTATGAATACCAATAAACTCATAATTGATAAAATCATCAATCCCCATTCTTCTAGCCTCTGAGGGAATAATTTCTTCATTAAATCCCAAACCTCCTTCTGAACTTGCTCTTCTTCATAGCAATCAGCTACTAATGAAGGCCTTGGGTTTCTTAGAAAACCATACATGTCATGGAGCTATATTTGTCAGATCATCCCCCTTCAGGGAGTCCCATTGATCAGGCCTTGTCTGCTTGCATTAGTCAGCCTCATTAATGTCACCTCACAAGCCACAGCACTCCAGCGTGCTTGGGTTTGCCTGACACACTGCATCTTCGAACTCAGACTTCTAAGGAGCCCTTTGAGATTTGGCTTACTGAGGGATTTGGTGGAAGTGGCACTTTAATAAAAGACACGCACCAGAGCATAATTAACTACTACCTAGCCCACTGCAGCTGGGGGTAGTAATATAATCCATTTGTCACCTATGAAGATGATGACTTTTTCTTAATGAAAAATGCAAGATGGGAAAGGAAACTATTAAAGTAAAATCCAAAGAGGGGCCATTTCAAAGGGCAGTGTTAATAGAAACGTTTTCTATTGCTCTCTACTTCAACAAGTTCAATCCTTGACCTATCATATTGTTTAGTGAGATTAAGGAAAACAGACTCAGGAGGACAGATAGCAGAGTCAAAACAAAGGCCATGGATTGACAAGAAACACATTTAACAAAAGAGGTAAATGTTTATTTGAATTGTGATAAATATTGTTAGAAGAAGATCAAGATGTGGCAAATTTAAATCTCTGTCATGGCAGGATTCCCTGAGCTGAGAGCTGTGTGTAGGATCATTTAACTCATAACAATGCATCCCAGAATTAAAGGTGACAGGAAAGAAAAGCAGAGACAGATGATAAATATGCTAGTTGACAAAGCCCTCTTCTGTTCTTTTTGTATTTTCTCAATGACAGCTTCTTTGAAGGAATTAAAATAAGCTTGAAATTTTCGTATTTATACCCAATTTGCAATGCTAGGCATGCATTCACACACACACACACACACACACACACACACACACACACAACACACTGCTTACTTGCCCTTCAGTCTTATTCCACTATGCAGCAGCTGTTCTGATCTAATTGCCTTTGCAAAGCCACAAAAGAAGTAAACGACTTTGTTTTATTTAAGCTGCAAATCAGATTCCCCTCAGCTATGGTTGGCATCTGGGTATATGACTCCCGGTGGGAAGGTAGTATCCAATTACTACCAAACATCACTATTTCCCTCAAGGAAACAAGTTAGGTACTCTGAGACAGTACAGGGCCAAACAGTTGGAAGGTTGGTTACCTTTGACATCCAAATATTTATCTAGTGTTAATAGGAATAGAATATGTTCCTGGTCAGATATAATGCACCATTAAAATGGGCAGTCTCAACACCCAGGGCTACAGCTGGTTAAAAGTAGTTTGTAGATATATTTTTAAGAAAATCTATAATTATCTGTGTAGCTTTGTTGTCATGATTTGTGGTGTAAGTTAGAAGAAGTTAGTATGGTTCTTTTCAGTTTTGAGAGTATAATCTTTTTATTCTTCCCCAAAATACAGGCCAATGGATCATGACGTCTCTCTATACTTCATACTTAAATTTTTAAAACCAGGAGCTCCAAAATACTAGAGTTGATTTTCATATACTTTCTGGTATAATTCAACCTAAGTTAAACTCAACTAAGAGTTAAACCTCACCGTACCTCATAAAGCTATGAATATTTTTCATTCATGCACAGAGTGTTTGTGCTTTACAATCCAATGTCTTTGATTGTAAAACTCTCCTCTGGGTTTCAAGGGGGTATTATGGTGGGTAGCATATGTTTTGTTTTATATTGTCAAATTGGAAGCAGGAAGAGAGATGAAATCTTTCCACTGAAAGATCCGTTGAAACAATTATGAAACTGGATTCTTGCTGTCGCATCAGATCCTGGCTTTTCTAATAGTTATAATCATTATGTACAGCATGAAACTTTGAGTTAGTAATTTACTTTTTTGCTGCAACTAACATTATTTCTAGATTTCTGTTAATTTTCTATTCTTTCTTGCATTATTCATTCAAGGATGCACCAAACTAGCCCTGAAAGCATTATGTGAGAAATATTTATGTTGTAAAAATACTTAATATAATGTTTCAATAAACTGATCTTTACTTAATTTATACTTACTTATGGGTATTTATCTTTGTAAAATTACTCTACATTGAATCAGTTGGAGTGACACTAGACTATCCAAAAGAAAATAAAACAATTGGATCATTCTTCTATTTCTAAATTATTAATCAAGTGATTAGTTATATCCTATGCTTATCATTCTATATATGCCAAAGGTTTCTATATATTTGACAGGTATGCATTTGCATGGACGATATATATCTCATTGAGAATAATTTAGGAAAAACTAACTGAAAGTAGCTATTTTTAATAGCTCAAAATTTTTGGCATCTCTAAAGTTTTGTCTATTGTTTATAAAGAAGCTTGCCAAATGTTTTCTTTTTTCCAAAAGTCTTAATAAATTTTCTTTTACAAAAGTCATTAAGTTTTTTTTTTTAATCATAAACATCTCTGGATAGCATATTGGCCGATATTCACCTATTGTCTCCACACTGGGAGAAATTGTGTCCTGTTCAAAGTCATGTGTCAAAATCCTAACCCCTCCTACCCCCAAAGGAGCACTCCTCCATTGTTGGTGGGATTGCAAGCTGGTACAACCACTCTGGAAAACACTCTGACAGTTCCTCAGAAAATTGGACATAGTACTACTACCGGAAGACCCAGCTATTTTACTCCTGGGCATATAACAAAAAGACACTCCAACATATAAACAGGGCACATGTTCCACTACGTTAATAGCAGCCTTATTTATAATAGCCAGAAGCAGGAAAGTACCCAGATCTCTTTCGACAGAGGATTAGATACAGAAATTGTGGTACATTTACACAATGAAGTATTATTAATCAGCTAGTAGAAACAATGACTTCATGAAATTCCCAGGCAAATAAATGGAACTAGAAACTATCATCCTGAGTGAGGTAACCCAGTCACAAAAGAACACACATGTTATGCACTCACTGATAAGTAGATACTAGCCCCAAAATGCTCTGATTACTCAAGAAACAATACACAGTCCTTATGAAGTTCAAAGAGAAGTATGGCCAGAATGTGAATGCCATAGTCCTTCTTAGAAGGGAGAACAAAACAGGGGAGGAAATACAAGAACAAATAGAGGAGCAGGGATGGAAGGAAATAACATTCAGACACTGCCTCACCTATGGATCCACCCCATATGCAGCCACTAAACTCAAGCACTTTTGCTGATGCCAAGAAGTGGTTACTGGAAAGAATCAGACATTGATGCCTCATGAGAGGCTCTGGAAGAGTCATACAGATACAGTTGAGGACACTTATAGCTAAGCAAAGGACTGAACATGGGGACCCCAGTGAAAGAGCTAGAGAAAAGACTGAAGGAGCTGAAAGGAGTCGCAAGCTCATGGGAATAACAACATTATCAACCAACCAAACCCTTTACAACGCCCATGGACCAAAACACCAACCATTGAGCACATGGAGAGATCCATGGGTACAGGAACATATGCAGCAGAGGATAGCATTGTCTGTCATCAATGGGAGAAGAGGTTTTTGGTCCAGTGAAGGAGTTTCTCCCAGTGTACAGAAATGCACTGAGGTTGAGAGGGTGTTTGGGAGGAGGATAACTTTCAGGCAATCAAGTGGGAGTGAGAGCATGTGCTGGGGGAAATTGTATAACATTTAAAATGTAAATACAGAGACTATCCAATAAAAAAAAACCTTAACCTTCAGTACCACATAACACTCCTGGGGTTGGATATAGTATATTTGGTGGGATAATAAAAGGAAAAGGTGTTTTTTGGAGTTGCTTTTAAGCTTGTATTATGTGCATCTTCATAGAAAGAAGAGAGTTGGATTCAAACAACTACCAAGGGAATTCTGTTTGAAGTGTCAAGAGACAGCTAGGCCTGAGCTATGAGAGAAGAATCGACATATATCCAGTATCTGATGTCATAATTCTGAACTTCTAAATATCCAAAATGAGAGAGAAAGAAATTATATGCCATATAGTACTCTGGGTAATTCTAACAAATCAATGTCACCTTTCTTGCACTTTTCTTCAGAAATACAATAGGAAAATGTACATGCACAGCTATATGTCTATTCATGAACATGTTTGCATATGCATGCACAGAAGTTCTTCATTACACCCACTATATTTTATTGAAGAGGATATTATGTGGAGGTCCTTGATCCACACCGACTTGAGTTTTTACAGGGCAATAAGAATAGATTGATTTTCATTCTTCTACATGCTGACTACCAGTTGGACCATAATTCTGTAAAAATGTTGTCATTTTTCCACTGAATGTTTTTTTCTTCTTTGTCAAAGATCAAGTGAACATAGGGGTATGGGTTCATTTCTGGATCTTCAATTCTATTCCATTGATCTACCTTTCTGTATCTGTAACAATACCATACAGTTTTTATGACCATTGCTCTGTAATACGGCTTTTGTTCAGGGATGGTGATTCTCCTAGAAGCTCTTTTCTTGTTGAGAATAGTTTTTGCTATCCTGCATTTTTTGTTATTCCAAATGATTTGCAAAATGCTTTTTCTAACTCTATGACAAATTGAGTTGGAATTTTGATGGGGATTGCACTGAATCTCAAGATTGCTTTTGGCAAGATGGTCATTTTTACATTAATCCTGCCAATCAATGAGAATGAAATATCTTTCCATCTTCTGATATGTTTTTCAACTTTTTTCTTCAGGCATGAAATTCTTGTCATACAGATCTTTCTTTTGCTTGGTCATAGTCACACCAAGGTATTTTATATTACTTAGGACAATAGTGAAGGGTATCATTTCTCTAATTTCTTTCTCAGGCTGTGTATCCTTTGAGTAAAGGAAAGCTACTGATTTGTTGAGCTTATTTTATGTCAAACCAATTTGCAGTAGTTGTTTATCAGCTGTAGGAATTCTCTGGTGGAATTTTTGGGTATCCTTAAGTATATTATTGTATCATCTGCAAATAGTGATATTATTTCTTTCTTTCCAATTTCTATCCTTTTGATCTCCTTTCATTGTCTAATTGCACTGCCTAGGACATCAAATACTCTATTAAATAGGTAAGGAGAGAGTGAACATCCTGTTCTAGTCTCTGATTTTAGTGGTATTGCTTCAAGTTCCTCTCCATTTAGTTTGATGTTGGCTACTGGTTTACTACATTTACTATATTTACATATAGGCCTTAAATTCCTGATCTTTATGCATAAAACCAGATATACCCAAACTAATAGAAGAGAAAGTCAGGAAGGGCCTTGAATGCATGGGCACTTGGAAAAATATCCTGAACAGAACACCAATGCTGTAAGATCAAGAATAGACAAATGTCACCTCATAAAATTGCATGACTTTTGTAAGGCAAAGGAAACTTTCACTAGGACAAAATGGAAACCAACAGAATGGGAAAAGATATTTGCCAATCCTACATCCCATAGAGACATAATATGCAATATATACAAAGAACTCAACAAGTTAGACTCCAGAGAGTCAAATAACACTATTAAAAGGTGGGGCATCGAGATAAACAAATAATTCTCAACTAAGGAATATCAAATATCTGAAAAGCACCTATATAAATGTTCAACATCTTTAGTCATCAGAGAAAAGCAAATCAAAACAACCCTGAGATTCTATCTCAACTGAGATTCAGAATGGCTAAGATCAAGAACTCAGGTGACAGTACATGCTGGTGGGGATGTGGAAAACACTCCTCCATCATTGGTGAGATTGCAAGTTCTTATAGCCACTCTAGAAACCAGTTTGGTTGGTTCCTCAGAAATTTGGTCATAGTACTAGAGGACCCAGCTATTCCACTCCTGGGCATATACCTAAATAATACACTAACATATAACAAGGAAATATTCTCCACTATGTTTATAACAGCCTTATTTATAATAACCAGAAACTGAAAAGAACCCAGATGTCCTTCAACAGAGGAATGGATACATAAAATATGGTACATTTACATAATGGAGTACTACTACTCAGCTATTAAAAACAATGACTTCATGAAATTCGTAGGCAAATGGATAGAACTAGAAAGTATCTCCTGAGTGAGGTAACCCAATCACAAAAATGCACACATGGTTTGCACTCACTGATAAGTGGTTATTAGTCCAAAAACTCAAGATTATCCTAGATACAATTTACAGACCACATGAAGCTGAAGAAGAAGGAAGACTAATGTGTAGATGCTTCAGTCCTTCTTAGAAGGAGGAACAAAACTATTTAAAGGAGGAAATACAGAGACAAAGTTTGAAGGAGAGACTGAAGCAAAGGCCATCCAGAGACTGCATTATTCATCCCATATACAGTCACCAAACCCAGACAATAGTGCTGATGCCAAGAAATACATGCTGACAGGATTCTGAAATAGCTGTCTCCTATGAGGCTTTGCCAGATCATAAGAAATATAGAGGTGAATGAATGCTCACAACCAACCATTGAACTGAAAATGATGTGCCTAATGGAGGAGTTAGAGAAAGTATTGAAAAAACTGAATGGTTTTTCAGCCCATTAGAACAGCAATACCAACCAACCAGGGCTCCCAGGGACTAAACCACTATGCAAGGAGTACACATCGACCAACCGATGGCTCCAGCTGAATATGTAGCAGAAGATGGCCTTATTGGGCATCAATCGGTGGAGATACTTATGTTCCTGCCAAGGATCAATGACCCAATATAGGGAAATTTCAGGGCATAAAGATGGAATGGGCTGTGTGGGAAGAGGGGCACCCCCATACAAGCAGAAGGAGAGTGTGGGATAGAGAGTTTCTGGAGGGGAAACCAGGAAAGGAGATAAGATTTGAAATATAAATATAACACATCCAATTTTAAAAGAAAAAAATGTTATTTAAAAAGGATAGGATTTTATTTGTCAAATATGCCTGTGTCCCCAACATTATTAAATGGGGTGATACATTAATTCTTCCAGTTGAAGCACCATGGTTTATTTCATGTTTGCTTTGTATTTCTTTAGAATAAAAGACTATAAGGTAGTTATAAATATATAAGCAATTTTGGATTTTGTCAAACTTCTGTAGACACAGAGATAAATGAACAACTATTGTCCATAAAAATGTTTTAAAGATGGTTTCTTAATCTTGAAGACTGATACATCTACCAAACATATGAACAATTCCCAATTATACATGCCAACTGCAATGTTATAATTTAGGATATATGGAAATATTTCCATATTCTAAAGATTAATGAAGAAATAATAAGATGCAGAAACTACAAATGAACTCAACATTGGTTATTGTCTTGAGCTAGTGCTGTAAGAACCAGGAAGAGTAATGAATTAAGTAGAGGTTCTGTGGGATGTGTTGTCATTTAATACTTAGAGTCTGTAGATGAGGTATTTACCTTCATGTGGAAATAGTTTCATAGAAGAAATTTAAACTCATCCCTGAGCTGTTCATTAGCAAAAGATGTTAACATTACACTGTCTGTGGTTATGGAATGCCAAGCTAAAAATCAATTTGAATACTAGTTCAAATCACTTTCATTCATTTTTTATTGCTGTCTCACAAACTACTGCAAATTTAATGGATTTAATCAATATCCATTTATTAACTCATTGCCCTGCAGTTCAAAAGTCCTGATGAACCCACTAGTCCTTTCTATTCATGGTCTCCCATGTAAATAATCAGGAAAGAGCCAAGCTGAGCCCTTATCTGAAAGTTCATGGACAGGATCTTCTTCTGGGGTCTTTATGATGCTTGTCAGATTCAAGTTTCTTGTACATATCAATTTGAGAGACCTGGTTTTTCCATAGCTTTAATTATATCTACACACCCTCTCAACTTTACATCAATATTTCTCTAGAAACACTGAATAGGAATTTAAGAAAATAGAGCATACAAAACATGAAAGTCTTAAAATTGTTCAGAATATTACATTTAGAATATTTGCATCTTTCTTAAAGCCTATTCTGAAACTTAATGCCTACTGCATCCCTAAGCCAGAATGCTATAGAATTTTTAAGCACAAAATTCACAAAAGCCATAAACTTTTGTGCCATTTTACAGTTAAATTTTCCACCAATCAGGATTTATGAATTGGAGACTTTCCTAGGGGTATTTCATTGTGCTACCTGTATCCTGTTCTCATTGCTTAGTTTATTCAACTATGGTGGGGAGACTTACCTAACATTCTTTTTACAATTTGTGCACCAGGATGTCAGATACCCAGGGAGGTTTTTAGACTTAAAACTATTTGATTCTTATTCAAAAGAATAATTTTATTCAAACTGGCTTCAGTTTCATTCTAAGGGAAGGAAGTAAGAGTAGAGGATACAATGACATTTCCAGTTTATCAACATCAACTTTTTTCTAAAGAGTAAGCTTTCTGAAGCAAAAATGAGAAGTTTTAATGGTTGTTAAAAACTGTCTTATTATATTTTGTGATATTATACATACATACATATATATATATATATATATGTATATATATTATTGAAAGAAGTATGTGTTTAAAGGAAGCAAGAACTAGAGAGAATTCTTAGTGGAAAACAAGATCCGCTGTTCTTTCAGCAGACTTGGGTTTGATTCCCAGCATTCACATAGTGGTTCACAACTGCATGTAATCACAGTTCCAGGGAATCAAACACCATCTGGCCCCTGTGGACAACAACATGGTGCATAGACATAGACACGTATTCTGGCAAAGCACTGTAAGTGCAAACAATTGAGTACACTCTGTAAAATAAATTCCAAAGCCAGCTGTGATATGACTGGCGGTAGCCATGCAACAAATGACCTATGACTACGCCAACTAACAGGGAAAGAATCAGCATGACCTGATGATCTCGTTCCATGTGAGTGGTAAAGAAAGATGTTAAATAAATAAGAATTAAATTCATGATGCTGGGAAATTAAATGAATACATTTTTTTCAGTTGAGTAAGAACATAAAATCTACATAATCTTAGCATAGTTGTTGAAAGTATGCATAGGAAAGATGGCAGATGTCTGGGGAATCAGACCTTGTTTATCTGTCTTTCCTACTCCTCTGTTTATTGCTATCTATTAAAAAACCCATCCTAGTACCCTCTACATTTCAGTTTGCTTTATTTGATATCTGATCAAAATACCTGATTGTTTCTAATCTTATAATTTAGTTTTCACAATATAATTTCATTTTTATTACTTGATAAAAGAACTATGAAAACAGATATTTTGGATGATTAAGAAAAGAATTGTAAGTTATATCACAATAATCATAAGAGAAACTTTACAACTATAGATGAAAACGTAATTCAATTCTGTATCTTTAAGGGGAGAATTTTAATTGAGGTTGATAGTTTTCATTCTTGCTATTGTTTTTAATCATAGCAAACTTCTGCCTGTTTTAACATGGAAAAAGTTCATGTAGTTTATTTCTAGATTTCTGGAGTTGTTTCCTGATGACAGAGCTTGTTTAGAAAATGATCAGAATTGTGGGAGAATAGGGGTCCTTTGAAGTAGTTGAAATTTCTTTGTTATAAATAACATAGAAAAACACATTTTCTGAAGTTTGATGGATCCTTAAAAGACAAACTTTCTCTTCATGCTGTTTTCTGTCTCTGTAGCATGCCGCCTCCTTTTTGTCTGTTTACTAAATTTCGTCTGTTTACTAGAGTCCTAATCTGACCATTCTTCTTAATCTACTGTAGTCTCCTTTCTAGTATGCCAGGAAAATAAAAACCTCCCAATTTGACATAATGCTGAAGAGTAATCTACAAATAACCCCATACAAAGAAGTTCATCTGGGTCTTCTCAAAGTAGCCTGCATCTTTATCAGCTCTTTGAGTAGGCATTTAACTATTGAGTCTCTTCTACTACAATAGCTAAGTTTTTGCCACCCTCATATTTAACTTTCTGTGTGATTGGATACATAGATGAAGCATTTTATACATTAATTGGTTTTCAATGAAAGAAATCAATCGAATAAAACATTATTATTTTTTAGGAATTTATAAAGGAGCAATGCTGAGAAAAGGAGGAAGTCATTAGAGTAAAAACCATTTCAGTCTACAGAGTGCAAACTCATGGTTTGTTTTTCATCCCACATTCTACTAATCATGACAATGGCATACACTTCTCATTACCGCTAGGACTCTACCAGCCATGGTAACCTTAATGACTCAAAACTCATATTGCAATTTTGAAATCTAAGATTAAAAACAATGAGTAGACCAATCATTTTTATATCTCTACAAAACCTTTCTACAGGGTCTTACTGATTTATAGTATGGGAGATGCACCCTTTGGGAGAAATGTCATATTTGGGTCACATATGATTTTCATATGCCAATCATGTTTGACAGTTTTTAATTACATTTATAGAAAGTATTTCTTCCTTACTGAACTCTATAATATTATTTGAAATACCTCATTGTTGGCAGTACGAAGCCACTGCATCAGATGTGATTGCTCTCAAGTCTCAGGAGGCCTTGTAATGATTGGTAATGACCACTTAATTGCACATGCTATTGACTTTAGGTTTGCACTATAGTTTCTCATCATCAATCTTTTGTGTTTTTTTTTTAGGTTAGCAGGGAGTTGCATGGAGGGTTGGAAATGGCAGTGGGGTCTGAATATTTTACTCAAAAGCAGCATCATTTAATCTACTGCCTGGCCTCTAATTTTATTTGGTGCCAGGTAGCAACTTGAAATATTTATGTCTTCTCCATGCAGTCTTATTTAGAGTCACACTGAATCAGCACCATGGCATAATCTTTTGCCATCATGTCATAAGAAGGTTTTCCTTTTATACAAGTACTAATGTATGTTGACTCAGAATATGCTACATGTTTTAAATAAACACCTCTGCAGCTATTTGCTTAAGATCATCCTTTTCATAAACTGTAAGCTTCATGAGTCTGGGAAGTGTGTCTGTTCGTTCATCATTATGTCTCCAGAGCTTTGAAATAGCTGGAAGTAATATATCCTCATTTGGGATCTGTTGAATAAACTGATGATTGAAATGTCACAGACTGTTAGCTACACTGGAAGCTTAATAAAGAGATAATGCATTCGCCTTTTGGTTCTTTGTCTCCAGTGTACAAAGCAGGCACTTATCTTATTCAAAGTTGAAACAAAGGAAGAACTGTTGTGATTAAAGACATGCTTGAGAATATTTTTTAGGGTTCTGTTTCATATGACAGAGTCATGGACACCAGTGGCTTGAGGTGACATTTTTAGAGTTCAAAAAGTGAAAAACATATTTATTTTCCTTTATGGTCTAGGCACAAAGTTAGGCAAAGGCTCAAAGTTGCATGACTTAGGTTTAAAGATTGTCCTTGTACTGATGTCTGTAGTCTTGAAGAATAAAATTGCATGGAGCAATGAATATGTAATTCTTAAGAAAAGAAGATTACTTCTATCTAATAAAAAGTGTGTGAGAACATCCAGCATATTCTCAGTTCCCCTCCCCAGAATCTAACAATACTGCAGCTTGCAGAGATACACAGTAAAAGGGTAAGTCAATCCATTAATTATGTATAATCTGAAAGGCAGTACTTCATTAGCAAATGAATTGCTGTACTTAATTTACTAGGGAGATGTTCTTTATGCAAAATTAGGTTTAGCTACACTTCATAGTCAATGTGTAAAACAAAAGCTGAACGACTGTGGCAGGGAAACTTTGTTCTGTTTGCATTTAAAACAAGAAGCTTCACTTTGGGGGTATCACACAATTCCAGACTTCCCTAAAAAATATAGCTCTTAATGGTCTCTATTGTGGGTTCTTTTAACGGCACTTAAGTAAAATGTAGTGATTCCTTTTTCTTGGCTAAGTGGAGTCTTTATGTTATGCTAATTAATGCAGGTATAAAGTAATGCTGTGTGTAGAAATGTACCCTGGGAATGAGATAAAACACAAAAAAATAGTATTTTGTAAAGATGGATAAATAGATGATAGATGGGTAAATAGACCACAGATAGCTAATTGATAAATAAATAGACAGATAGATAGACATAAGATATATAAATAAAATGTCAAGCCTTCAAGCTTGGAATTGTGGTTAAAAACAGTTAAGTACCCTTACCATTTGTCACCTGAGGTTCTCCATTTGTGAAGAAGACACTCCCTATTTTGTTCCATCTTCTTCACCTCTCCTTTCCAAGACTAGTTTTTCTCTAATCCTCAAACATCAAGATCCTTCCAACTACTTTTCCCAACATACACGGAAGCTTTTACAGAAAACTGAAGAACACTTTGACCTCTGTTTGAATTCACTTTACTTTCTTTCAGCTTCTCTCTAATTTCTCCACACTTCCTTTGATTAATTTCTATAGCTGGCCTTGTTTTGAATTATTCACTTTAAAACTTCTCTCTATCCCAACTTATCTGTACCTCTAGTTAGTCTGATTGTCTCAACTTCCAAAACAATGTGTCTCCAGGTTCCTAAAATGTTGTCTTTTTTCCCACTTACTATAGACAACCTGTTTCAGAAAAATATAAAATCAATCTCAGTCTCTTTTCTTTTGTTAAATTTTAGATTGTATCAATTTATATTCATGTCCCATTTTTCTTGTACAATCTGCATTTCTCCACGCTAATTAACCCTCTTCTTGCCCCCATTGTTCAGAAATAGCACTACATGGTGTGATTGTGACATCTAACTAAAAAAATAAGGAAAATATATTTTTACTATATTAGTATTGTAAAGCTTTGTCGTTTCTACCAGCTGTGTCAAGCAAAGAAACTCTGGTGTGAATTTTGAACTTTAGCCTTACTGTACTCATTATAAACTAGCTGTTTAATTAGAGAAAAGTTCTCTCCATCCTTTTTTTTTCCTACTACCTAAATGGAGGTGATAAATTAAACAATCTACACAGTCCCATCAAATCCCAGCATCTAAGTTATTAGCAAAAGTAATTAACATTGAGTTTCCTGGCAAATAACTCTCAGACTTTAATAACTTAACAAAATGAAAGCTTATATTTTTCTCCAAATCCTGTAAAAAGTCAGAGGACTCTCCTATTATGGTACTAAAGCTTCTAACTATAGAAGTAGAACCCAATGTTTATTAATATATCCTGAGTTATCATACAAAATTTTTTTTATAAGTCATATTTCTACTTTGAGCGAGTTGAATGGTGTCCTATCACATGTTATAGCTGACCTGCTTCTCCATGAAACTATTTGGAATAGTCTTAGATGGTATAATTAAACTGTGATGCGATCACGGTGGATTTGGATACAATGCTGTTCATATAAATGCTGGACTTATGAGACGCATAAATAATGAAGAAATACAAGGCCATACAACAATGAAGACAGAGATTGAAGTGTCAAACTTATGAGCTAAGGAAATTAGAGGATGGCTGGGAACCACCAGAAGTTGACAGGAAGCAGGGGAGAGATTTTTGAATTGCTAGAGTTGTCCTGACTCATTTAAAGTTCTACCTAAAATCTTAAAATGTCCTGAAGCCCAAAATAATATTGTAGACAACTACATTATGATTTCTTAATTTGTAGTCCTGTTAAACTTAGACAATTTCTTCTGAATCTTTTTATAATACTGACTACTATGTAATGCAATGGATTTGTTCAACTTCACCAAAATTTGGTTGTCTCTGCAATGCTTTTATTTTCAGCAACACATGTCTTATAAATATATCAGCATCAGGCTGATGGGAAGCCATTAATATTTCTTGATTCAGTGAATCCTGGTTCCATTATACTGTGAACAATCAAATTGTTTCAATATCACAAGGAAAGGGAAAATTATGACACCTGACCATCAGTTATAAATTTGATTCTTTTAATTTGTGAAGTCTTTCTGTATAGTAAATAAATGGGAGCTTATTGAATGTCACATTTTTATTATACAAGTATGCTTGCCTTAAGCTTTTGATGTGTTTTTCTGTTTCTTGAACTACACTAAGAGCATTTAGAAATTCTATATAATAAAAATGAAGGTGAATCTTAAAAGGTGAAATTTCAGAAAATCCTGGACAATGACAGAAAGAAAGAGCTCATGCCCATACTTCTTCTAAGTTTTAAAAATAAATACTACCCCAGCTGACTATCTGTTCCCTCTCAATGAATTGGCATGAATTGTTCAGGAACGATGCCCAATATGAGTGATCCATAAACATGTCATTAGTAGTTTGGTTAAAAAAATAGAAAGAAATGTATATTTGATTCTGCACTGTATGAAACTAAAAGAGCTACTTGTTTCAGATAGGTATGTGGATTCATTGACATTCATGGGGATTCTGGGTTATAAGTGAACTTAGGTAGACAGTTTTGTTCAGTGTTGTTTTCAGCATGGACAGAAGTGTCTTAGATACCTTAATTTATAGAGAATCTGTATTAAATTAGTTGAATAAATCTCTAGTGGCCCATACTACAGAGAGTTCAATTGTTCATTGTCTCATTTATTGTAGTGCAACTTATAGAAGTAATATGCAATAATTTTGCTATCAAGAACAAGGTCTATCACACTGCCTATACTTGTCCGTTTACATATCAGATTGTGAGCTCCTGGTTTTCACTGATTCTTGTGGTTGACTCATCTCAAACATTTCCTCCCAGTGTGAGCCTTCTCACATGTCATTGGTTGCTGCAGTATTTGTCAAGAATAACTGACTGAAATGCATTATGTATTTATTATGTGAACACTCTTATATGCCATATTCTCCAGACCCCAAGACATTATGCTTTTTCCCCAATTCTACACAGTAAGGATTCCAAATTGAAGTCTTGACTTACTTTACTGAAAAATATTAATATACATTCTCTCTCGCCTTGTCTACTCTCTCATTTTAGACATGTAATCTATGATCAGAAAAAAAACAAACATTTATCATAAAAATAGTGCCTGAAGTCTTCAAGATCTCAGCCCTTCTAAGGTAAGATTAAAGGGTTAAAAATACAAATAAAAAAGTTAATACTTCTGATGCTCACTTTCATCTGAAGTCCATGTCCTGACTTCAGCCCTTTACTTGTTCAGGCCTTTTGTCTTTATCATGCTGATACTTCAGGAGAAGTTTCCATTGCTGCCTACCTCTCATAAAAATTACTCAACCACATCCCTGAAAAAAAAAAAAAAAAAAACCCTGATTGGGCCCATCCAGAACTGAACTACTGAACTTTAGTTATGCTTGCTTGAGGAAGAAGGAAAAAATTGGGAGATATTGTAGGCCAAGAGCATATCAGCTAATGTAGAAAAACAACTCAAACCATTCTTTAACCAAGGAACTGTATCCCCAGGATCATGGCTAAGGAGAAGGCTCTGGTATCTTTCTGCCATCTCTGTGCCTGTGCCTAACCATTTCTAGGTGTGCAACCTGAGTAAACAAATTCTGTTTGCCTTGGTTCTCCATGCCAGTGAAATCAATGACACTGTCTTCATTATTTTCATTTCAAGAACTTGAGAGTTTTATGTGTCTGAGATGGAGACAGAAGGTGACATTAGTCTAAACAATAAGATTTCGAAACCCTTCTCTTAGGCTATGTCACTAAGGCACCTCAAGGTATTTGTAAGGGGAAATGTTTAGTTTTATTTTTTTAAAAATTAAACAACTTTATTTTAAAAAACAAAGATAAAAGTACAGATTTTTAAAGCACTTTAACATAAAAGTATATGAATACATTTTTGTCAGTACTTGATTATTTTTAAAGGTTTGATAGTGTGCATTGTAACTTACTAGTTACAATGAGCATGAAGTATAGGTAAAACAAGAT
Source organism: Micromys minutus (assembly GCF_963924665.1). NCBI lineage: Eukaryota > Metazoa > Chordata > Mammalia > Rodentia > Muridae > Micromys > Micromys minutus. The sequence goes on along the minus strand of NC_137976.1, from coordinate 42,613,454 downwards.
GTAACCTGGAAATAGTCAAAGTTTTTTGGTGTTTAAGATTAAGCATAATGATTTTTCTTTTTTTTTTTTCTTTTTTTTTTTTTGGCCTGTGTTTTTCTTGAAATTTATATAGTCTGTAAGTTGTTTCTGGGATGTTCAGAGCTTTCTGGGGTTAGTATCCAATTATCAGTGACTGCATATTATGTCTGTTCATTTATGACTGGGTTACCTCACGCAGGATGACATTTTTTAGATGCATCCATTTTCATAAGAATTTCATAAAGTCATTGTTTCTGATAGCTGAGTAGTACTCCATTGTGTAAATATACCACAATTTTTGTATCCATTCATCTGCTGAAGAATATATAGGTTCTTTCCAGCTTCTGGCCATTATAAATACGGTTGCTATGAACATTGTGGTGCATGTATCTTTGTTGTATATTGGATTGTCTCCGGGGTATATGCCCAGAAGTGGAATAACTGGGTCTGCAGATAGTACTATCAATTTTCACAGGAACTGCCAGATTGATTTCCAGAGTAGTTGTTCCAGTTTATAACCCCACTAACAATGGAGATGTGTTCCTCTTTTTCCACATCCTTGCCAGCATCTGCTGTCATCTGAATTTTTGATCTTAGCCAATCTGACTGGTGTGAGGTAGAATCTCAGTGTTATTGTGATTAGCATTTTCCTGATGTCTAAGGATGTTGAGCACTTCCTTAGGTGCTTCTCCACCATTCGATATTCCTCAATTGAGAACTTTTTGTTTAGCTCGGTACCCCATTTTTAATAGGGTGGTTTAATTCTCTAGTATCTAACTTCTTGAGGTTTTTGTATACATTGGATATTGGACCTCTATCAGATGTGAGGTTCTAAAGATCTTTTTGCAATATGTTGGCTACAGTTTTGTTTTCTTGACAGTGTCCTTAGCCTTACAGAAACTTTGCAATTTCATAAAGTCCCATTTGTCAATTTTTGACCTTAGAGCATGAGCCATTGGTGTTCTGTTCAGGAAATTTTCCCCTGTGCTTATGTGTTCTAAGATTTCTCTTTCTCTTGTAATAATTTCATTGTACCTGGTTTAATGTGGAGATCTTTGATCCACTTGCACTTGAGCTTTGTAAAAGGAGATAAGAAAGGGTCTATTTTCATTCTTCTGCATGCTGAGTGCCAGTTGGACCAGAACCATTTGTTGAATAGGCTGTCCTTTTTCCATGAAATGTTTACAGCTCCTTTGTAAAAAATCAAGTGACCATATATGTGAGGGCTCATTTCTGGATCTTCTATTTTATTCCATTTATCCACGTGCCTATCTCTGTACCAGTACCATGCAGTTTTTAGCACAATTGCCTTGTAATATAGCTTGAGGTCAGGGATGATGATTCCCACAGATGTTTTCTTGTTGTTGACGATGGATTTTGCTATTCTAGTTCTTTTGTTATTCCAGATGAAATTGCACATTGCACTTTCAAACTCTATGAAGAATTGGGTTGGAATTTTGATGGGGATTGCATTGAATCTGTAGATAGCTTTTGGTAAGATGGCCATTTTTAAAATGTTGATCCTTCCAATCCATAAAGATGAGAGATCTCTCCATTTTCTGTGATCTTCCTTGATTTCCTTCTTTAGAGATTTGAAGTTCTTGTCATACAGGTCCTTCACTTGCTTAGTTAGAGTCACACCAAGGTATTTCATAGTTTTTGTGACTATTGTGAAGGGTTTTTTTTCCCTAATTTCTTTCTCCACATGTTTGTCCTTTGAGGAAAGGAAGGCTACTGATTTGTTTGAGTTAATTTTATGTCCAGCACTTTGCTGAACTTGTTTATCAGCTTTAGAAGTTCTCTGGTAAAATTTTTGGTGTCACTTACTTACCCTATCATGTTATCTGCATATAGTGATGCTTTTACTTCTTCCTTTTCAATTTGTATCCCTTTAAATTCCTTTTGATTTATAATTTCTTGAGCCAAAACTTCCAGTACTATGTTGAATAGGAAGGGGGAGAGTGGGCAGCCTTGTCTAATCCCTGATTTTAGTGGGATTGCTTCAAGTTTCTTACCATTAAGTTTAATATTGGATATTGGTTTGCTGTATATTGCTTTTATTATGTTTAGGTATGGGCCTTGGATTCCCATTCCTTTCAAGACTTTTAATATGAAGGGGTGTTGAATTTTGTCGATAAATATCTACTTTTCTTGTGGGTTTATCTCTCTAAACCATGTATACCAAAATCTTTATATGTCTTATCTCCTTTATACATTAGCTAAATCCTATTAATTCACCTACTTTTTTCTCTTATTTGATGTTTTTTATAATTATATTTCAAATGTTACTTTCTTTCCTGGTTTCCCCTCTAGAAACACCTTATTCCATACCCCTCCACCTGCTTCTAAGAGGGTGCTCCCCCACCCACCTATTCTGTCTGCCTCCCCACTCTGGCATTCCTATAACCCTGGGCATTTAGCCTTTTCAGGACCAAAAACATCTCCTCCCATTAATGCTCCCAAAGACCATCCTCTGATACATATATGGCTGGAGCCATGGGTCCCTCTTTGTGTACACTTTACATGGTGGTTTAGTACTTGGGAGCTTTGGGAGGTCTGGTTGGTTGATATTGTTGTTCTTCTTATGGGTTGCAAACCACTTCATCTCCTTCAGTCCTTTCTCTAACTCATTTATTATGGACCCTGTTCTTAGCCCAATGTCATGCTGTGAGCACCCACCTCTGTATTTGTCAGGCTCTGGCAGAGCCTCTCGAGAGACAGCTATATCAGGTTTCTGTCAGCAAGTGTTTCTTGGCATCAGCAATAGTGTCTTGATTCTATTTCCCCTTTGTTGGGTATTTTGGCTAAAGTCCTCTCTTTTGGGTCCTGGAAACCTCTTGGTCGCTGGCATATGACTTTCTAGTGGCTACCACCAGTTCACACTCCTCCACATGCCTCCTTTCAAATTCCTGACCCTCTCTACTTCTTTCCCATTTCCTCCTGTATATGAAATGCACCCAATTTCCTATCTCTTCCTTTCTCTCTCCCATACCCCCCTCTCTCTCTTCTTTCACAGGTTTTCTTCCCTTTTCTGAGTAGGATGACAGCTTCCACACTTTGGTTTGGTCTTTTCCTGGTTTTCATATGGTCTGTGAATTGTATTGTGTGTATTCCAAGCTTCTTTTTGGTTAATATATAATCTGTGAGTACATTCCATGTGTCTTCTCATAGAAGGTAGAAATATAAAAAAAATAATTTTCAGATTTTGATTTTTCTTTTTTTCATACACAATAAAAGAGTCCTGGCAAAAACTTTGCAACATTTTAAGGAATGCAAAATGATTCTTATAAAATATTCAGACTCTAGCTCTGCCAGAGTCATACAGATATGGTTAAGGATGCTTGTAGCTAACCATCGGACTGAACACAGGGACCCCAACGCAGAAGGTAGAAAAATGTCTGAAGGAGCTAAAAAGGTTTGCAACTCTATGGGAAGAACAACATTATCAAGCAACCAAATGCTTCAGAGTTCCCAGGGAATAAAACACCAACCAATGAGTACACACGGAGAGACCCATGACTTCAGTTACATATGTAGCAGAGAATAGCAGTGTCTGGCATCAGTGGGAGAAGAGGCCTTTGGTCCATTGTAGGCTCCTTTTCCCATAGTAGGTGAAAGCCAAGGCATTGAGGTGAATATCAAGGGGAGGGCAAGGGTGATGCTAGTAGGGGAGGAGAGGATAACATTTAAAATGTAAATACAGAGAATATCCAATAAAAAAAAGAGCCTGGCAAAAGTAAATTTAGTTTGCAACATTTTGAGGAATGAAAAATAAACCCTATGAAATATTCAGTGTTAGAAGTCACTAAAAGGCAGCTTACTCTTTGTTCACTAGTTTTTTTGACTTTCTCTTTTAGCATCACAGCTGCGCAGAGACTTCACTGTGCCTCTGATGCACCTAAAATGCTGTGGTAAAGTTTCCCTCGCTCTTCCAGACTCACAGGCCTGGAGCTGTCTGCTCTGGAGCACAGAAAGTTGCATTTCTAATAGGTTCCCAAGGATATTGTTTGTATAGGTTCTGCCCCATCTTTCTATTGATCAAATTGATGCAATTGTTTATGTATGAATTCAGTAAGAAGTGATTAATATAATTTTAAACTTTAACTAATATATATATTAGTTATTAGAAAGTATATATATATTTCTTCTGCTAAGTAAGTCAGAACTTACTCATTAATAAAAAGATTCTGTTAGAAGTCAAATTGGGTTTGAATAGGTACACAACACCCGTAGTGAGTTAGCTAGGAGGTGCCTCAATATTCTAAAACAAACAGCACATAGATTCCTGTCATTTTGGTCATCCAAAAGTAACTCAGAGAATGTATGACTTACTTTTTCTTATTTTGAAGGTGTAACATATATATTGTCATATAATTTGTGGCACTATATTTGATCAATTTTTAAAGAAAAGAAACTTACTTATAGATATTTAGGGAATCACTTGTATTCAGATGCTGATGGAACTGTTTTAAAAGGCTCAGTTTAATTCTTAATGCCAATAAAAGGTTTAATGACAAAGAAAAACATTCTCAGGAGAGAGAGAGTAATATTTTTATCTAAATGGCAAGGCATACTGACATTTATCAGTAAAATTTCCTCAATAGTATCCCAGTGGCATTTTGTTTAAACATATACTTTAGCTTTCTCTGTGTTGAAATGTGCCATTTTATCCTTTTGCAAAGCAATACCAAGTATTCCGTGTAATATTAGCACCAAGGATAAGAGCAATAGCTGTACACATGCTTATCAGAGCCCAGGCATCAGCCTGCATATACCTCACAAGCAGTGCTTCATTTGGCTTCCACAAAATCTCTGAAAAGCAGAATTGCACAGCATTAGAAGTTTTTTTAATTTTATTTAAGACTGTGTGATTCATTGTTATAGGAACCCAGGGTCAACAGCATGCCTGAGTTTTTTACTCAGTATAGGATAGCAGCATCTTCTGATTTTAAGAATCAGTACTTACCTTGTTTAGAGCTGCTAACATAAAATGCATAGTCATTCAGAGAAAAGTGGGTGGAAATTCAATCTATCCAGTCTTCAACAGTTCATTAGCATCATCGAGGAATTCAAATTTAAGCCTAGAATTTTTCTTTCTTAAAATGTTTCCTGATAATGAAAGTGAGGGATGTTTATAATGCAGGCTTCAAATGGTGATGAAAACCTCATTAATTGATCATTTATCTAAATCTCTTTTGTAATATTTATGCTTAAAAAGTATTAATATAAATATTAATGTTATTAATTCATATAAATTACATAGTCCACATTTATTGTTAATTTCTGATAGATACATCAATTTCTGAGTACACCTCAGCATCTCTTCTAGTGTTTTAATAAAAGTAGGTACTTTACTTACAAGTGAAACAGCTACTCTTACAGAGCAAGATTCTAACTGCAGTAGATGTATGGATCAATAATCACAATCTCTGGTAATCAAATAGCTTGATGTGCACTTATTGATGTCTTGAATTTTCATTGCTTTGTAGAATGTTTCTTTCTTAGTAATATTTTATTATTTCTTCCATAAACTTAGAGAACAATGGTCTAAATATGGATTTTTATTAGATGACCAACAAAAACAAGTATATAAAATCTTTGAATTAAAAATGGAACACATTTATATTTTAGGAAAAGCACCTGTGTACAGATAGAAAAGTAGAGAGGAAAGGAGGAACGTAGGTAGAGGATGTGGAAAAGGTCTACAGCATCATGTCTCTATCATTTATCAGACTTATATTTTGTCTTAAATGTTCATATGAGTATTTGATTATATGAATATTTTTGGGACTAAATACTATGTACTATTATGACTAATGAAAGTAGGTAAAGAAAGATAACATACGGTCATTGACTCTAAGAAGATCACACTAATAATATATAAACTTGTAAGCAACCTACACTCAGATAGTTAAAGGCAGGAACAGAGAAACCCTATAATTTATATGTGGATTATGATGTAGGGAAAGTGGATATATCCTTTTAAAAAGCACATATAAACACTGACACGATTTCATGAACATAAACTCAGACCCATGAATTTCACTTACTATAGCAGATTCTATAAAATTTTGGGGTACTGGGGAATTGCCCATATGATTATTTTATTAAATGTTTAAATTTGAGATGCATGAAGAGAACTATAAAATCTCATTGATTGATATAAAATATTTTTCAACAAATAGAATGATAAATGAAATTTTGTATGGAAAAACTGTAATAAAATATTATTGCTTTGAAATGAATGTGTGGACTTCTTCAATATTACTCAGAAATTCAAATGACTGTGTATAGAATTACAAATTTTGTCTCAAAACTTTGAGTATATTTTATAATTATACACATAACATGCAATAATAAGAGATAGCCATAAATATGACATAACCATACCATTATAAAAAATATTAATTACTCTGTATCATTTTATAAAGATAAATAAATGACATCAATATAAAATGTAAAAATCCAAATTATTTTGTTATCACATTGGTGAATTAGGTGAATTTATAAAAAGAACAAATAATGATCAAGAACACAATCCAAGCACTTAGTAGATTTCAAACTTTCAAAAGTTTGTTTTAGTTCACAGAGAAAAGAATGCATGGGAACAGAGAAAAGGCATGCAAACAGCCTGGTATTAAAAAATTACCAATTCATGTTTGACATATGAACAAACAGATTTCTTGGAACATGCTTATAAAGATTAAAACAGTAATATTTCATTTGAAAAATATCTAGGAGAAAATATGAAAATTTTTGATGAAATGTGACCTTATTTTTTACCTAAGACTAAAAAAAAAAGTTCCAGAAACTGTAAGAAATAAGGGACATAAATTGGCAACAAAGATAACAGAGACAAAAGAAAAAGCATACAATATGCTTTGAGAAAAATACATGTGCTAGAGAGTACAGACAGAAGGTTGTTTCTGCAATACACAAGGGCACTGATAATGTGTTGAACTGAGAATCCAGTTTCAATAGAAAGAAAAGATAAAGAATCAATTCATATATCATCTTCAAATAATCAAGTGTATGAAAAGGTTGCTCAAATCCACTGCCAATCAGATAAATGCAAATGAAAACAAAAGAGAAACATCACATCACACTCAAGATGCCTGCAGCAACGTAGAAGAATAGAGACTTGACTGGCAAGTGTAAAATCAAAGTGTTACAGTTATTTTGAAATGTAGTATCTGTTAAAATTAAAGATGTTCTTATACTTCAATATAGCACTCCTCTGCTTTATTAGTCTAACCTTAAAGTAAAGTAGTAGAAAGCATAGACTACATAGGAGATATAAGTGTTACAATTTACTCAACATAACCAAAAATGATGAATGGGAAATCAAGGCCATTCAAAATAGGATGATAATATTTTCTAGATGCAACCATTTTCTTAAGAATTTGGTTAAGTCATTGTTTCTGATGGATGAGTAGTACTCCATTGTGTAAATGTACCACAAATTTTGTATCCATTCATCTACTGAAGGACATTTGGGTTCTTTCCAGCTTCTGGCTATTATAAATAGAGCTGCTATGAACATTGTGGTGCATGTATCTTTGTTGGAGTGTCTCTGGGGTATATCGCAGAAGTGGAATAGCTGGATCTTCAGGTAGTACTATGTCCAATTTTCTGAAGAATTGCCAGACTGATTTCCAGAGTGGTTGTATCAGTTTACAACCCCACCAACAGTGGAGAAGTGTTCCTCTTTCTTCACAACCTCGCCAGGATCTGCTGTCATCTGAGTTTTGGAACTTGGCCAATCTGAATGGTGTGAGGTGGAATCTCAGGGTTGTTTTAATTTCCATTTCCCTGATGGCTAATGATGTAGAACACTTCCTTAGATCTTTCTCAGCCATTCGATATTCCTCAATTGAGAACGTTTTGTTTAGCTCTGCACCCCAATTTTAATAGGGTTTTTAGATTCTCTGGTGTCTAGCTTTTTGAGTTCTTTGTATACCTTGTATATTAAGCCTCTATATAATGTGGAGTTCGTAAAGATCTTTTCCCATTATGTTGGCTGCCGTTTTGCTTTCTTGACAATGTCTTTAGTCTTACAGAAACTTTGCAATCTCATTAAGTCCCATTTGTTAATCTTTGACCTTAGAGCTTGAGCCATTGGTGTTTTGTTCAGAAAATTTTCTCCTGTGCCTATGTGTTCTAAGGTTTTGCTTACTTTCTCATCTAATAGTTTCAGTGTATCTGGTTTATTGTGGAGATCTTTGATCCACTTACACTTGAGCTTTGTACAATGAGATAGGAAAGGGTCTATTTTCATTCTTTTGCATGCTGAGTGCCAGTTGGACCAGCACCATTTGTTGAATAGGCTGTCCTTTTTCCATTGAATGTTTACAGCTCCTTTGTCAAAAATCAGGTGACCATATATGTGAGGGTTCATTTCTGGATCTTCTGTTCTATTCCATTGATCCAGGTGCTTATTTCTGTACCAGTACCATGCAGTTTTCAACACAATTGCCTTGTATTATAGCTTGAGGTCAGGAATAGTGATTCCTGAAAATGGTTGTATCTAGAGAATATCATCCTGAGTGAGATAACCCAGTCACAAAAGAGCAGACATAATATGCAGTCACTGATATTGAGAGGCTAACCCCAGAGACTCGGACTGCCCCAGAAACAACTCACAGACTGTGTGAAGTTCAAGAAAAAAACAAAACAAAACAAAAAAAATGTCATGCTCAATCCTTACACACCAAGAAAACGTTGACTAATTCCGGGTTACATCCTGTTCTACATGTACTTTTTGCTCATTGTAAATAGTAAGATCTTAATGCAGAGAATCAAACCTTAAAAAAAGGAAAAAAAAACCAAGCACTGACAGAATTGTATTTGCATACATTTATGCAAAAATGTTTAAAATTTTTTCTTTTATCTTTGTTTTTTAAAATAGAGTTTAAAAATAAAGAAGAAGGAAAATAACATTTTTGAAGAGGGAGATATGTTGGGTACCTGAACATGTCTTTACAGCATAAATATTTGCTAAATTCAACACAATAGTTTACCATTAATTTACAGATTCAGAAATAAAATGTGTTGTTTCAAAAAAAAAACAAAACAAAAATAGGATGATATAACTACAGCAAATTTATATCACAGACTCTTTTTCATGTATTAAAAAGTAAATAATAATAAATAAATCATAGTATAATTTCATTGATTTGTGGTTAGACATATAACAAAAATATATAAAAGTGAATAATTTAAGCCCTTGAATGAAATAAATAAACAAAATTAATAAACAGTAAATCTAAGTCTATATTTACAAACCTGGCATGTTATATATGAGTGTATAGTGATTTATCCTCACCCAATAGTGAAAACAGGGTAGAAAGTGAGGAAGAGATGGTAGAGGAGGAAAGTTAAGCATTAAAGAAAATTTTTAAAATATATAATTAGGATAAAAGCTTTTATTTTACGCTCATTTTGTTCATATTTTCTAATTTATACATTATTTTAAATGTCAGTTAAACACAATACATATTGGTACTATTTGTAATCATTGTAATTTCAGACCACCTTAGTTATTAGACATGTTGGTTGGATTTTTAAAAATAAATATTCATTACACATTTTCATAGAAAAATTATAAATTATAAATAGCCATTAGTAAAATCACACCCCAGTCTTACAACTTAGCTCTGCCAATAATTTTTTTACATATATCATATCAATAATAGATTAATTGGACTTTCAATTTTATATTTTTATGTAATTTTATATATTTTATGTAATTTTACATTTATTTATGTTTACATGTTATTACCAACAACTGTATATATAATCTATAAAATGTATGCAAGAAAAAATTAAGACAATCTTGGTAATAAAAAGAGAGCTCTGTTCTCTGGTTTCTGTCTTCTCCAACCAGTTCAGTTTAACATTCTCGGTGTCAATATGTTTTGTGTGATCTTTCACATTTGTTCTTTGAGTGAATTACAGACACAAAGAACCTCAAGCTTCAAATAGTATACTAGACAGAAAGAGCAATATAGTAATCATAAGAACCACTCACATTAAAAAAAAATGTACTGCTAAACAAATTATTCTCAATAACTTCTCAAGTGGACATTGTCAAAAGTACAAAATATAGAAGACACACATCTTCCCAAAGAGTTTAAACTCATGCTATGAAATTGGATCTTTCATTTATTAACTTAATCCACACAAACACACAACAAAGAAAGAGAACTTCAAACTAATTTCCTTTATAAACATTGATGCAATAAGAATCAATAAAATTCTCACCAACTGGATTCAGGAACAAATCAGAATGATCATTCATCACAATCAAGTAGGCTTTATCCCAGGAATGCAGGGATAGTTTAGTATATGGAAACTCATTAATATAATGAACTATATAAACAAACTCAAAGAATAAAATCACATGATCATCTCATTAGATACTGACCTAAAATTTGACAAAGTTGAATGCCCCTTCATGTTAAAAGTCTTGGAAAGAGCAGGAATTCAGGCTTATACATAAACACAGTAAAAGCAATAAACAGCAAACCAGTAGCCAACATAAAACTAAATGAAGAGAAACTTTTAGCAATACCACTAAAATCAGGGAATGATAGGAATGCCCATTTTCTCTCTACCTACTAAATGTAGTACTTGAAATCCTAGCCAGAGCAATTACACAACAAAAAGAGGTAAAAAAAATACAAACTGGAAACAAAAAGTAAAAATATCACTATTTCCAGATTATAGGATAGTATATTTAAGTGACCCAAAAATTCTACCAGAAAATTCCTACAAGTGATAAACAACTTCAGCAAAGTGCCTGGATATAAAATAAACTCAAACAAATCAGTAGCCTTTCTCTATTTAAAGGATAAACAGCTGAGAAAGAAATTAGGAAAATAACACAATAGTCACAAACAATATAAAGTACCTTAGAGTGACTCTAACCAAGGAAGTGAAAGATCTGTATGACAAGAATATCAAGTAGTTGAAGAAAGAAATCAAAGATTTCAGAAGATGACAAGATCTCCCATACTCATGTATTAGCAGGATTAATATCATAAAAGTGTCCAACTTGCCTAAAGCAATATACAGATTCAATGAAATCTCCATCAAAATTCCAACTCAATTTTTCATAGAGTAGAAAAGAGCAATTTTCAAATTCAGTAGGAACAACCAAAAACCCAGGATACCAAAAACTATTCTCAACAATAAAAGAACTGCTGAGGAAATCAAAATCCCCAAATTCAAGCTGTATTACAGAGCAATCATGATGAAAATCTATATGTTATTGGTACAAAGACAGTGGATCCATGAAATAGGTTTGAAGACCGAGAAATAAATCCACACACCTATGGTCACATGATCTTTGACAAAGGAGCTAAAAATATCCAGTGGAAAAAGGACTGCATTTTCATTAAATGGTGTTGCAGTAAATATTAAATAATAGATTGGGTTTAACTCTTTACAGGGCCTGAGGTCTCATTCGGGCCTGGTTTTAGTTGGGAGTCATGCACTCCTCTGGTGCCGGGTCTGAACTGCCAACATGGCCCAACTTGTCCCTGCAACTCCCTTCCTTGGTGGTTTTATTTCTGTCTGTTTCCCACCTCTGTCTAGGGGTATTTCTTTACCCCCAAATCCTGCACAAAGAAAACTCTACAGCCCGATAGCTTTTCATACAGGTTTATATGTTCAACTCTCAATCCACAAAACCTCTACACAACAAGATTGCATCAAATAGACAAAGCTACAAACTGCCCTTCATATAAGATGCCAGACCTACAAAACCCTTAACGTTCATAGCTTTTAACACCAATAAATATTACCTGTGTTGAGCTGGTTTTTGGGAAGCTCCATGTTGCCATGATCTTTCCCTTTCATTGTCCCCACCTGACTTCCTCCACCTACTTCACTTCCCTCGCCCTGCCCAGCCACTGGCTTTCATTTATTTTACTAATTAATATGGAACAGTTCAGTTGGGTTCATGTGACTGGCCAGACCTTTTGGGGGGAAGTAGAATTAACATTAAAACATATACAGCTTCAGGACAACCTACAAAATGGTGCTGGTTCAACTGGAATTCAATCTGTAGAATTGTAGATACACATTGATCCATTCTTATGACCTTGTACAAAGCTCAAATCTAAGTGGATCAAGGACCTCCATGTAAAACCCAATACACTGAAACTAATAGATGAGAAAGTAGAGAAGAGCCTAAAACACATAGGCAGAGGAGAAATTTTCCTGAACCAAAATATCACTGGTTTATGCTCTAAGATTAAGAATCAACAAATTGGACCTCATACAATTGCAAAGCTTCTGTAAGACAGAGGATATTGCCAATAGGACAAAAACAGCAACCTACAGATTGGAAAAAGATCTTTACCAATCCTACATTTGATAGAGTGCTAATATCCAATTTATATTTAAAAAATTCAAGAAGTTAAACTCCAGAGAATCCAATAAACCTATTTAAAAACAGGGTACATAGCTAAACAAAGGATTCTCAACTGAAGGATATCAAATGACTAAGAAGCACTGAAAGAAATGCTCAACATCCTTAGTCATCAGGAAAATGAAAATCAAAATAATTCTGAGCTTTCACCTCATACCAGTCAGAATGGCTAAGATAAAAAACTCAGGTGACAGCATATGCTGGCTAGGATTTGGAGAAAGAAGAACACTTCTCCATTGTTGGTGAGATTACGAACTAGCACGACCACTCTGGAAATCAGTCTGGTGGTTCCTCAGAAAATTGAACATAGTACTACCTGAAGACCCAGCTATACTACTCCTGGTCATATGCCCAAAAGATGCTCCAACATATGAAAAGGACACATGCTCTACCATGTTAATACCAGCCTTATTTATAACCAGATGTCCTTCAGCAGAGGAATAGATTGTTTAAAAACGGGGGTACAATTATACAATGGAGTACTACTCATCTATTAAAAACAATGACCTTATGAAATGTTAGGCAAATGGATCTAACTAGAAAATATCATCCCAAGTGGCTTAACCCAATCACAAAAAACAAAACAAACAAACAAACAAACAAAAACAAACAAACAGAAAAACACATGGTATGCATTCACTCGCTGATAAGTGGGTATTAGCCTAAAAGCTCAGAATATCCAAGATACAATTCACAGACCACATGAAACTCAGGAAGTTGGAAGACGAACAAGTAGATGCCTCAATTCTTCTTAACTGGGGGAACAAAATATTCACAGGAGGAAATACAGACATAAGTATGGAGAAGAGACTGAAGGAAAGGCCATCCAGAGGCTACCCCACCCAAAGACCCATTCCATATTCAATCGTTGCTGATGCCAAGAAGTAGAAGCTGATGGATGCCTGATATATATGTCTCCTGAGAGGCTCTGCCAAAGCCTGAGAAATAGAGTCAGATGCTTACAACCAACCACTAGAATGAGAGTTGGTCCAAAATGGAGGAGTTAGATAAAAAAATTAAAGGAGCTGAAGGGGGTTTTCAACCCCAGAGGAAGAACAATATCAATCAACCAGGAGCCCCTCTCCCCCAGATCTACCAGAGACTAAACCACCAACCAAAGAGTATCCAAGGAAGTACCCATGGCTCCAGCCACATATGTAGCAGAGGAAGACCTTATCGGGCATCAAGAGAGGAGAAGCCCTTGGCCTTGTAAAGGCCCAGTACTCCACTGTCTGAGAATGCCAGGGCAAGGAGGTGGGAGGAATTAGGTCGTGGGGACCATGCTCATAGAGGCCATTGGAGGGAGAATGGGATGGGAGAATTCTAGAGAGGAAACCAGAACAGGGAATAACATTTGAAATGTAACTAAAGAAAATATACACTAAAAAGTAGAAAAAAAAAGTAATTTGAAACTTTTCAGTTCTTGATTTTATATATAATGTTACATGAATTAATTATTATATGAACTCCTGGTACCTATCCATCTTATTGGGATCAATGGAAACAATAGGACATGCCTAAGGGGGAAAAGATGATTTAAAACAAAATTTTAAAGCAAATTGGATTTTATCAGTAGATATATAGCTTAACATTAACCAATGAAATAAAGACTTTTGCCTATAGTAGATTTGAATGTACAGACTCCAGCAAGGCAATCACTGATATGGTAATTATTTTGAAATAAAAATTGCTTATTTTGAAATAAGCAATACTTATTTATGTCTTGTTTCACAATCTATGTTTTATTGATTGCGTAGGGATTGAATACATGTAAAGATTAAAGAAAAGCTGCAGCTCCTCCCCATTGTTCATCTAGGCCCATCCACAGTGTCCTGAGAAATGTAAAGAGGACAGGCCTTGGGAAGCAAACTAGAGTGTGGAAATCATAACCATAAAGGAATAAGCAGTTAGATACACAAAATGGCAGGTTTCTGAATCTCAGGTAAGTAAAAGTGTGGAAAGCCGCGATAGCATTCGCCATCACAATATAGCGCTGACTTTCGTTGCAGCAGCCTGGCCTCTCTCTGTAAACAAACTGGGCGCATGCGCAAAGAGTGGCACGAGCCAAGTCACTGCCCATCTGGGGTGTCATGATCAAACCACTGGTGGGCAGCCAATCACACAGCGGCACACCACCCTAGGGGATATAAATTGGGTGCTTTCTCCTGCTTGTGGTCTTCCTCTTCAAGATGCAATAAACGCTTTGCTGCAAAAGGATCCTGGTGTTCCATGTGCGTTCTTGCTGGTGAGACAGTAGTGTGGGACATCTGGTGCCAAAACCCAGGATAAATGCCTCACCATCGCGGGCGCCGAGGAGACCCTCCATCCGTGGAGAGGATCCAGAACTGCAGGACTAAGGTAAGCTCTGAGAGACATGTTTGGTCTTGACCTCTCCCATCTCTCTCCCTCCACTGAAGGCACCGTAGAAGCTTTTATTCTTGTCTTCCTTGCCCTAATTCTTTTTCTTTTGGTTTTGTTAGAAAATAAAGCCTATCGCCCTATGGTAGCGGCAGGACAGGGAGCTCTGGAAGAGTTGCAAGACAGCATGTCAGAAACAGAGCGAGATGAAAGATTAAAGAGCTCAAAGAGAAAAGGTGCACCTAAGAAAAAAGACCCTTCCAAGGACCTTGGATCCAAGGAGGCGAGAGATAAAGGAAAGGACACCCTGGGTGAGGGACAAGAGAAAGAGGAAAAGCTTGAGGACAAAAAGATTCTGGGAGAGAAACAGAGAAAGGAGGAGAAAACCCCAAAAAGAAAAAGCCTTTATACAGTAAAGGAGTTAGAGGCTTTGGGGCTTGATAGTTCAGAAACAGACGAGCTTAGCCCCTCTGAGGAAGAGGATTTAGAAGATGAGGCAGCTCGCTATGAAGAAGAAAGATACCACCCAGATGAACGATGAGCTAACAGCTTGGGTAAAAAGCAAAAGAAAGTGAGAGGTGGAAACCACGCGGTTTCCCGGCCTATAGGCCCCAGCGCTCCTCGACCTTATATAGAAAGATTCTATTCAGATTCCTTCCTTACTAGAGATGAGCAAAAAAAGATATGGCAGGCATTTCTGGTGTTTGAGGCTGCCGATGAAGGCCGTGTTCATGCACCAGTAGAATATATTCAAATTAAGGAACTTGCCGAGTCAGTCCGTAATTACGGAGTTAGTGCCAATTTTACTATTTCCCAAGTCGAGAGGCTTGCCACTCTGGCCATGACTCCAGGAGACTGGCAGACAACAGTAAAGGCTGCGCTCCCTAATATGGGGCAATATATGGAATGGAAAGCCTTATGGTATGACGCCTCTCAGGAGCAGGCCAAAGTCAGTGCCACTGCTGAAGGCGATCAAAGAAATTGGACACTTGATCTGTTAACAGGGCAAGAGCAATATGCCAATAATCAAACAAATTACAACTGGGGAGCATACACTCAAATCTCCGCTGCTGCCATTAAGGCATAGAAGGCACTTTCCAAGAAGGGAGAGGCTGGGGGACACTTAACAAAAATTATACAAGGCCCCCAGGAGCCATTCTCAGACTTCGTGGCTAAGATGACAGAAGCAGCAGGCCAGATCTTTAGAAACCCAAAACAAGCAATGCCTTTAGTGGAACAGTTGGTTTATGAGCAAGCCACACAAAAATGCAGAGCAGCTATTACACCTAGAAAGAACAAAGGGTTACAAGACTGGCTGAGATTTTGCCGAAAACTTGGAGGCCCGCTTACTAATGCCAGCCTCGCGGCTGCTATCCTACAAGGCCAAAAGTGCCCAGGTACAGGTGATCGCAAGGTCTGCTATAATTGTCAGAAAAGGCTCAAATTGCAGAAATTGGTTTATTTCTGGGATCGGTCATTTATCCTGAAAATATAGTTCCTCAAAAACTAGAGATTCGTAGAGATCATTTACATACCTTAAAGGATTTCCAAAAATTATTGGGAGATATAAATTGGCTGAGACCATTTTTAAAGGTTCCCTCTGCTGAGCTGAAACCTTTATTTGACATTTTGAAAGGGGACCCTCACATCTCCTCTCTGAGAACATTGACAACAGCAGCAAACAAGGCCTTACAAGTTGTAGAAAGTGCCTTACAGGATGCTTAATTACAGCACATTGATGAAACCAAGCACTTTGGTTTCTGTGTTTTCAAAACTATGCAATTGCCAACAGCTGTCTTGTGGCAAAATGGACCTTTATTGTGGATCCATCCCAATGCATCTCCTGCTAAGATTATTGACTGGTATCCCAATGCGGTTGCTCAGCTTGCATTCCGCGGGTTAAAGACAGCTATTACTCATTTTGGGAAAGAACCCAAAATTCTGGTAGTACCATACACAGCTATTCAGGTCCAAACATTAGCTGCTACCTCAAATGCTTGGGCAGTGTTAGTTACTTCCTTTGCTAGACAGATTGATAATCATTATCCAAAACACCCGATTCTACAATTTGCCTCAAGCCAAGCCATTGTGTTCCCACACATAATGTCTCAGGAACTACTTGTTGATGGGGCTGTAGTGTATACAGACAGGTCAAAAACTGGTTTGGGTGCTTATGTGGTCAATAACAAAACAGTATCTAAACAATATAATGAAACCTCACCCCAACTTGTAGAATATTTAGTGGTGCTAGAGGTCCTTCAGGCCTTCCTGGGTCCACTTAACATTGTATCAGATTCTTCCTATGTGGTTAATGTGGTTAAGGTTCTTGAGGTGGCTAGATTAATTAGGCCTTCCAGCAAACTTGCTCAAGTTTTCCAACAAATTCAATCTACCCTTCTTGGCAGAAGGTCCCCTGTATTTATAACACATATTAGAGCTCACTCGGGCCTTCCTGGTCCAATGTCCCGCAAAAATGACCTAGCCGACCAAGCTATGAGAGTCATTGCAGTTGCCCTGTCCCCCCAATTAGATGTAGCAAAAAAAATTCATAGACAATTTTATGTGACGACTAAAACTTTACGCCGCTGATTCGCTCTGACTAGAAAAGAGGCTAGAAAAATAGTTACCCAATGTTAAAATTGTTGTCAATTCTTGCCTGTACCCCATGTGAGAGTTAATTTACGGGGAATCCGACCACTACAGGTCTGACAAATGGATGTTACTCATATCCCTTCCTTTGGAAGACTTCAATATCTGCATGTTTCTATTGATACATGCTCTGGCATCATGTTTGCTACACCTCTAACAAGAGAGAAGGCCTCACATGTAATTCAACATTGCCTTGAGGCGTGGAGTGCTTGGGGTAAACCCAAACTCCTTAAGACAGACAATGGACCAGCTTATACTTCTCAAAAATTTCAACAGTTCTGCTGCCAGATGGATGTGACTCATCTGACTGGTCACCCGTATAATCCTCAAGGACAGGACATTGTAGAACGTGTCCATTGCACACTCAAATCCTATTTAATTAAACAAAAAGGGGGAGTCAAGGAGGCTCTACCCTCAGTACCAAGAGTAGCTCTTTCAATGGCACTCTTCACCCTTAATTTTTAAAATCTTGATGACCATGGTTGAACTGTGGCCGAGCGTCACTGCTCAGAGCCAAGTACCCCAAAAGAGATGGTAAAATGGAAGGATGTACTGACTTGTCAATGGAAAGCCCCAGATCCTATATTAATAAGATCCAGGGGAGCTGTTTGTGTTTCCCTGCAGGAAAAAGACAACCCATTTTGGCTACAGAAAAGATTGACACGAAGAATTTTGACACCTGGAAATGACTCCCGGATGGATCCCTTGGAAACTACCTCTAGCCCTCGCTCTCTTCCTGGATTTCCTCAGCCTATTCTCACTTCAAAGAATGGGTGGGGGTGGCTCTGTTTGTTGCAGCCCTATGCTGTGGATTAGTGTTCATGCCATGGTTGGTTTGCAAACTCTGATCTCAACAAAAACGTGACAAGGACGTTATCACTCAAGCACTTGTGGCCATTGAACAGGGGGCCTCCCCTAAAATTTGGTTATCTATGCTAGCTCAAGATTTAGTTGGCTTCTGAGTTCTCTGCTCTTGCACCCCACGGATTTATAGCTCCATTGCACTGGGATGAAAGAGACTCAGCGGTCATTGATCAGCCCTTGCACATTGCTGAGGTTTCCTCATTGCACACAATAGGGTGATCATGACTTCCCCAATAATTCATTTTTTGGCTGGCCTCTTTTGTAGAGTTTGCCCTAGGCCATTTAGCAGTTGTTGTCACACAGCACTGTGGTATCTAGAGATAGGCAACTTTCCTCATGGGCAGACCAATCTAAGACACAGGGCCTGGTGGCGATAGGGTTACCCTATGACGGATAAGGCTGCGACATTAGAGGAATGAGCTAAGACAGGAGCCACAGCAGATAGACATAACTACAGAGGCCTAGACTAGCCTTGTTCTAGTAAAACAAAAAGGGGGGGGGGGCGGGCGGTGGAAAGCCACGATAGCATTCACCATCACAAGATGGCGCTGACTTCTGTTGCAGCATCCTGGCCCCTCCCTGTAAACAAACTGGGTGCATGCGCAAAGAGTGGCGCAAGCCAAGTCACTGCCCATCCGGGATGTCACGATCAGACCACTGGCGGGCAGCCAATCACACAGCGACATGCCACCCTAGGGGATATAAATTGGGGTGCTTTCTCCTGCTCGTGGTCTTCCTCTTCA
Organism: Micromys minutus; assembly: GCF_963924665.1. Taxonomy (NCBI): domain Eukaryota; kingdom Metazoa; phylum Chordata; class Mammalia; order Rodentia; family Muridae; genus Micromys; species Micromys minutus. The sequence continues at coordinate 42,594,386 of NC_137976.1, read as the reverse complement.
AGATGCAATAAACACTATGCTGCAAAAGGATCCTAGTGTTCCTTGTGCGTTCTTTCTGGCGAGACAGTAGCGAGGGACATAAAAGAGCTTGTGAAAATTCTCACACAAAACGTGGGAAAACTTTCTGTCTTGGGCCCTAAGTAAACTTAGTTAACAGTCACTCTCTATGACGCTATAGCAACTTTTGAAGAGAAAACAGAACTTAGTTCTGCAGGCATGATCTATTACTAAAATCAAGGAGACACAAATAACCCTGAGTTTTTGTTTGCTTGCTTGCTATCCTCTTTTTAAATTTGTTTTTTTATTGTCTTATTTCTTTCTTTCTTGTTTTTTTTTTCTTTTTCTTTTTCTTTCTTTTTTTTTTTTTTTTTGAGGGGTGTGGGGGAAAAGGTGAGTTGAGACCATACTATTAGGCATCCACTTAAAACTCAGTATATACTTAATGTTTCTGATTTTCCTACATCTTATCCTGTCTCTTATTTAAGACTGGCTTATAGCATGAACCATGAGGTTTCTAACTGAATAAATGTAAGGGATAATAATTACAACAATATTAATCATCACAGAAAAGCAGATTAAAGAATAATAAAAATGACCAACAGAAAAAAAAATGCAAAAATCTCTTTGGTGCTTGGACTGTCCCCATGGGCTCAGGTATTTGAATAGTGTCCACCAGTTGGGTGCACGGTTTGAAAATACAAAAGAACCTTAGGAGGTGAAGCTTTGTTGGACAGAGCATTTCACTGAGGATGGGCCATGCCTTTCCACTCTTTGTGTTCCCTATCGCACTGGAATTATAAACATAAACAAACTCTTCCCTAATTTGCTTTTGGTCATGGTATTTTTATTCTCAAAACATAAAAGTAGTTACTATGCTCAGAATCTTAATATTATGTTTTCTGTAGGTTTGTATTTGTATTTTCCAAAGTTCTTGAGGGGTAACAGCTATGGACTTGGAGCCATTGCTCTAATTTCCTCAATCTGAAATGTGAAAACTTCTTGACATCATTGTGATACTTGCTGTGTAGAGGCTCATACTTCTAGCAACCCGAGCCAACCAGAACTGTGGACATCATTTCCTTTTCCTTCCAGACAGCACTCCTCCAATCCTTTCACTCTTCAACAAATGAGGTCTGTATTTCTGTAGATTTTCTGTCTATACTTTCTGTACCTCAAGACTCCTAAATAGACCTCTGTATATATGACTGATAAAAAGTAGAATGGCTTTTACATAAAAAATTTTAAAAGGCGGGATGGTATGTAATATGGAGAAAATATGACACAAGCTCTATCATAAAACTTGAAGCTGTAAGAGACCATAGTAATATAATAGAATGAGTAAATGCATTTGCTTATTTGTTGAAATTGAGTCTATCTTTTATTCTTTTCTTTTGAAGAAGGCAGTCTCTCAAGAAGTACAGGCGACCTTCAAACATTACACTTGTGAGAAAGATGTGAACTCCTGATGCTACTGCATCTACCTCTTATGTGCTGGGAAAGCAGAAGTGTCCATCCATTTCATGTTCTCAGTATTGAACTCAGGGCTTGGTGTGCTAAGCATTCAATCTACAGAGCTACATCTCCAGCTCCAAATAAATTTAGAGAGCTTTTGAGAAAATAGAGTGATGTGAGCATATAGAAAGTAGTATGAAAGATTAGAGAAACAACTCAGCAGTTAAGAACACTTGCTAGCCATGTAAATGATCCAGATTTTGTTCCCAGCACCCAAGTGTTGGCTCTTAATCATCTACAACTTCTGTTTCAGGATCTCTGATAGCCTCTTCTGACCTGTGTAATTACCCTTTGCACATGGGCTGCCATGCTCTATTTAGAGGACCCATAGGCCAACCACTTTTGCTCTCTGGTCTCCTCAACAACCTTTGATCTAACCAGATAGGATCCAGTCAGCTGATGGAACACCCACTGTTCATGAGTTCAGGACTAAAATAAGTGTTTTCTGTTGTGTTTCTTACATTTCTTAATATGCTGCCTAATTTTAAAAAATCCTCAAAAAATGTTACAGTTCACCTGAAAGTCACTGTTCTGTGACTGTACTGTTCATGCAAAATTTTGTGATTTCATAATATAATGTTTGGTTTTGTCAATTTATATTAAGGGAGAGTATCTTGTTACCTCCTGAACATTAAAACTCTTAAAAATTTACCCACAATAACCATGTGCAGTTGTAAAAAGTAAATATGAATAATGTATTCTTAAATACATCTTGATGATAAACTTAGAATCAAATGAATATTTACGAATTCATAAAGGTACAATACTTATTTGAAAAAAGCAACACCTGTGTACCCATGCGATAAATGGTGTCAATCAAAGAAGATGAATAGTTATGGGGGTTATCTTAGCACTGTGTTAGTATGTACTTATACATTATGTTTTTTATATCAGTATTAAATGACCTATCCCAAGGTGCTCACAAATATATAATACATACATACATGTGGGAACACATCTGTACAGTCAGTTACTCTGGTGAATAGTCATTGCACTAAAATCTGAGTGTTTCCACATATATGCACCTCTAATGTTTGTATTTGTTTGAATCACCTTTCAAACACTAACGTGCCCAAAGTGAATGAGAGAGTACTGATTTCTGTAGGATTTCATAAGACTTCCAGTGTTCATAAAGTAAAAGAATCATAGACATGATTAAGTGTTAAGAACATACATTCAGATCTACAACTTTGAACTGAAAAATCTGGAGGCACTGTAAATATAATTCAATGCTCAAATTAAACTTACATTTCTCAGGAACTAAACTAACCCCACATCGTAAACACAGGGACAATGTTATGTTCTCAGTGAAGAACTGCTGGTTAAATCTATGTGGAAAGTCACTCTCATTTTCTCTCCTTTCTTGAAAAAAAAAAAGTTTTATCTATGACCTTAGAAAAATGAGAAAAACGTATATAGCCCAAAGGAATACTCCAGTATGACTAAGTCAGTAGGGAAAAAAATACTTCTCTATTGTAACTCAATAGGACATATTCAAAACTACCCAGGGATAGGGAAAATCTGACCATGGGGGCATTAGAATTTTTAGCAAGCTCCCGTGACTGAAAATAAACAGTGTGTCTCTCTTGGCAACAATCTTTCTCAACTCACTACTGCATTTGGCATGCACTGGTTTTTGGAGATAATACAATTTCTATTATTTGCTGCTTAATGTTAATTACTTTTGTACTTTAGAATTATTCACAAAGCATTCTGGAATCCTTTGAATACATTAATGTCTCTGAGTATCAACATTTTTTCCAATTTGTCCTTCATTATTACAAAGCTGAAAATAGCTATAAAACCTACTCTTGTAAATGATTTATTTTTCATCCATTCAAATGTACTTCTTTGATTAACAGGAAGAAATTAATAAAAAAATTAGGGCAGTCTTCATGAGATGCCAAATATATCTAAGGAATTTTAAGTCTTTGTACTAAGATCAAGGACATTTGCACTCACCAATGCTTAGAACCATAACAAGAGCCTAAAGTGTATAGTGGAGATTAAATTCAACTCATATTTTAAGAATTTTATAATCTGTCAGAAAAGATGATATAGGTCAGTGTTCAATGAATATGAATATATACAAAGAAATATCCTGACAGAAAATGGTAAGGAAGGGATTGGGTGGATCAAAGAATAACTTGTAGTTAATTGAGGAAAATTTCCCTTGAGAGGCTTCCCTGAAATGGGTTCTGAACTTCAATTTAGCAAGAAGGATATGGTTTGGAGGACAGCAATATTGAAAGTGTGCCTTGTATATGTGATAAATTAAGTGAAAACTCAAAGAACTGGATAAGAAGAGTAAAGTGGATTAAGAAAAATACCTTCTACATCTTTCAAATGATGGTGAAAAGAACAGATCATATTTTGCTAAGCAGTTTTTTTCTTCCTGTGAGAAATTAACAATTTACTGGCAGTGTTCTGAATCACATACATATAGAAACATTGATGTCTCTGATATTTTATTTTTGAAAAGCATTTCCCTATATTAGAAACTATAAGTAGTTTTTAGATGTAAAATATTCTTTCTTTATGTCTTTTGTCATAGATATTGTTACTCCCTGTTGGATTATTCTAAAACTGGTTGTCTGTGGCATGTATTTTTGCCTTTGCAAAATCTCTGTGCACACTTCTGTATTTTACAGCCCCTTTAAACCTAAATGGGGCTATTAGAGTGTTTGGGGGCTTGTAGGCTGTGAGAAGATAGATGTGTGTGGCCAGGAGATTGTCTGTCAGTGAATGATTTCAATTCTGGGCTCTCTGAGCTCCCCACCTGAGAATCCACACTAGCAAAGAATCCAGCAGAATGAATTTGTAGAAACTTCCCTAAAGAGCCTTTCATCCATAGTGTGCGCTATTGAATATTGGCTTTTCATTGTATTGTGAAGCTTAATTCATGCTTCATATTCTTTGTAAAAACAAAATCTTCAAAGGAAAATGTGTAATAAGGAATGTGACAAGAATATGGTAGCATTCTGGTTAAAGGCCTAAATTCTAGTTAAGAGTACTTTCCAAAAAACAAACCAAAACAAAACAACAACAACAAAAACAAACAAGCAAAACTTACATTGTAAGAAAGACTTCTAAAGGTTTTATTTATGTACACAACATTGTTCTGAGGATTTTTTTTCCTACTTGTGTAAATTCAGTAAATGATGGCAAACGTCATGTTGTGTGATTGTATTATTTCCATTATGCTTTTTATTTCCAAAAAAACTCAGGTAGAATGGCAGGATGTATTCTATGTCTGCTAATAATAATGTATGCTGTGTCTGCTAACATGTCCACATGGAAAGTAAGCCTTTTTATAGGTGAGAAATGAGAGAACATCTTCCAAAGGCTAATCAGAAGCTAACATGGTTGTAAAAGCTGCATTGGTCTCCAGTAGGATCCATCTCATTAAGCCTGTCCTATGTCAGTCCTTCAACTGTCTGCCCATCTTGAGCTCACGTGAAGAAAGGGCATCTGCTGTTGTCATTGTCACTGACACCAGGTACAAAGAAAGAGCTTCTTTCTCCTCAGACAATAGCCACCTATCTGTGCATTAAAGACCTTCTATTTTAAGTAGTAAGCAGACAAGCTGTTCCTTAGTCTTCAGCCTGCTCCTTAAAGACAACGCTGAAACAGTGTGGAGACAGACAATATCAGGTTTCAAGAAAAAGTTTTGCCCATGTAAAAATTGTAGCATGTGAAGCAACCAGATTTTAGTATTTACATCACATCAACTTATCTCTCCAAAACATTTTCTAATTCAAAAATAAAATATAATATTTGTAAAGTTACAGTAAAATGTGTTATTTTAAGACAATTTGTATGAAGTATGTAGTACCTATTGTATTTCTGTGAGTGTAAAAAATATGTATCTGAAAATGATATACAAAGTGAAATTTTAGAAACAGACAAATGAAAACAAACATGAAGTGGCATAGTAAACAAAGAGAATTGTTTTATTTGAATAGAGGTTTTGCCATAATTCAGGTTTTTAAGCAAATGATTTCTACTTCTGTATAGTTTTCAAATATTATAAAGTACATGCAAATGAATTTATCTATACATTTCAAAATTTGAGCAGTAATTAATGTACGTATGTGTACATGCAAGTTCATGCTATTTGAAATACACTCAAGAGTTAAAAAATAAGTAAAATACAATGTGGCAGACATGATCAGGTTTTCACAGGTCATCTTGGTTTACAGACAGAGCAGATGAAATTTTAATAGGATTAAGAACCAGCAAACTAATGATGCTGATTGCAGAGAGACCAGAGTTGACATCTCTACTTTACCCCTTAATGAGAATCAATTTCCTTCTCTCTCAAGTGAAAATAATATTGTCTGTCTTGGGGATGTTACAATTAATTGTAAGCATGTGCTTTTGGTTCATAAATAATAGAAGACACATTTTGTACCTTTAAAATGGCAGACACATCTTTTATATATTTGTTCTGGACAAATATTTGACAATAACTTATGATTTGACAAGCATACTAATACCTGTGTTCAGTTATGAATGAAAAAGAAGCAATTGTAGCTCACTATTTACTACAAATTGCTGTGGGCAAATCTTAGGCCTTCTCTGATCACTATTTCCGCAGACCCCCGCCCCTCAAAGTACACCTAGCCAATTCTAACATCTGTATTTGTTTTTCTGTTTTGTTTTATTAGTTTGAGACAGAATCTCATTCTGTAGTCTAGAGTAGTCTCAAATTCATGGCAAGCTCCCTTTCTCGGTTTTCTTTGTTTTGTTTTGGCCCAAAGTCTCACCACATAGGTCACATTATTCTTGAACTTGAAACTTCCTTGGTGAGATTATAGGTGTGTACCATCATGGTTACTTTTTAGTCTTGACATTAAAAAGCATGTAGTTCAGTGAAAATGAAGGGCATTTAAAAGGGGACAAAACTAACCAAACAAAAACCAAATGAAGTGTGGCATAGTGATTCAGTGGAAGAAAAAGTGCCCTGATGTCCCAGCATCCTGATATTTGGCATTTTTGGTAATAGTCCTAATAGCCTTGAGTCATGGTTAGGAAACATTAAAGAGTTAATAATAGAACATTTAATATGTCTCTAGTAATCAAGTATTAGAGTTTGGAATATAAAACATCTCATAAAAGTTACTTCAGTTTAAATATAACTACATTTTACATGGCATATCTAACATACTATGTGTTTATCTTCTGCAACATACATAATATTTTACTGTAGGTAAGACAATGGTGTAGCTACTACAGGAGAGAGCACTGGAGATATTTTCTGACTCAAATGCCTTCAACAAGCTTTTCCTTTGAACATAAGTATCATAGGTGCTCTTGAATCTTCTTTCACATGGAAACCCTCATCCACTGACTCTCTGCGAAGGTGACAAGGGGACCTAGCTGAAAAAAGCTATCTGTTTCCTTCTTTTGTCAATACATCAGCTTTCTTTTGATAATAAAAACAATCTGCTGGGACATAAAAGGGTATAAAAAGTTATTCTTTATATGAGGGGACATTATATATGTTATTCTTTACCTGAGGGGACATGACAAATAATTCTTTACACTTTGTAGGAAACAATTGCATTATGCAATCACTTATCTAGTAGGAGCTAATGATATCTTAAATTGTGATATCATACAAAGAAAAAAATGTGGATTTTATGCATAAGATTATTAAGGAACAAACTTTTGTTTAACTTATTTATTTTAATTGCTTAATACTTTTTACAGTCCAAATTTGATTCCCCTGGCCAAGACTACTCCCCATCCCATGCGCCCCTACCCCTGTCTCTAAGAGGATGCCCATCACATCCCCACCCCACCCCACTAGGCCTCCCTACTTCTTGGGACCTCAAGACTCTTGAGAATTAGGTGCATCTTCTCTGCCTGAGTTCAGACCAGGCATTCCTCTTCTGTATATGTGTCCAGGACCTCATATCATCTGGTGTATGCTGCCTGGTTGGTGACTCAGTATCTGAGAGATCTCAGGGGTCCAGGTTAGTTGAGACAGCTGGACTTTCCATGAGTCAGCCTTCCTCCTCAGCTTTTTCCAGGTTTTCCCCCAATCAAAGATCAAACTTAATAAAAATTATAAAGCATAAAATTATAGTTTTGAATTTAAAAACTAAAAATAAGGAAGATAATATTATCAACATTATTTTAGCTGAACTATTTCTGTGTGTCAGTCAACAATTTTTAAAGGTCAGGTTATGAATATATATTTTCAAATTTCTCATAATTGTGAATAGTGATTATTTCCTGCTGAAGTTTTCATTTGTTGAAAATAATAGAAAAAATTAAAGAAAATTTGTAAACTAACCTTACTTTCATAAACTTGATTTAAATATAAATCAAAATTTTTGATTAGACTAATAAACTTCTTCTAAAAAAATAGGTTCCTCTTCAAATATGCTTCATGTTGTAACCATGGCTGAGAGGTCAGAGGCATTGAAAGGGTATTTCTTTTAGTATTCAGTGAAGTAAAGCAAGCAAAACAAACAAGCAAATAAAAACCAGATAGCATTTAGTCTGGACAGCTTTTCTTCAAGGAGAGTCTCACTTAACACTGAGCTTTCTGGGTGGAGACAATTCATCCATTTCATGATGTGACAAAGAACATTATATCACAGGATGATTGATAAGACATAATAGTCAGCCTTTCTTCTGAGCATAACATGATGCACAATGAGAAAAATTTCAGCAGACTTTTTCTATATATTCTATTTCTTTTACTTCATGAAACAATTGTTATAACTTAATTAAAGGGCAAAAATGAGTCATGATTTCTATATCATAGGTGTCCCCACAGAGAATGTTCAGTATTTCTCTCTACAGTCATTTAGTACCAGCCCATCCATTGCAACACCTTGGCGCTATCAGCATGGTATAGACAATCTCTATACTATAATGTATGACTTCACAAACATTGTCTTTATTATCATTCTTAACTTGTCCCACTCCTGTTCAGAAAAAGTGAATTTTACTAAAATATTTTTTATTATTTTATTGGACATTCTCTGTATTTACATTTCAAGTACTATGCCCTCCCCCTCCCCCTCCCCCTGCACTTGCTTCCATGAAGATGCCCCTTCTCTCAATCACACTCTCCACCTCAGTGATTTTGCATTCCCATACATGGAGCAAATGCCTCTTCACTGGACCAAAGGCCTCTTCACTTTTTGATTCCAGAGAATGCTACTCTCTGCTCATATGCAACTGGAGGCCTGGGTCTCTCCATGTGTGCTCGGTGGTTGGTGTTTTAGTCCATAGGAGTTCTGGAAGGTTTTGTTGATTGATAACATTGTTCTTCCCATAAGGCTGCAAACCCTTTCAACTCCTTCAGTCCTTTTTCTAGTTCTTTCATTAGAATCCCTGTGTTCAGTATGATGCTTAGCTACAAGCATCCTCAACTGTATCTGATGAGGCATCCTTATCTGGTTCCTGTCAGTAAGTAGTTCTTGGCATCAGAAATAAGGTTTGGGTTTGGTGGTTGCATGTGGGGTAGATTCCCAGGTGAAGCAATCTCTGAATGATCTTTTCTTTAATCCCACTCTTCTATTTGACCTTGTATTTCCTCTCATGAGTGTTTTGTTCTCCCATCTCAGAAGGACTGAGGCATTCACATTCTGGCCTTTGGCTCAGATTTCAGCACTGACTCCTCCTCCAGAGGGCCTGTGTTCAAATCCCGCAACCACATGGTTGCTCACAACCATCTGTAATAGAATCTGGTATCCTCTTCTGGTTTGTCTGAAGACACTCATATACTGAAATATTTTAATGTGGTAGCTACTACTGATCTGTCAAGATACAATCCACATGCATTAGGTTGACAAAGTTTTGAGCATAATATCAATATCAGAAAATTCAATATACAAAGTATTGGACTATTTACTTGTCTTGCCTTTTCAACACAAGACACATGAGCAAACTGAAGGTCCATAAGAATCTATTTTTTCTGTTTTGTTTCCTCTTGTCCTCAATTACATTGAAATGAAAGGAAATTAGCCTAATTCTGTGATAATACTTTCATGCTTGCCTCACTTGGGAGAAAGCAGAAGTTACTAGATTAATTGCTACATTAGCAGTGCTGTGGTGCACATCTCTACTGGGTAGTCATATCTCTAGGGATGGGAGCCACTTACTGCCTGACTTTTTCTATAACTGCTCTCATTGCCAGTCATCAGTTATAATAAAAATTGTGTAGAGCTTTCTAAATCACCGGCTTAGATGATAGTGTTGAGCTTGTTGGTTTACAGCATTCTTCTGTATCCTGCTACTTAACTAAATTTCAAACATCTATCAGTTGTTCAAAATGCACTTGCTGATAGACATGAAAGGAAGTATATTAGGCTACCCTGTAAAGTGTGGTGCTAAATTTAGCATCAAAACAAATGTTACTGTTCCCTTGTAAGCCTTCTATATAGCAAGTGTTTGGTCAACATAGGATTCACTGCAGTACCAAAAGAAGACTATCCTAGAAATTAAGTGGTGCCTTTGCTTGATAGTGTGTCTCTCTTAAGACTCCAACCTACTTTAACACTAAACGTTATCTGCCCTGGAAATAGGACAAAACATTTCTAATTCTTTCTCTTTTAACATAAGAGACCAACCAATGTCATGTTCCCGCTTCCATCTTAGCATTTTACCACCCATATGCAGACACAATTAGCCAGCTTTAGCTATCAACACAAGCCTCTTCTCTGATGGGCAGAATTTGATGAAGCTGATTCTTCCCAGGTCTACCTTCTACATCTGCTGCCTTACTTCTTGTCTTTTATTAGTCTAGCCTTAAAACTGATGATTCATCCTATTGACAAGGTATTTGGAAAATGGCTCAACATAATAAAGACAATCAAAGGGACATCTGAGAGACATATTTTTATTTAATTTAATTTTTTTACTTATTCACTTTACATTTTACTCACTGTCCCCAGTCCAGTCACCACCTCCCACAATCCTTCCGCTCTTATCCCTATTCTTCTGAGTGCTGACCTATCTTATTCTTAATTCCTTGATTCTCAGCCTTCTATTTCCCACTCCTTATTTCTGAAGCTAGAACATAATGCCTGGTTGTGGTTGACATTGTTCATAATGTTCCTGGCTGTTGGACTAATGTAAAAGAGAAGTATTATGAGAAAATTAAGATGAAACACCCAAGATAGTATACAGAATAGGAACTGCTTAGAGTGGGGCATATGTAATCAACATTCTCATACTGACACTTGAATTTGGCACATCTGTGCTTAGAAGCAGAGCATACCAAATCTTAAGTTTTGGTTAAGAAATGCAAAGGACAGGCTCAGACCATTTAACGAGAAAACAATAATAGATGGAGAGGCAACATTTTAGGAAGCACACATCAGGCCTGGGTTCTAAATATCAACAGCATGAGTAGCATTAAACTATTTCATCAGCAGAGGAAAGTACGTGACTTTTGGTTCATAAATAACAAAGTGAATTCATATTGGTGAATGATATTACAAGCATACACATAATAAAAAATTCACAAGTTAAAATAATAACCACTGCTTAGCAGAAAAGACAACAGTGACCATGTTCTGATTTTCTCATACTAACACTATGGTCACTTTTTGTTGTGACATGATTAATAGAATTTAATACTTAAAATGGCTTGTACATACCCTCAAAGATGTATTCTCCCTCTGTCTCTCTCTGTCTCTCTCTGTCTCTCTCTCTGTCTCTGTCTCTCTCTGTGTCTCTCTCTGTCTCTCTCTCTCTCTCTCTCTCTCTCACACACACACACACACACACACACACACACACACACACACACACACACACCTCCCTATGCTGAACCCTGATGTTATGGATGGGAAATGGCTCTTCCATGCATTTTAACCAGAAGAAGTTGACTAGAAGGAGACTGGCGCAATTCAGCCTCGCCACCTTTACTCCTGAGTTACTGCAGATAAGAGCTATCGGCTGAGGCAGTAGTAGACTGCAGCAGCCGATCTGATGGAAGCAGAGATTTCAGTAAATTAAGAATTTGTTATCGTCTAGAACAGGGTGTCCTTCTTGCTGGGCATGAGAACAAAGTCCCAAGTTGATTGAAAGACTCTCTTATTCTAATAATACTCAATATTTATATTTCTGAACTTGTAATGACAACCTAAAGATAACATTTTAAAAGCCTTGATAGATCCAATGACATAGTCAAGAAAGCAACCAAGGTGACTGCCTACTACAGAGAGGTCATGAGCTTCAGAGGCTCCTGTCCTTGTGGGCCGAAAATTACCTACTAAAGTGTCTCCTGCTAGTGAAATGAAGCTTTAATTTATTTACTATAGTGCCTTTCCCCCAGTAAACAAACACAGGGGAAATCATTTAACTCTCCAAAGGTAGTTTTAGATGTTTCCTAAAAGCAGGCATTTATTTGTTTTTCATTTAAAGAAGAGGCCAGCTTTTTCTTATATATTTTTTCTTGTTATTTATTATCAGTTAGAGGGCTAGCCATACGTTTATTAAGAGGGTCTGGTTAATCATATGAATTTATTATTTAGCCATGAGCTTGGGGAAAGCAGTTACATATCTGTTGAAAGAAACCTTGTTTTAGGGGCTTGAATTTAATGAAAATTCAGTGTTTATTATGTTGAATTAAATTTAATTTTATGAAACTTTATGTGAAGTAAAATAATCTTATTTTCTTCTTCAATTGAGAAAAAAAACACAAAACCAAAAGCTGCCATTACTACAGAGATCACAAATGCTGAAAAAAAAAATTCAAACACTTGAGTGACATTGAATTTGACTTAATGTTCAAATACAGTAATAGAATCAATGGCTTATCTAAGGACACACATACACACACAAGCACACATTCATAGGCATGTGCACATACACACATGCAAACACAAGCACACAAATACACTAATCAGTGTTACTAGAATGAGTGTTCAGAGGCTGCACCCTTACTCCACCATCATATGTCTGTCTTGTTTGTTGTTGCTGTTGGAAAAATATAAAAGTACTTCCAGCAGGCTTAAAGATGCACACCCAATCTGTAAGCACAGAAAGCCTCAAAAGTGGAAGTTTCTGACTGTCATGTGATGTGGACTCACACGACGTCTTGCTGAGGCAGACTGACATGGTGTTTCACTGAAGTAAATCCAGGGGGAGGACATGTGATGTTTGGAGAGAGTATAAATGGGACTCAATGAACAGTGACAGGTTCAACACTTTCTTGGTCTGGAGTCTTAGCTTAGCTTCAATTCATGAAGAGAGGCACTACAGAGAACATCTCTAGGCATACAGCTTCTAGTGACTCCTGCCAATTGAGGGAGGCCAGGATGTTTCTGCTGGATGGTGCCACCACTGCTGATTTGTGTGTGGTGACAATTTTGAACTGATCTGTTGATATCCTGACTCTACTGGACTGATGGTATCCTGATATATGGAGGTTAAAATCACCCCCAAAGAACTACTTCTAAACATATCTACATCCCCTTTGTTCTATTTCTCATCTTTTCTCCAATATCTTTGGATAGTGAGTTAGAAGGGGGGAGTCCAAGGCATTTGAAAACCACTATGTTTTTAAATCTAAGTCCTACAGTCCTTATCTACATATTACTTCTAAACTCTAGATGTCTTCTGCTTGCTAGACCAATACATTTTATTGGGTATCAAAGATATTGGATTCTCATTTCTAGAGAATTAGCAGCTGGAGAAATGACAATTTTCTTTGCAGAGAATCTCATCAAGATCTAATAGTGAGTCTCAAGCTTCTTAATGCTGTAATACAGTTATACCCATAAATTTTATATATATATATATATATACCATAAAATAATTTTGCTAATATGTCATAAATTTTTTGATACTGTTATTAATTGTAATGTAAAAATCTGTGTTTTCTGATGACCCCCAATGAAAGGGTTGTTTGACTTATCAAATGTATCCCTTACTGCTACTCAATTTATTGTATTTATAAATATTAAATAATATTAATGTATTATATTATTTTAATATTAATATAACATTTTCTCTGAAAATTTTGTAAAGTTCAGAAATAGACAAGTTTGGGAGTGGGGAAATCTAGCATGATTTGGGGTGGGAGGTTGGGGACATCTTCTTGGACATAAGGAAGGAGAAATTGGATGAGGGCAGACTGGAAGTAGTTAATCACTGGATTGTAAAAAAGATTAAACATTAATAATAATTTAAAGATGTGAAGTCCACAGATAGACAAATTGACACAAGGTCTTCTGTAAAGTTTAAATTCTTGGAACCATGCAATTGGACCTTACTGGATGCCAGATAAGAGCAGCTGAAAGAGAAACAACCTTCTAAAAATCCTGCTTATTAAAGGAAAGCATATTTGAATATAAAATGCAGAATAATCGTGTATTTATGATGGTGTTTTTCCACTAGTTAACAGTTAGGGCATCATCCTACAGCTATAATGAAACTTATCTTCTGATGGGTGGATGTGGAGACCCAGGTTTCTCACTGTTGAAGCTGAAATACAGAAGTAGACTAAAGGGATCATTACATATTTTGAGTATTTCAATACAATATGAATTATTATGTAGCTTAATAAATGAGAAAAGTAAAAAAGAACAGTTTACTAGTATTGTTGTATAAACACAGAATAAGCCTTTTTTTTTTTTTTTTTTTTTTTTTGTTGCTCTTTAACTGAAGGGTGGCAAAACAACGAGACCTCTGCAAGAACAAGCATGTCTTACACTTTGCCTTTGACTTATAATGTCACTATCCAAGAGCAAATTAAATAAATTTAGAAAAGTCATTTGGAGAAATGCCTGCAGGGTCAGCTTCTAGAACTTGGAGAGGAAATATGCAAGCTTACCCTTGGTTGTTGCATAGTTGAATCCATTAAGAAGGGATCAACCAAAAACACAATGTAATAGAAACAAACAACAGGGAAACATAAGCCTTTATAAAACAACCCCCACTGATGCAAATCTGACAGAGATACAAGAAACAATGGCAAGTTTTACCTTGACTATAGAACAAAATCAATAAACTAATATTGTAACTACACATATCAAATAAATGTGTATGCCACATGTTAAAATAATTGTGTAATGGGTTAAATTAATAAGTGGTGAAAAAGATACATATTAAGTAGAATTCCAAGCAAACTGTAGAAATCCCATCCCCTGGGAAGCAGATCATTACTCCATACTCAGTGAGAGCTGACAGGTCCTACAAAACAAAGAAGAGAAGTAAGAAACTATAGTGGAAGAGCATGACACTGTTGGTAAAAGTCAATGTCATGGTGATAGTTTATGTGGTAAAAATAATACTCTGTCTCTGTGACCCATCTCATAAGAAACAATAACTCAGGTCTTAGGATGAAGAAAACATCAGATAAATCCCCAGAGAGCAACATTCTACAAAACACTTGACAGGTGTTCCTTAAAACTGTCAAGGAAGTCAAAATTCATGAGAACCAAAACCTTCTTGTCCAAGAGGAGCTTGCAGAGTCGGGATAACTAAATGGAATGAATCCTGAATAGAATTTGAGCACAGCAAAATAATAACTAAGTATACATACTAAAGCATATGAAGACTTCAGATAATACAACACAGTACTATACTAGCTCATTGTTTTTACAATGTACCAGGCCAATATAAAGTGTTAGAAATAAAGGGATCTGAATGTGTAATAAGTCATTTTGTTGAGGAAATATCTGAGTATCCATTTTTTTCTGTTACTCTAAAAACTGTTGTTGTTGGGGATGTAGTCCAATGGTTAAAATACGTTTCTATAATGTGTAAATTCTTTGGTTTGATTCTCAGTGCATGTGCACGCACAAAGTATCTTAAAATCAGATTAAAAAACGTAATACATAGGAGTGACTGAGCTTATTCAGTGATTTTTTTCAATCATCTTTCTGTGAATGTTTTATTCTAAATGAACACTGAGAGCCAATGATAATTATTCCAAGTACCACACTGGTCACAGAAGAGGAGGAAATAAGCTCTAGATTCTGTTCACACTGATGTGGCTGTGGTCACACCAATGTTCACTCTTGTGTTTCAATCACAAATCTTCCAGGATAATTTACACATAGTATTGTACTCAAGCATTTGAAACTCTATGAGTGGAAATGGGAGGCACTATTTTCTCCTTCAAAGAACAGTGTTAGGATTGTATAAAAAACAACATAAGGCATCTGCCAACTCCCCAACACATTATATGTTTGTAATACCAACAATGGAAAATATTAACTCAGAGAGTAGTGAATGTGCTTACCCGTCTTTTAGAAATTGACAGACACCATTCTTCAGGTCTACTTTAGTGGGGATTTCTTCATAGGGTGGGTATAGTCAAAGTAGAAAATCTCAAAGGATTCCTCCACCTCTGTTTTCTGTGTAGTTAAAACATAGGCAATTTGAATGTACAGTCACCCAGACAAGGCTTTAAGCAGAGAGTGTCTGCCTGCTGACCACAGTTCTAAGTTTAGCAGATTGCTTGAACTATGCCAGCTCCTCTAGTCTTCCAAAAAGGAAAAATATAAAACGAGTTTAGTAAACTATGTTCATTGGGGGTCATGTCATTTGATATGGGGTATGTTCCAGCCTAGAATTTTTAAGGAGTCAGATAACTCAATTCCGGGCTTTTGCTGTTGAGCTTTGCAAATCTGAATGCCACAGTTCCAAAGCTCGGCATCAGTGCCTTGTAGTTAGAAAAGCAGTGGTTCCTGGTGCCTAGTGAGACTATGGAGGGAAATGAGAAGGGTTAAATTAATGGGTGGAATTATGGGAAGAAGTTTGCGTTTCAATTTAACTTCATATGTCTAGTTCTCTTTCTTACAACCTGGGAAATTCCACTGTGGAGAGAATAAACCAATCTCTTTTTTGTGTGTGTAGATATGCTGTGGTAATGAGAATTGCTAAGGCCAAACCACATTTTATAGACAACAAAAAAGCTAACTGGCTTTATCATTCAATACTCTCTCTCTTTTTCATGTACCTTCCCAAAGGAGATAATAGCATCTGTTTAACCAATCAGTGTTTGGCAAAATTATTAATTCAAATGGATTCTTTTCTGCATGTGCCAAAGAGGAACTAGTGAAAAGTATGAGCGAGCTTATGTTACCTGCTTGCTAGAAACACTACATATGTTGAGAAATTAATTTCTCAACTAGTATGTTGGGAAGATAATTTCCATTACAAAAACAGTATTTGACTGTATTGCTCTGTACAGTACTGTGTTGTACTGAACTATATTTTATTGATTACATTCTGTTGCATTGCATTGTATTACATTTTGTAAACATATATACAATTTACACTGTCTGGGTGCTCATCTGTGGTTTAAACACAGTTCAACGCAATTTCATTTTTTTCCACAGCCAATTTAATTATTAATAACTGAAGATATATTTTTTAAAGTTGTAATTAAGTATTTGTGCATACATATACATACACATATGTATATATGTAACAATATAGGAAAAGGGGCTATTAATTTGAGGGGAAAGGAGCAAAACAGGGAAGGGGTGGAGGGAGGAAAGGGGGATGTGATACAGTTTTATTTTAATTAAAATATATTCTTTTTTGTTTTTCTTTCTTTCTTTTTTCATGAACTTCACACAGTCTGTGAGTTGTATCTGGGGTGTTCAGAGCTTTCTGGGGTTAGTATCACATTGTCAGTGACTGTATATGATGTCTGTTCTTTTGTGACTGGGTTATCTCACTTAGCATGATATTCTCTAGATGCAATCATTTTCTTAAGAATTTGGTTAAGTCATTGTTTCTGATAGCTGAGTAGTACTCCATTGTGTAAATGTACCACAATTTTTGTATCCATTCATCTATTGAAGGATATCTGGGTTCTTTCCAGCTTCTGACTATTATAAATAGAGCTGAAATGAACATTGTGGTGCATGTATCTATGTTGTATGTTGGAGCGTCCCTGGGGAAAATGCCCAGAAGTGGAATAGCTGGGTCTTCAGGTAGTACTATATCCATTTTTCTGAGGAACAGCCAGACTGATTTCCAGAGTGGTTGTATCAGTTTACAACCCCACCAACAGTGGAGAAGTGTTTCTCTTTCTCCATGATCTCGCCAGCATCTGTTTTCTTCTGAGTTTTGGATCTTGGTGTGAGGTGAAATCTCAGGGTTATTTTGATTTGCATTTCCCTGATGGCTAAGGATGTTGAGCACTTACTTAGATGTTTCTCAGCCATTCGATATTCCTCAATTTAGAACTATTTGTTTAACTCTGTACCCCATTTTTAATAGGGTTGTTTGATTCGCTGGTGTCTAGATTTTTGAGTTCTTTGTATACCTTGGATATTAGGCTTCTATCTGATGTGGGGTTGGTAAAGATCTTTTCCAACTCTGTTGGCTGTCCTTTTGTTTTCTTGACAGATTCTTTAGTCTTACAGAAAATTTGCAATCTCATTAAGTCCCATTTGTTAATCTTTGACCTTAGAGCTCGAGCGATTGGTATTCTGTTCAGAAAATTTTCTCCTGTGTGTATCAGTTCTAGTTTTTCCCTAATTTCTCATCTAATAGTTTCAGTGTTCCTGGTTAAATGTGGATCTTTGATCCACTTAAACATGAGCTTTGTACAAGGAGATAAAAAGGGTCTATTTGCATTCTGCTGCAGGATAAGTGCCAGTTGGACCAACACCGTTTGTTGAATAGGCTGTCCTTTGTCCACTGAATGTTTACAGCTCCTTTGTCAAAAATCAGGTGACCATATACGTGAGGGCTCATTTCTGGATCTTCTATTCTATTCCATTGATCCACATGCCTATTTCTGTACTAATACCATGTTCTTTTCAGCACAATTTCCTTGTAATACACCTTAAGGTCACGGATAGTGATTCCTGCAGATGTTTTCTTGTTGTTGAAGATGGATTTTGCTATTCTAGGACTTTTGTTATTCCATATGAAATTGCACATTGATCTTTCCAACACAATAAAGAACTAGGTAGGAATTATGATGGGGATTGCATTGAATCTGTAGTTTGCTTTTGGTAAGATGGCAATTTTTAAACTGTTCATACTTCCAATCCATGAGCATGGGAGATCTTTCTATTTTCTGAGATCTTCCTCGATTTCCTTTTTTAGAGTTTTGAAGTTCTTGTCATAGAGATCCTTCACTTGCTTAGGTAGAGTCACACCAGGGTATTTCATAGTTTTTGTGAATATTTGAAGGGTATATTTTTCCTAATTTCTTTCTCCACATGTTTGTCCTTTGAATATAGGAAGGCTACTGATTTGTTTGAGTAAATTTTATATCCGGACACTTTGCTGAACTTGTTGATCATGTGTAGGAGTTCTCTGGTGGAATTTGTGGTGTCACTTATGTACACATGTCATCTGCAAATACTAATGCTTTTACTTCTTTCTTTCCAATTTGTATCCCTTTGATTTCGTTTTGCTGTCTAATTGCACCAGCTAGGACTTTCAATATTATGTTGAATAGTTAGGGAGAGAGTGGTCAGCCTTGTCCAGTCCCTGATTTTAGTGGGATTGCTTTAAGTTTCCAACTGTTAAGTTGATGTTGGCTGTTGATTTCCTGTATATTGCTTTTATTATGTTTAGGTATGGACCTTAGATTCCTGTTCTTTCCAAGACATTTAACATGAAGTGGTGTTGAATTTTGTCAAATGCTTTCTCAGCATCTAGTGAGATGACTCTGTGGTTTTTCCTTTGATTTTGTTTATATGGTTGGTTACATTGATGGATTTCCTTATATTAAACCTTCCCTACAACCCACAGATGAAGCCTACTTGATCATGGTGAATGATCGTTTTGATATGTTCTTGGATTCAGATTGCAAGTATTTCGTTGTGTATTTCTGCATCAATTTTCATAAGTGAGATTGGTCTGAAGTTCTCTTTCCTTGTAGGAACTTGTGTGGTTTAGGAAGAGAGTTATTGTAGCCTCAAAAAATGAGTTAGGTAGTGTTCCCTCTGATTCTATTTTGTGGAATAGTTTGGAGAATATTGGTATTATGTTGTCAATAAATGTCTGATAAAATTCTGCACTGAACCCATCTGGACTTGGGCTTTTTTTTTTTTTTTTTTGTTGGGAGGCTTTTGATGATTGTTTTTATTTCTTTAGGTGTTATGGGATTATTTAGATGGTTTTCCTGGTTCTGGTTTACCTTTTGTATCTTGTATCTTTCTAGGAATTCATCCATTTCCTCCAGATTTTCCAGCTTTGTGGAGTATAGGCTTTTGTAGTAGGATCTGATGATTTCTTGTATTTTCTCAGTTTCAGTTGTGATTTCTCTACTTTCCTTTCTGATTTTGTTAATTTGGATACTCTCTCTTTGCCCTCTATTTAGTCTGGCTAAGGGTTTATCAATCTTGTTAATTTTGTCAAAGAATCAGCTCTTGGTTTTGTTGATTCTTTCAATGGATCTTTCTGTTTCTATTTGGTCTATTTCTGCCCTAAGTTTGAATATTTCTCGCTATCTACTCTTTTGGGTGTATCTGCTTCCTTTTGTTCTAGAGCTTTCTAATGTGCTTTTAGGTTGCTAGTGTATGCTTTCTCCAGTTTCTTTTTGGAAGCAATCAGAGCTATGAGTTTCCTCTCCGTTTTGCTTTCATTGCATCCGGTAGGTTTGGTTATATCGTGTTTTCATTTACAGTTGATTCTAGAAAATCCTTAATTTTTTTCCTTATTTCTTCTTTGACCCTTCTATAGTTTAATAGAGCATTGTTTAGTTTCCATGTTTGTATGGTATTTTGTTGTCTTTGTTGTTGTTAAAGACCAGCCGTAGACCATGGTGATCTGAAAGGATGCATGTGAGTATTTCATTCTTTTCATATCAATTGAGCCTCATTCTGTGTCCAATTATGTGGTCAATTTTCGAGAGGGTGCCATGGGGTGCTGAGAAGAAGGTGTATTCTTTTGTTTTAGGATGATATGTTCTGTAGATATCTATTAATTCTAGTTGTTGCATAGTCCGTGATAGTTTTACAGTGTCCTTGTTCAGTTTCTGTTTCCATGACCTGTCCATTGGTGAGAGTGGGGTATTAAAGTCCCCCACTATTACTGTGTGGGGTAAAATGTATTTATTGAGCTTTAGTAGGGTTTCTTTATGAATATGGGTGCTTTTCATTTGGAGCAAATATATCAATGATTGAGATTTCCTCCTGACAGATTTCCCCTGTAATAAGTAAAAAATGTCTTTCCTTATCTTTTTTGGTAACTTTCATTTGAAAATATACTATATTCGATATTAGAATGGCCATTCCAGCTTTCTCCTTGGGACCATTTGCTTGGATTTTTTCCCAATCTTTAACTCTGAGACAGTGTCTGTTTTTGTCTCTGAGTTGAGTTTCCTGTATGCAGCAAAATGCTTTTTTTTTTAATAATGTATCCAGTCTGACTGCCTATATCTTTTTATTGGGGAGTTGAGTCCATTTATGTTAACAGATATCAAGGAATAGTGGTTTCTGTTTTCTGCTATTATTACTTTTGTTGGTTGAGTTGTGTCTGTGTCTCTTTCTTCTTTTGGTTTTCTTGCTTAAGAGTTTTCTTGTTTTTACTAGATTGTAGTTCCCCTCATTGTATTGGGTTTTCCACCTATAAATCATTGTAGTGCTGGGTTTGTTGTAAGATATTGTGTAAATATAGATTTGTCTTGAAATATCTTCATCTCTCCATCTATGGTGATTGATAGTTTTGCTGGCTATAGCAGCTTGGACTGGCACTTGTGCTCTTATAGGGTCTGCATGATGTCTGTCCAGGCTCTTCTACATTTCATAGTCTCTGTTGAGAAATTGGGTGTGATTCTGATTGGTCTGCCTTTATATGTTACCTGTCCTTTTTCCCTTACTGCTTTTAGTATTCTTTCTTTGCTTTGGGAACTTGGTTTTTTGACTATTATGTATTGGGAGGAACTTCTTTTCTGGTCCAACCTATTTGGAGTTTTGAAGGCTTCTTTTGTGTTCGTGGTCATCTCATTCTTAAGGGTAGGGAAGTTTTCTTCTACAATTTTGTTGAAGATATTTACTGTGCATCTTAGTTGATATTCTTCTCCACTTCTATTCCTATTATTCTTAGTTTTGGTCTTCTCATTGTGTCCTAGATCTCCTGGATATTTTGTGTTAGGAGTTTTTTGGTTTTTGCATCTTCTCTGACTGTTTTGTCTATGTTTTCATTATTGTCTTCGGCCCCTGAGATTCTCTCTTCCATCTCTTGTAGTGTATTGGAAATGCTTGCTTCTGTGACTCCTGATTTTTTTTTTAGGTGTTCTACCTCTAGGGTTATCTCTTTTAGTGTTTTCTTTATTGTGTCCATTTCCATTTTAAATTCCTTCTTCCATTCCTTTATCTCTTTGGTTCTGTTTTCCTCTAGTTCTTTGAGTTCTTTGAGTGTTTTTCTTGTTTCCTCTTTAAAAGCTTCTTATTCTTTTTGCTTTTCCTTCCATTCTTGTTTAAGAATCTCTATCATTGTCTTGAGGTATGATTTTAGGTTTGCGTCTTCTTTTTCTGGAGTGTTTGGCATTCCACTGTTTGCTGTTATGGGATAGCTGGGTCCTGCTGTTGCCAGGTTGTTTTGATTTCCCTGGGATATGCTCTTTCCCTTTCCTCTTGCCATTTTGTTGTCAGTTATATGTTCTTGCCTTTCCCTTGTACTTGGCCTTTGTCCCTGGATCTCCTCAGGTCCAGTTGGTGGATTGCCCGAGCCCTGTTCTTCGCCCCAAAGCCCCTGGGTAGGAATAGATGTCCCAATGCTGGGTTCCTGGTCCCTGATTCAGGGAGAGCAGGGGAGCGCTTTCCATGTGCACTCAGCAGAGATCTTTCTGCCCCCTTGCTACTCAGATCCCCTTCTCTCCAGGCCTTTAACTTTGGGAACTGCTGGTTCAGGTAGCAGATCTTAAATTTTTTCAAAACCATTTTTTTTCCTTTTTGGGCTTCTTGCTTTTTTTTTCTTTTATTGGATATTTTCTTTAAAACATTGGAAATGTTTTCTCCTTTCCTATTCTCCCTCCCCTGCATCTATGGGGGTGCTCCTTCACCCAGCCATTCACTCCTAACTCTCTTCTCTGGCATTAACGTACACTGGAGAATATAGACTTTACAGAATCAATGGTCTCTCCTCCAACTGATGACAGACAAGACCATTCCCTTCTACATATACAGCTGGACCCATAGGCAGTACCATGTGTACTCTTTGCTTGGTGATTTAGTCCCTGGGAGCTCTGGTGGAGGGGGTCTGGTTGGTTGATATTGTTATTCTTCATTATGAGGTTTCAAACCCCTTCAGCTCCTTCAGTCCTTTCCCAAACTCCTCCACTGGGGTCCCCAGTGCTCAGTCCAACAAATGGCTGTGAGCATCCACCTCAGTATTTATCAGATATTTTCGGAGCCTCTCAGGAGACAGCTATCAGGTTTGTGTCAGGATGTACTTCTTAGCATCAGCAATAGTGTTTGGGTTTGGTGAGGGTTCATGATATGAATCCCAGGTGGGACAGCTTTTGGATGGCCTTTCTTTCAGTCTATACTCAACATTTTGTCTCCATATTTCCTCCCGTGAATATTGTGCTTCCTGCTTCAGTGGATAATCTTTGTAGGTGGTCTTGACAGTTTCTGTCTAGGGTTTCTATTACTGCACAAGTCATCATGACAAAGAATCAAATTGAGGAGGAAAGAGTTTATTCATCTTATACTACTACATTGCTGTTCATTACCAAAGGAAGTTAGGACTGGAACTCAAGCAGGTCAGGAGGCAAGAGCTGATGTAGAGGCCATGGAGAGATTTTGCTTATTAGCTTGCTTTCCCTGGCTTGCTCAGCTTCTTTTCATGTAGAACCCAGGTCTACCAGCCCAGGGATGGCACCACCCACAAATAACTGGACCCGCCCCCTTGATCACTAGTTAAGAAAATGCCTTACAGCTTGACCTTAAGAAGGCATTTTCTCAACTGGGATTCCTTTCTCTGTGATAATTCCAGCTTGTGTAGAGTTGTCACGAAACCAGCCAGTAGATTTCTTGAGAATTTTTGCATTTATGTTTATAGTAAATATAGATCTATGATTTTTATTGTTGAGTCTTTATGTGATTTGGGTACCAGGGAATTGCATGCTCATATAAAGAATTCAGAAATGTTCCAGTTTCTACTTGTGGAATATTTTGAAGGATATTGGTGTTATCTCCTCTTTCAAACTCTATTAGAATTCTATGTGAATCCATCAGACCTGTGTGTCCCTTTGCTTAGGGATAATTACTGCTTCTATTCCACTGGGAGTTATCAGATTGTTTAAATTGTTTATTTCATCTTAACTTTAGTAGGTTGTGCATGTCAAAAATTTTATCTACTTCTTTTATTTTTTTCCAGTTTCCTGGAATACAGACTTAAAAAAACTTTTTTATTTATTTGTTGTGAAACTCACATTATGCATCCCAATAACACTCTACTCCTAGTCCTTGAAATACAAATTTCTAAAGTATCTAAATACTATTCTCTGAATTTTCTTGTTGTCTGTCATCTATCCATTTTTTACCTCTAATCTTTTTTATTTACATCCTTTCTTTTCTTTGGTTAATTTAGCTAAGAATTTTTCAACATTGTTGAATTTTCCCAACAATCAACACTTTATTTTATTGATTTATTGAACTTTTTTTGTTTCTATTACAATGAGTTTGTTCTAAATTGGATTGTTTCTTTCCATCTACTTTATTTGAGTGTTATTCCTTCTTGTTTTTCCAGATATTTAAATTGTACTGTAGGTTCTAGAACTGCTTTCATTATGACCTCATTGTTTTAATTTGATGTTGATAACCAGGTTTAATCCATGGAGGTCAGACAGGATCCAGAGTATGATTTCAACTTTCCTATATATTAAGACATGGTTTCTGTCCTAATATCTGATCAGTTTTGAAAAAAAATGCATGAGTTACTGATTAGTGTAATCTTTAGTATTTTGATAAAATAGTACATAAATATCTTTTATGTCCATTTAATTTATGATGTTATTTAAGAAGAGTTTAAGCACACTCAAAGCATGTCTGTTTTCCTCTTTTCTGCATTACCTCTGTATTGGTGAGAATAGAACATTGATGCCACCTACTATCACTGTATTATTATCATTATGGAAATTTCAAATGCAGTGGCATACCATTTATAAAATTGGGTGCTCTGTCTGGTGCATAAATGTTTAAAATTGCTATATCCCTTTGGTCGATTTTTTAATAATATTATATATTATATATTTATTATATATTATATATTATATATTATATATTATATATTATATATTATATATTATATATTATATATTATATATTATATATTATATATTATATATTATATATTATATATTATATATTATATATTATATATTATATATTATATATTATATATTATGTATCATGTATCATGTATCATGTATCATGTATCATGTATCATGTATCATGTATCATGTATCATGTATCATGTATCATGTATCATGTATCATGTCTTATGTATTATGTATTATGTATTATGTATTATGTATTGTATTATACATTATACATTATACATTATATATTATACACTATACATTATACATTTTATATTATATGTTATTTATTATTTATTATATATGTTACATGTTACGTGTTACATGTTACATATTACATATTACACATTACACATTACACATTACACATTACACATTACACATTACATATTACATATTAATTTTTTAGATATACATCTGCTTAGAGTCCCATTTTTATGTTTTACCATAAGCTGATGGCTAACTTTGATGGGGAGGTGTGTTTCTAGGATGCAACAGAAAGATAGATTCTATTTTCTAATCTAAACTATACGTCAGTATCTAATCTAAACTATACGTCAGTATCTTTTTACTGGGAATTAATATCATTAAAGTTCAGAGTTATCACCAAGCAGTGTTTATTAATTTCTATTATTTTGTTGTCATGATATTTTTGTTCTTTTGTTTAGTTATTCTTATTGAGAAAGCAGTATAAAATAAATCTGAAGAATTATGATGTTAAAGAATTTTCCTATTGTATAAAGACAAAACATAAAATTAATAGCTCAAAAAGAGGGCAGTTTATTTTCTTAATTATTAGTACTAAAGGCTATTCATAAAAAAGTTATTTTCCCCAAATGACATGGCCAATGGATTGCCCTTTTTTTAAATAGCCACTATATACACACATATTAAATTATTACCATCAATGGAGGCTTAGTATTAGTTTTATGTATTTGCTTTCACTGGAACATGCACTTTGTTATTAACATTCATCAGTTTTGCACATAATAACTAACATAATGTCAATGTTTCTGAGTCAGCATTTTATTTTCAAAAACTTTTATAATATTAGAAGTTAATCATCTTTTACTATTTTAATACCACTGAATAACAGTAGGTGACTTTGTTTATCATTCATAGCTACAAATGAATGGTAAAATTCTTTGCTGTGGAAAGAAAATATTAGGCAGAAGAAATGTCTCCCTTTGGGCAGAAAGCATAAAGAATGACAATAAAGAGAAATGTTGCAGTGCAGGGATGAAAGAGAAACTTTGCTGACTATGAGTTTTCTTCTCTTTCTGTTCCTGTAACTGCTTTTTAAAAGTCAGTTTCTTTGGGGCGCAGCAAACTTTCTGCATGATTTAAAGCTAATTTTTATTTTAATTTTTGGTATAGAGCAGTTATATTGCAAAGAAAATAAATTCCCTTGCCTTTTAGTCAACAGGGAATGAAAGGTTGTTCATTATCTCTGCTAAACTTTTTCATTTTAAAGACAGCCAAATATTTTCAAATTAAAATAGTATGAAGACAATGTAAACAAGGGAATACAGCAGGGTGGAATGGAATGATCAATGTGCTGATATTAGTTAACTTACATGATAAAAGAAATAATTTTGTAGAATTGCCAACTGTCACGCGCCCACGCTTCCCGCCGCTAGGAACAGGCGTGCAACAAACAGATTCTTCTGCGGATAACCTTTATTAAACAGCACTTTGAGCAGGGGGCTTCTTGAGCAGGAAACTTCTCTCTGGTCCGGGGACTCCCTACCGAGTTCTACTGTCTAGTCGACCTCACACGCGCAGTCCCCCACGAGCGATCTCTCTGTCCAGTCTCTGTCCACGTGGGATCTCCCACAACCTTTCCTATCGGGCTTCTTTCCACATGGTATCTCTCCGCCATCCCTCCACGTGGGGTCTCCTGCAATCACCCCACTGTCTTCCTCTTCTCCTCACGTGGGGGAGAAAATACACTGCTATACATGCCTAGGAGACTCGTGTTGCTACCTGATTGGTGCATCCTCCTGTAGCTCAATCTCGTGCCCCAAGAGTGGGCTGTGACTTATGTGGTGCATGCGCATTAAGTCTCTTGGCTGGGCAACAGCTCTGTTTGCTGAGTTCTCGGCGGGAAGCCGGCACCATGTTTGGGTGCAGCACAAACGGCTCCCTACAGCCAACAGATCTTCATACAGGGCATCTTCTCTGGAGACAAATTCTGCTTAACTCAGTTACTGAGTAAACATCTCATGTCTCATTATGTGCCTAGCATTGAACCAACTGAGAAAAACTTTTCTTTTCTTCATAGAATGCATTGTAGGATAAAATGTCCTTTGTCATAACAGGACTGTTATGAGTCAAATAGAAAATATCTCTTCAGAACCCGATATTTCTACACTTGATCTGCATTGAGTGGCACAATATGAAGAGGTTATAGAAGCCTTAAGAGGTGGAGCATTACTGGGTGAAGCGTGTCATTGTGGGTTGGCTTTGAGGATTTATAACCTCACCACCCTCTCTATTCTTTCTCCATCATTCACCTATGTGTGGCTAAAATTTAATCAACCATGAATTTGCTCCTTCTACCATTCCTGTCTGCACAGTGTTCTTTGTCCTCCTCTGTAACAGACTTTCGTTTTCCAAATTCATAAAAAAAAAAAGTCTTGTGTTTTCTAAATTGCTTTCCATGGCTTTTTATCACAGCCTAATTAACCTAATATATGGATTACTCTCAAATGAGTATAAATGTATCAACAACTGAAGTGGGTTTTACTTAATATTAATAAATCTAGTAAAATCCTATATAGTAAAACATGTGTCACTCTAGCATTGTTCCTCTGTGAAGACTTGGGAGAAAGACATCTCCCAAATACATAAACAAAGCTCTAGTATTTGAGTGGAAAATGGAAGTTGTCACTAAATTTATCCAAATTTAGCATCTCACAGTCTTATCTATTTCTCAGCCAAGCTAAATGTGTAACATACCTATAACCACACTTTACACTCTCTCATGAAATCCTGCACAACATTCATGCTGCCAATATTTCTGATGGCAACACTATCCGTGCACTTTGCTACAAAAGATTAAAGGTTGGCTACAAATCATTTCCAATGAATAACTCTAATTAGACACTGAAGTTGGCATATTTCCTACAATCTGAAATTAGATCACAGAGTTGAGTTGACATGAAACAGCACCATTAACTCCACAGACTTCCAAGTCCTATTTGCTTGATGGAAATTACTGTTTTGAACTTTTATCTTCTATCAGAAGAAGTCTGTAGTCAGAGGTAATAAAAAGATGGTAGAACTAGACTATGAGTTTGCTTCTGTTCTGTGGTTCAGGCTTTTCTAAAGAAACTCGTACTACCAACAGTCTGGTGATATAATCAAATTATTATATTGTAACAAATAAAAGAAAAAAGTCACTATAAAATAAAATTAATTTGAATAGAGATTCAGTGTACCTAACACACATAAGTCTCTTTATTTAGTTTCCAGAAACACAAACAGTTTCTAATTCGTCATGTCTCCGTGACTTTTATATGATTTTAATGACGCTATTAATATAATTAATAGATTAACCTCTAATTGTTAATGCATGACCATGTCTGAAACTGGTTTATGTGAGACTTAGCATTCAGAATATGTCAGTTTGAGAAATAGACAGCATGTCCTTCTTTGGTGAATAGGTGAGAAAGGCTGCTTAATAACATCATCTGCCATTTCTCAGCATCTTAGGGATATCATCTTCAGGTAGTACATTTCGAGGCAGCGCATGTGATTCTCCAACAGTTCCTGTGTCATAAATAAGAACTTAATGTGGGTGCTACTGTTTAGTGCCCCAGATGCTGTGTGCTCTCATTAGCTGCCATGTGACTGATCTGCTGATAGTTGACGTGCCAGATGTCCGGTATAGCCACACACATTTCTACATGGGGTAAAATTAATCTTCGTATTCTTAGATATATGTAAAGTAATCAAGAGCAACAGACAAAGGAAAGGCATTGGAGGTTGGAAAAATTCCGAGAGAATGTTTTACATTCAAGCAGTAAGGGATCTACCTGTCTTTTAACTACTGGAATTAATCTGTATCTAGCTTAAAATCCCCTATCTATGGTTCTTTCAGTGCTCTATAAATAGCTCTCTACCTTAGAAAGAGTCTGTAACATCTTTCTGGAGATGTTATGCTTGCTTTGAAAGTCCATACTCTAAACTGGTGGCTGGCTTTTTAAATACAGATAGATTGATAGAGTTTGGCAGTTCTCTTCCCCAAGAAATCTTCTTGAGAATACGAAACCCAAGGTATTTTCAAGTATAGTTAAGAATAAAAATGCATGAAGCTGGGAGATTAAAGATTAAATTATTTAAAAAATTACCAGTTATACCAATACAAATAATTGACTTTATTTACTTTAGGTATTTGTACCTTATTTTTTAAAGGAATCAATAAATATTTGAGGCAGAATGACATGGGGTCTCCCTGTCCGTTCATAGCATTTCTCTAAAGTTAGCAGCATTACATTATGAATTCATATAAAGCAAAAATATAAGCTACTTGTTCTATTACATGGAGGAGAAAACTGAGGAAGTTACTCAACTGTTGAATTTAGTGATTGATGCAAACACACTGATTCTATTTACTTTCAAAGGTATAATTAGCAGATACAAGTTGAGGATTTCCATGTTTTTAGTAATAATCTTGTGTAAGAGAACACACACATACATGCACTAGAAAGTTTCCAGTTGAATTTTCTAACAATTACCCATGGATGGTTTTATGACATTTGTAAGTTAGGTATATTTATCAAAAGTAAAATAATTTGATTCATGGTCAGTTTGTAATGGGAAACAGTATTAGACAAACTCTGAGATCTACAGTAAAGTAGTCCAATAGATTCAAAATCTCTCTCTCTCTCTCTCTCTCTCTCTCTCTCTCTCTCTGTCTCTCAATTTAAAAAGATCTATTTTATATAATTGGCTAACACAATTTGGCAAGCTCACAATCTGAGGTTGGGAAGTTGTCTTTAATATTTTGAAGCAAACTGTCAGTGCAGTTTTGATGCAGATTTTCTTACTCAAAACAATCTCAGCTTTACCATTAAGCCTTTTTATCTGACTGAATGAGTCCTACCCACACTAGGATAAAGAAGGGTGATCTTAACACCTAAGGTTAACCACATCAAACCAACCTATCACACCAACATTTAACTTCAAATTACATTAAATAACCAGCTCATTTAAATTCATAAAACCACCACAGAGGTAAAATTTGTCTAGTGTTCAGTTGAGACATCTCCCTTCCACAGAACATACACACACAGTGAAGAGAACTGCACCTGACTACAGGGCTTTAGTTCCTCTACATGCTTCAGTAGTAGATCTTTAAGTTGAGAGCCATTATTGTTATAATTCCTCTTCTATGTATTTAACAAGTATAGCACTCATATTTTCATGAGAACAATAATGGTCTGTGGAAATAAAAGATAGAAAAATAAGCTTCTAAACTAAAGACTAAAAGGCTTTCTCCAGAGGCTGAAAAAATGACTCAGAAGAAAAGAGCCCTGGCTGCTCTTCTATGAACCAGGGTGAATTAATTTCCAGCACCACATGGGATTTGCTATCTACCTGCAGTTCCAGGAGATCCAGTATCCTTTTCCGGCTACTGTGAGCATTGGTCATACTTGATGCCCTTATTTAATGCAAGTAAACTACTCACAAACATAAAATGATAAAAAAATTTTAAATGTTCACAAAGTTTCAGTCCATAACAGGGACCGTGCCCCGACTACCATTGCTGTATGGATGCAAACGAACTTGCTGCGCTTAGACATTATTCTTTCCCACTTAGACATGTTGAAATTATGTGATCTTGGAGTCCATGTGAAATAAGACCAACAGCACTTCCAGATCCAGACATGTAGAAAACGCCACCTGCATTATATAAAAAACCTGTGCAGTTAGAGAGGCAGAACAGAAACAAATCAGCCCAGACATGCATTTTGCTATCTACTGGGTTCACTTTTTCAAATCACATTGCTGTACCTGGCTACCAAAATATGTGAAGTAAGCCATTTGGGAAAACAGCGATTCCAGGGCTGAGAATAAACTGTCCAGGAAGCTGATGCTTATGCTCACACTGATACTGATGCTTCATTTTTACTGTACTTACAAAAAATATTTAAAAAAATACTCCAGTGAACCCATCCTGCAATGATTTTCATGAGAAACAACAGCTCTTTTTCTGACTTCTTGATAAAATAAAACAGAATATCTTCACACAATTTTTTAGTTCCCTTGTATCTCTTACAGCCCTGACAATACTTCCGTTACTTTCCTTGCGATGTGCTAACACATCTGATGAACTTGTCATAAAACACAGACTCAGGAAACTCAAACAAAGCCAATAATTATTGATCTTTTAGGATGAGTAATTTGTATCTTTCTGGGGAAAGATCAAAAGAGATGTGTTCAACTAAAACTTACTTAGATTCCAAAGACTTAGGAACTCTTTGAGGTTTCTAGAGAGAAAAAAAAAAAAAAAAAAAAAAAAAAAAAAAAAAACAGGTAGCATTTATTAGATATAAAAAAAATTCAAACCCAAAATATTTTCTGCTTGCCTCTATAACATGACACCAAGTTACCTATTTGATTTTGTTCTGTAAAAGTAATTCATATTAATTTTGAAATATATACACATACATACATACATACACCATATAACTGTATATCATATACATATGTATATATTTTTCTTTATATATGTATATATTTGCCACATAAATCTAAATTTCAATTCTCAATCCATTAATAATTATGTAACCTTAAGTTAATCATTCATAAATAAAACTCCGAAATGTGAACTGTCACTCTGACTATTAGGTACTGTCTGACTGTAAAATGACTAGTGTCAATTCTTGCATAGAGTAGGTCTACAGCCAAGGTCCATTTCTCTTAACTATATTCTTCTTCATAAAGTCTTTTTGAAGAACCTCCATTTTCTTGCAGATTCAGGCTGAATTTGTCCACTAATTTGATTGGCAGTACTTGCAGCAAATTCATCAGAACATGGCAGTATGCGTTTTTAATGTTGATGACATCTTTGCTTCTTTTGGAAGATATAGTTCTTTGAGACTATTAAAATAAGGTATTTCCCCTCTTCAAGGAACATGGCTAGAATCCTAGCTATAATTCAGTTCGCTTTTTTTCTAGTTGGTAGAATTAAGACTTAATCTCACTTAAAAAAACACAACAGAGTATTCTGTTTGTTGTAATTTTGCAAAGACAATCTTGAGAATGGCAATAATCATTCTTTTCAATTCATTTTTTTCCATCTTCAAAAAATAAGAGGTGATGTCTACATGAAATGCTATATCTAAAAATGGTGTGCTTAGAAAATAACTTTTCAGATCTCCCAGTTTAATTTCCGTGTGTGTCATTTCACAATGTATTTGTTACCTGAATTTTAATCTATGTCATTTTCTTATTTCCTAAAAGACTTAGTCTCATTTGTCAAATGTTGTGCATATACAGAAAGTTGAATATTCTGTTCACATAGCTTCTTTTCATTTCATACTAAATAAATGACCAAATTCTATATTTCCACCTATAAACTTTACAAGAAATATCCCATAGTAGTTATAGCTAGTTTTGCCAAATGTTTAGCCTGTTTGCAATGTAGGCAATATGAAGAATGATAGGAAACCCGGCAACATATGCTTTTTCTTATGCAGCAATAACCTTGCTATAGACAAAATATTTATGGTCTGCCAATGTTTATGTTGAGATCCTGACTTATAAGGTAATGGTTAGGAGGTGGGTACCTTCATAGTTGTATTAATACTAAAGAGAACCTAGCTGTCTTGAATGGAATTAGTGTCCTCACAAAGAGACCTCAGAAGAATGATGGCTTATTCCATGTTAGGTGACAGGTAAAAGACAAATATTTATGAATCATGAATGAGTTATCACTACATACAAAATCTGCCAGCAAACTGATGCTGGGCTTTCTCAGTCTCAAAACTGTGAGAAGTTTCTGTTTTCTTTTTTTTTTTTAAACAACTTTATTTTACAAAACAAAGATAAATGTACAGATTTTAAACATTTTTTGCTTAAAATTATACATTTTTGTCAGTACTTTTTTTCAGATTTTAACATAATTTTCATATAAAACTATATGAATATATTTTTAGTCAGTACTTGATTTTTTTCAAGGTTTGGTTGTATGCCTTGAAAACTTAATAGTTACAATGAGCTAAAGTACATGTAAAGCAAAATGTAACATGAAAATAGTTAAAGTTTTCTTGTTTTGTAAATTTTTTTGTTTTGTTTTGTTTTCTTTATTTCTTGGACTTCATACAGTCTGTGAGTTGTTTCTGGGGGAGTAAAAGCCTCTGGGGTTAGCATCCCACTATCAGTGACTGCATATTATGACTGTTCTTTTGTGACTGGGTTATCTCACTCAGGATGATATTCTCTAGATGAAGCCATTTTCTTAAGAATTTGGTAAAGTCATTGTTTCTGGTGGCTGAGTAGTATTCCATTGTGCATATGAACCACAATTTTTGTATCCATTCATCTTCTGAAGAACATCTGAGTTCCTTCCAGCTTCTGGCTATTATAAATGGAGCCGCTATGAACATTGTGGTGCATATATCTTTGTTGTGTGTTAAAGTGTCTCTGGGGTATATGCCCAGAAGTGGAATAGCTGGGTCTTCAGGTAGTACTATATCCAATTTTCTGAGGTATCGCCAGACAGATTTCCAGAGTGGTTGTATTAGCTTGCAACCCCACAAACAATGGAGAAGTGTTCCTCTTTCTCCGCAGCCTCGCCAGCATCTGCTGTCATCTGAGTTTTGGATCTTGGCCAATCTGACTGGTGTGAGGTGGAATCTCAGGGTTGTTTTGATTTGCATTTCCCTGATGGCTAAGGATGTGAAGCACTTCATCAGATGTTTCTCAGCCATTTGGTGTTCCTCAACTGAAAACGTTTTGTTTAGCTCTGTAAACCATTTTTTAATAAGGTTATTTGATTCTCTGGTGTCTAGCTTTTTGAGTTCCTTGTACACCTTGAATATTAGGCCTCTATCTGATGTGGTGTTGGTAAAGATCTTTTCCCCTTTCTGTTGGTTGCCGTTTTGTTTTCTTGACGATATCCTTAGCCTTACAGAAACTTTGCAATCTCATTAAGGCCCATTTGTTAATCTTTGACCATAGAGCTTGAGCCATTGGTGTTTTGTTCAGGAAATTTTCTCCTGTACCTATGTGTTCCACGGTTTTTCCTACTTTCTCATCTAATAGTTTCAGTGTATCTGGTTTAATGTGGAGATCTTTGATCCACTTACACTTGAGCTTTGTACAAGGAGATAAGAAAGGGTCTATTTTCATTCTTTTGCATGTTGAGTGCCAGTTGGACCAGCACCATTTGTTGAATAGGCTGTCCTTTTTCCATTGAATGTTTACTGCTCCTTTGTCAAAAATCAGGTGACCATATACATGAGGGCTCATTTCTGGATCTTCTATTCTATTCCATTGATCAACATGCCTATTTCTGTACCAACACCATGCAGTTTTCAGCACAATTGCCTTGTAATATAGCTTAAGGTCAGGGATAGTAATTCCCGAGATTTTTTTTGTTGTTGAGGATGGATTTCGCTATTCTAGGTCTTTTGTTATTCCATATGAAATTGCACATTGATCTTTCCAATTCCATGAAGAACTGGGTTGGAATTTTGATGGGGATTGCATTGAATCTGTAGATTGCTTTTGGTAAGATGGCCATTTTTAAGATGTTGATTTTTCCAATCCATGAATATGGGAGATCTTTCCATTTTCTGAGATCCTCCTCAATTTCTTTTTTTAGAACTTTGAAGTTCTTGTCATACATGTCCTTCACTTGCTTAGTTAGAGTCACACCAAGGTATTTCATAGTTTTTGTAACGATTGTGAAGGGTACATTTTCCCTAATTTCTTTCTCCACATGTTTGTTTTTTGAGTATAGAAAGGCTACTGATTTGTTTGAGTTAATTTTATATCCAGCCACTTTGCTGAACTTATCAGCTATAGGAGTACTCTGGTGGAATTTTTGGGGTCACTTAAGTACACTATCATGTCATCGGCAAAGTGTGATGTTTTTATCTCTTCCTTTCTGATTTATATCCCCTTGATCACCTTTTGCTGTCTAATTGCTCCAGCCAGGACTTCCAGTACTATGTTGAATAGATAGGGGGAAAGTGGGCAGCCTTGTCGAGTCCCTGATTTTAGTGGGATTGCTTCAAGTTTCTGGCCATTAAGTTTCATGTTGGCTGTTGGTTTGCTGTATATTGCTTTTATTATGTTTAAGTATAGGCCTTGGATTCCTGTTCTTTCCAGGACTTTTAAAATGAAGGGGTGTTGGATTTTTTCGAATGCTTTCTCAGCGTCTAGTGAGATGTCCATGTGATTTTGATCTTTGAGTTTGTTTATATGGGGGATTACGTTGATGGATTTTCTTATGTTAAATCATCCCTGCATCCCAGGGATGAAGCCTGCTTGGTTACGATGAATGATCGTTTTGATGTGTTCTTGGATTTGGTTTGCAAGGATTTTGTTGAGTATTTTTTAATCAATGTTCATAAGTGAGATTGGTCTGAAGTTCTCTTTTTTTTTTTAGGGTCTTTGTGTGGTTTAGGTATGAGGGTTATTGTAGCCTCAAAAAATGAGTTGGGTAATTTTCCATCTGATTCTATCTTTTGGAATATTTTGGAGAGTATTAGTGTTACATCCTCAATAAAAGTCTGATAAAATTCTGCACTGAACCCGTCTGGACCTGGGCTTTTCTTGGTTGGGAGGCTTTTGATGACTTCTTATATTTCTTTAGGTGTTATAGG
The DNA here is from genome assembly GCF_963924665.1 of Micromys minutus. Classification (NCBI taxonomy): domain Eukaryota; kingdom Metazoa; phylum Chordata; class Mammalia; order Rodentia; family Muridae; genus Micromys; species Micromys minutus. The sequence goes on along the minus strand of NC_137976.1, from coordinate 42,558,806 downwards.
GTTATTTAGATGGTTTACTTGGTCCTGGTTTAACTTTGGGACCTTGTATCTGTCTAGGAAAACATCCATTTCCTCCAGATTTTCCGATTTAGTGGAGTATAAGTTTTTGTAGTAGGATCTGATGATATCTTGAATTTCCTCAGTTTCAGTTGTTCGATAACCACTTTCCTTTCTGATTTTGTTAATTTGGATACTCTGTCTTTGCCCTCTAGTTAGTCTGGCTAGGGGTTTATCAATCTTGTTGACTTTCTCAAAGAACCAACTCTTTGTTTTGTTGATTTTTTTCAAAGGTTCTTTTTGTTTCTATTTGGTCTATTTCTGCCCTAATTTTGATTATTTCTTGCCGTCTACTCTTTTTGGGTATATCTGCTTCCTTTTGTTCTAGGGCTTTTAGCTGTGCTGTCAGGTTGCTGATTTGAGCTCTCTACAGCTTCTTTTTGAAAGCACTTAGGACTATGAGTTTTCCTCTCAATACTGCTTTCATTGCATCCCATAGGTTTGGGTATGTTGTGTTTTCGTTTTCGTTGAATCCTAGAAAATCCATAATTTCTTTCTTTATTTCTTCTTTGACCCTGCTATCCTTTAACAGAGCATTGTTTAGTTTCCATGTGTATGTGGGCATTTTGTTGTCTTTGTTGTTGTTAAAGACCAGCCATAGACCATGGTGATCTGAGAGGATGCATGGGAGTATTTCAATCTTCTTATATCGATGGAGTCTCGTTCTGTATCCAATTATGTGGTCAATTTTTGAGAAGGTGCCATGGGGTGGTGAGAAGAAGGTGTATTTTTTTACTTTGGGATAATATGTTCTGTATATATCTATTAATTCTAGTTGGTTCAGTCTCTGCTAGTTTTGCAGTGTCCTTGTTCAGTTTCTGTTTCCCTGATCTGTCCATGGTGAGAGTGGGGTATTAAAGTCTCCCACTATTATTGTGTGGGGTAAAATGTATTTTTTGAGCTTTAGTAAAGTTTCTTTTATGAATGTGGGTGATTTTTTTTTTTTTTTTTTGGAGCATATATGTTAAGGATTGAGAGTTCCTCCTGACATATTTCCCCGGTAATGAGTAAAAAGTGTCTTTCTTTATCTTTTTTGATAACTTTTGGTTGGAAGTTTACTTTATTTGATATTAGAATAACCACTCCAGCTTGCTTCTTGGAGCTGTTTGCTTGGAAGTTTTTTTCCCACCCTCTTACTCTGAGATATTGTCTGTCTCTTTCTCTGAGATGAGTTTCCTGTATGTAGCAAAAGGCTGGATTTTGTTTATGTATCCAGTCTGATAGTCTATGTCTCTTTATTGGGGAGTTGAGACCATTTATGTTAATAGATATGAAGGAATAGTTGTTTCTGTTTTCTGCCATTATTGCTTTTTTGGGTTGAGTTGTGTCTGTGTTTTTTTCCTCTTTTAGTTTTCTTGCTTAGGAGTTTTCTTGTTTTTACTAGGCTGTATTTTCCCTCATTGTATTGGGTTTTCCACCTATAATTCGTTGTAGTGCTGGGTTTGTGGTCAGATATTGTGTGAATTTTGATTTGTCTTGAAATGTCTTCCTTTCTCCATCGATGGTGATTGATAGTTTTGCTGGGTATAGCAGCTTGGGCTGGCACTTGTGCTCTCTTAAGGAGTGCATGACGTCTGTCCAGACTCTTCTAGCTTTCATAGTCTCTGTTGAGAAATCGGGTGTGAGTCTGATTGGTCTGCCTTTATATGTTACCTGACCTTTTATTCTTACTGCTTTTAGTATTCTTTCTTTACTTTGGGCACTTGATGTTTTTACTATTATGTGTCGGGAGGTATTTCTTTTTCTGGTCATACCTATTTGGAGTTCTGAAGGCTTCTTTTATGCTCGTGGTCATCTCATTCTTGAGGGTAGGGAAGTTTTCTTCTAAGGTTTTATTGAAGATATTTACTGTGCCTCTTAGTTGATACTCTTCTCCCTCTTCTATTCCTATTATCCTTAGGTTCGGTCTTCTCATTGTGTCTTGTATTTCCTGGAAATTTTGGGTTAGGAGGTTTTTGTTTTTTGCATCTTCTCTGGCTGTTTTGTCTATGTTTGCAATGTTGTCTTCTGCACCCGAGATTCTCTCTTTGATCTCTTGTAATCTATTGGAAATGCTTGCTTCTGTGACTCCTGATTTCTTTTTTTGGTGTTCTGACTCTAGGGTTATCTCTTTTAGCGTTTTTTTTTTTTTATTGTGTCAATTTCTGTTTTAATTTCCCTCTTCCATTCCTTTATTTCTTTGGTTCTGTTTTCCTCTAGTTCTTTGAGTTCTTTGAGTGTTTTTCTTGTTTCTTCTTTAAAAGCTTCTGAATCTTTTTGCTTTTCCTCCCTTTCTTGTTTAAGTAACTCTATCAGCGTCTTGAGGCATGATTTCAGGTCTGTGTCTTCTTTTTCTGGAGTGTTTGGAATTCCGATGTTTGCTGTTATGGGAGAGCTGGGTTCTGGTGTTGCTAGATTGTCTTGGTTTCCTTGGGATGTACTCTTTCTCTTTCCTCTTGCCATTTTGTTGTAAGTGATATGTTTTCGTCTTTCTCTTGTCTCTGGTCTGTGTCCCTGGTTCTCCACTTGTCCAAGTGTCAGATGGGTCGAGCCCTGTTTTATGCCTCAGAGTCGTCGGGTGTGTGGAGAAGTTCCATTGTTCTGTTTTTGGTTGCTGGATCAGGCATGGCATGGCTGGGCAAGGCAGGGGGTGCACTTTCCGTGTGTACTCCGCAGAGATCTCTCTGCTCCCGGCAGCCCAGGTCTCCCACCCACCAGTTGCTCAGCCTCTACGAGCCTCCGTTCCGGGTGGCAGATGGGCCAGGCTCTGCTCTGCGTCCTGAAGTTGCCTCCGGGTGGAAACAGAAGTTCTAATTTTATGTTCCCAATCACAGTTGCTCAGCCTCTATGAGCCGCCGTTCCAGGTGGCAGATGGGCCAGGCCCTGCTCTGCGTCTGGAAGTCGCCTCCGGGTGGAAACAGAAGTTCTAATTTTCTGTTCCCAATTGCTGAATCGGGCAAGGCAGGTCAGGGAAAAGTTAGGGTGTGCACTTTCTGTGTGCACTCCGCAGAGATATCTCTGCTCCCCTGCTGTCTAGGTCTCCCACTCACCAGTTACTCAGCCTCTATGAGCCGCCGTTCCGGGTGGCAGGTGGGCCAGGCTCTGCTCTGCGTCCGGAAGTTGCCTCCGGGTGGAAACAGAAGTTCTAATTTTCTGTTCCCAATCGCAGTTGCTCAGCCTCTATGAGTCACCATTCCGAATGGCAGATGGGCCAGGCTCCGCTCTCTCTGTTTTCTTAACTCAACAGTTTGTAAAACTTTTTATATCAACATAACCAGCCTAAAACAAAGACTATTCCATATATCTTAGAGAAAAGCTATACATGTTTTTAGAGTAGCACAAAGTTCCACTATATGTACATAAATGCACGTGTGTAGATATAAACACACACTCTTTCACATATACAACACTTGCATGGTGTTCTAAACAGATGGTCAGCTTTCCTGAACAATAAAAGAAATGTGCATGGAAAAGAGCTAATTTATGTCCTAACAATAATTTTTTACTTAGCACATTGGCTGTATCTAAATATTGATAATACATATTAGTTTTAGAATGTGACTTTGCATATGACTGCCCAATTGTGAGCTAAACAAACACACCAAGGAAAGATCAAAATTCTTAAGTGAAATATACAAATTCAAAAGCTAGAAGTGATCACTTAAATAGGCATGATCTCACAGGTCATGAGGGCAAAGTGGTTTTATTAGGAGAAATCAGATTCTAGTTTAAAGCAATGATTAAATAATTGAAAGTCTTCCTTAGAACCCAAACAAATAATTTCTGCCTGAGCAGTGGCTGCCTCTCCTTGACTGTTCTATCTTAGAGCATAACTTTGAAGAACTGGAGAGTCCTTCAAACATCTGGCTAACCTGAATCCTCTGCTTCACAGGAATAAAAGAAAGGGTGACAAAGGCAGCATGTTTGATATGCTGATTACAAAAACAAATAAACAGAGCCAAATGATAAGACAAACAAGCAAAACCTCTTGAAACCTGTATGAAGAAATAATTATGTTTTCAAACTCTTCAAAAGTTTAATATCCTGAGTAGAGAAAGACCTATTTTAGAACTTTACCTTCTATGCAAATTTGTTTCTGATTTTAGGTTTAATAAACATGTCATTTTCTTAAAGCTCATATCTTAAATATTTCATTAATTCCTTCATTTAAATGATAAACATGCTTAATTTTCTCTTGTCCTGAAATACAAATTTTGTAGTTATAAGAACATAGTAGGGGAGAAACTGAATTATTTGATCCTGGAAGATGTAGCCTGTTAACGGCAAAGTAACTCATGAACCATACGGTTTGATAACTGTGAGCAGTGGCATCTGTTGTTGCTCCCTAGAGTAAACATTTCTATACACTTACTTTTTTAGTAAAAAGAACTGAGGCTTCCACATTTTGGCCTTTCTTCCTTGTGGGCTTCATATAGTCTGTGAGTTATTTCTTGGGTATTCAGAGCTTTCTGGGGCTACTATCAAATTATCAGTGACTGTATATGATGTCTGTTCTTTTGTGACTGGGTTATCTCACTCAGGATGATATTCTCTAGTCGCATCCATTTGCCTATAAATTTCATGAATCCATTTTTTCTAATAGCTGAGTAGTACTCCATTGTGGGAAATGTACCAAAATTTCTGTATGCATTCATCTACTTAAGGACATCTGGGTTCTTTCCAGCTCCTGGCTATTTTGAATAAGGCTGCTATGAACTTGGTGTAGCATGTGTCCTTATTATATGTTGGGGCTTCTTTGCGGTATATGCCCAAAAGTGGAATAACTTGGTCTTCAGGTAGTACTATCTCCAATTTTCTGAGGAACCACCAGACTGATTTCCAGAGTGGTTGTTCCAGCTTAAAACCCCACCAACAGTAGAGGAGTGTTCCTTTTTCTCCTCATCCTCTCCAGCATCTGCTGTCTTCTGGGGTTTTGATCTTAGCCATTCTGACTGGTGTGAGGTGGGATCTCAAGGTTATTTTTATTTGCATTTCCCTGATGACTAGGGATGTTGTCATTTCCTTAGGTGCTTTCCCACCATTCGATATTCCTCAGTTGATAACTTTTGTTTAGCTCGATACCCCAATTTTAATAGGATTGTTTGATTCTCTGGAGTCTAACTTTCTGAGTTCTTTGTATATATTGGGTATTAGACCTCAATCAGATGTGGGATTGGTAAAGATTCTTTCCCAGTCTGTTGACTGCTGTTTTGTTTTCTTGACAGTATTCTTAGCCTTACCGAAAGTTTGCAATGTCAAGAAGTCCCATTTATCAATTCTTGATCTTAGAACAGAAGCAATTGGTGTTCTGTTCTGGAAATTTTCCCCTGTGCCTATATGTTCTAAGTTTTCTCCACTTTCTCTTCTAATAGTTTTAGGGTACTTGCTTTTATTGCACCCTCTCAGAGTCTGGTACACCTAGACATTAAATCATTAATAGTTCAAGAGCTAAGAATGTAGCCTGGTGGCAATCCTTGGTATTTAAAAATCATCATGTTTAATCTTTACACACTAAGAAAATTTTGACTGTTTCCACATTATGTTTTGTTTTATATGTACTTTATGCTCATTGTAACTAGTAAGTTTTCAATGCATACTATCAACCCTTTAAAAAATTAAGTATTGACTAAAATATATCCATAATTTTATATGAAAATTCTTTTAAAATCTGTATATTAATCTCTGTTTTAAAATAAATTTACATGTTTTTATGATCATTGTAACTAGTAACATTTTAATGAATACTATCAAACATTTAAAAAATCAAGTACTGACAAAAATGTATTTATATATTTTATGCAAAATTGCTTAAAATCTGTACATTTATCTTTGTCTTTTTTAAATAAAGTTGTTCGATTTATTTCAATATAGTTAACAAAGGACAGTTGTGGAACAAGCAAAACAATTAAAAAAAATAAAGTTAAGAAAAAAAAGAAAGAAAAATATACGATTTTATTGGAAAGACAATAGAAATGAAAGTGTAATATCTAGTAAAGTTCAGCAAACATTTTTCTATAGAGGATCAGATAGTACAGTACTATTTTGCTTGTCCTATACAGGCATGACAGACATCTACTTTCTCTACACCTGTACGGATGACAGAATAGCAAAACTATTTCTCTTAAGTGTGTCTTTACTGGTGAGCTTTTTACATTTTCGTACAATAGCATGAGTGGCAGGAACTGATTGAAAGCAGTTACATGAATGAATTGTCAACTATATCACATGTGATTGGTTTATGGAGGCTCATGTGGAGTTCCACTCAGTTAAGTCTTTACCTCTTTTCTCGTCTAACACTCCTAAAACTACTTGTAGAATAGGTGTGGTGGTAATGGCTTGACTATCAGGAGAGCCTCCTGTCTCTCACCTCTCCTGGAAGTCTAAAATATTCTATTCCTACCACTATAGAACTAATCTCTCTGATTATTTTGCATATGTCCTCATCATGAATGTGAGAACAAGCATTATAAAAGTTATCAGAGCACTCTCTACCCCATGATGTATGATAGTTCTATCATGCCCAGTAGGAATACCTTTACTCCAATATAAGCAGCTAGTATATTCAACCATAGAAGAGAAGTATATATCCATCTATTTCAAAAGATGACGTTCAATTTCTCAGCCTTCCTTGCTTTAGCCCACATGTCTGGAATGGGTCATCCATAATGCTAGGATCACTTTGGGCCAATAACATTCATCTGGAGAGTCTCCATGCCAAAAGAAAGCATTATGGATTAGAAAGCTACTTAAGTGTGTTGAGAACAATGATTCCTGCTCCATCAACCCTTGTGTCTCCTGCTGTTCTCAGTCATGTCAACCTAATTGGCCAGAGACACCTAATATTCTTGCTGATCACATGATAAGCTTCAATTCTTAGTACCCGAAGCTACACTTTTCAAAAAAGAAGAAAAAGAAAAAGAAGTTGAACAGGGACAATAGTGTAGCCTGGGGACAAACTAGGAATACAAGTATAAGACCAGAGTAAGAGTGGAGAACATGAGAAGAGAGCCCGTTTTGCTCTATTAGGAGCACACTGCTAGTCTACTCAGACAAAGTTACCTATAAACTCTTACTTTCTCACAATTATGATACTAAATACTGGCATACAAAGATAAGATTGTAACACTTTGCCTTCCCTTCATCTTTTCTATCAGTTTCTTTCCTTGAATGAGACAGTTCTTGTTGAAATGGCATGGTATCTCATATTATTTTATTTCTCTGATGAGTAAATGTATTTTCACATGCTTATTGACACTACTACTGAAGTTTAAAAAAAAATCATAAAAGCAACATGGACTGTTACTTTTAAAATCAGCATAAAGCTTCTCAAAATCTCAAACTTCCATTTGATTTATTTATGTTTGCCAAATTACTAAGGCATCCTAGGTTTCCATAAATAGATTAATGTATAAAAGGTGTATCAGGATGCATATTATCAATGAACACAGCACACATACACTCAGAGAGAGAAAGAGAGACAGAGTCAGAGAGAGACAGAGACAAATAGAGAAAGACAGAGAAAGAAACGGAGGGAAAGTGAGAGAGAGTTAAATAAATATGCAATACATAAAATTAAACCAAAAGAGGAGAGAAAAGTGTTCATGACTGGTAAAAAAAAAAGTTTAAAGATAAAATCATGAGTAAGAAAATACTGAAAAGGTTAAGAAGTTTATGTATCCAATTTATCTCATTCATTATTTTAATAAATCTATAATATTTAATAAATGAGATTTACAGGAATATGGAGATGAATTTGCTGATAGATAATAGACTATATTCTTTAGTAGGGTAGAAATAAATTCCTTCTCCATATCACAAGAATCACCTCTATTATTTTGAAAAGAAACAATTTAGAGCCATTATATCTCCCATGGTGCTCACAAAGCATTGCACAATAATTAAGAACAATGTGATAATTGTCCACACACAGGATCCAGAATCAGCAGTAGATAAGCCTACAGGCACAGCTGTGGAAGATTGTTTACTCTTCGGGTGGGCCTGAGAAAAGATGTCCAGATTAGGTATTGGTGTAGGAATTCCCACTATAAACAGGGAGACACCATTTCCTGAGTATGTGGTTTCTGGACTCTGTAAAAGGGAGAGATACTGCTGAGCACAGGGATCCAATGGTTCAGCTCCTTAGCAGCAAGTGCGGTGTTCCAAGCTGTCTCAAGCACTTGCTGTCATAACTTTTCGACCATAAAACACTGATGGTCCCTGGAACTGTGAGCCTAAATATACCCTTTCTCTCTCCAGTTTCTGTGTTTACATATTCTTATGGGAACAGTAAGTAATAAGATCTAAGGCAGGAAATAAAGAAACATAGACTTAAGGTTATATGACCTTGATGGTTTCTAAAGATCTTGACAAAAATCTCAGTATTAATGCACTCCTAATTATGTCTTACATTTCAAATCTGTACCTAATAAGATAAATGAAACTCAAAACAACATGCTAGAGATTTTCTTTAGTGACACTTATCTAGGTTGCCCAGTTCTTCAGTTTCTGACTTCTTAAGAATTGCTATTTGTAATATGTGGTTTTTATCGAATGTGGACCACTTTTACATCACAGTGAGGTAATCATCATCATCATCATCATCATCATCATCATCATCATCATCATCATAAATAATTTAAAATTGGCTACAGAATTTTGGAGATGCTGCTGGTGAGTTTCCATTGCTGTAATGGAATTCCTGATACAATGATGTAAAGAATCTTTTGACTCCATGTTGCAGAGCTTTGGAGACAATCTTAGCTGGACCCATTGCTCTAGATTTCTGGTAAAACAAACTATCATGGCTTGTAGCTTGAGCATATGGTAGATTTTCTATCATATATTTCTTAACTTCATAGCAGTTAGGAAGCAAAATATTGAGTAAAGCACAAAGTAAGTTAAACTTACCTTTAGAGATGCAGCCCCAAAATGCCGTTTCCCCAATCAGCCCCACCTTTCACAATTTTTTCCTGATATTTAAATCTATTATAAATCCTTTAGTTATCTAGTCTCTTTAATAGGGCCTCACCTCTGAACACTGAATTGTAGTCAAGCCTTTGATAAGACATATCAAAAGCAAGCCATAATAGTGATGACCTTGATTTAAAAAAATAGAGGTTAGAGTCAGAAGAACACCTGACCCTTTCCTTCACTGCTAGTTACCTTTATTATAAATCCAGAAGTCTCTTGATTCCTCTAAAATGGGAACAGTGAATTTTTCTTATCAGGTGTTACTCTGCTCAAAGTCATCCTAAAGACACCTGCCCTCCTTAAGGAGCCACTGTGGATAGTTTGTGCATCAAAACAAAAAATATAAATACTGAATCAAGGGCTTACAAATTTATATTATTTATTATTTATTCTGGTGAATCAACAAAACCAAACATGTGTTTCCAGACAAAGAACAGTCTCCTGGGCTTATTCAAATCAAGTCTCTCTACTGTGAACCTGAGAGTGGACAGAATAGATATTTGGGATACAATTTAAGTGAAAACAACCTAGCCTAGTTGTTTTAATGGTAAGCAATTAGAATAAGGAGCCATTAGTTTCCATCCCTCTGGTCCCAAGTGCTGTGCTGAATTCTAACAAACCTTCTGGTTACAATTTTTATAGTAATATGGACTCATTGTCCATATTCCCATATATTCTGCTATTACATTTAATATACAATATGCTATTTATAAACAATATTCACTATATGTACTATTCATACATTCTACACACACACACACACACACACACACACACACACACTGATGATAAAATCTCATTAAGTGAGGCAGAGGTACAATGTAGAGTGCGGGCCTCTTCTTTATAACCTGGTGAGCACACAAATGGTATCACAATCTCATTTACTTTAAATTTTTCCATGTGCATTTTTCTAATGCTTTATTCGGAATTATTCTTTAGCTACACTATGTTGTAGTGTGTTAAGAAGTTAGAAACAAAGGCTGCTTGTGAGATGTTTTCTTCCTAATAAATATGAATAAGATACTCATTATGAGTTTCCAGAAATATAGGGTGAAAATATTTTGTTGTTTAATTTTTATCAAAATTTCTCTCCATAAAAACAAGCCCTAAAGTTCCAATTTTTATTATGCTACTTTTTTAACTGTGTTTTTTTTAAATTATCTGTGTCTGTATGTTCTATGTGTGCTATGAATACTGACAGTAAGGTAAGCATCAACTAACTATATATTCAGACTATGCTGTCATCCTTTCCAGAGATACTTTGAAGGATGATGCACTGACATCATTACAAAGTTCAGGATTGTCATTCTTAGATTCTGACCATTGCAACGGGAATGAAGACATACACTATTTACTTTTAGCATAGGTCTGATTGGCTAACTACCCTTGTGATTCTGTTCTAAACACAAGGAATAGTAAATTTGACAATTGTTGACACTAGATTAGGACCTGAGAGATAGAGAAAAACTAATATAAAGATGATATAGAAATAAGATAAGGAAAAGAGTGAGTTTGGAGTTTTGAGTTTTGGGAATTCATGGGGTATTTTGTGTGCTCAGAGCAAAGCATTAGGTAAACATCAGAGAGAATATGTTGACACCCTTCCATTTCATATCTTGCACAGAATTTTCACCATGAATGTAACTAGATGTATCCAGAGTCATTCAATCAAAGCAAGAATTTGAAATAGAGGCAGTTGAGAATCTTACGGTCAAGATATCTTCTCCAGTATTTCCCAGGTCATGTTAACATCAGGGCTCGGTTAACGAAACAGCTCTGACAAAAAAAGCAACGGAACAGTGCTCCTAATGTTAATTATGATTTGAAAATAAGGTGAAGATAATAAAAACTATGATTCTTAAGCACTGCTTCTAAAATCTATTCAAGAGAATGTAAAACAATGCTTTTCTTTTTGTTATATATTTGGATTAAATTGTCCTGAAACGAATTTGTTACATTTCCTTAACTTCTTAGGAAATATAGAAAGCTCATAAGCACTCCCTTAACCAAATGTATAAAGATGAACATGCTTGTTTGGTGTTTTAGCTATTTGAAATGTAGTTGAATAGCTATAATGTTTAAAAAACAAGGTGCTTTTACACATGTGTCAATTATCTTGAAATTCACTCAAAGAAAAATGGATACTTCAAAATAGCCTTCTTTTGATTAATGAAAGTTAATTGGCATAGCTACATTGTTATGGTCTTTTGTTTTAATAACACTTCTTGAAATATAATAGATAAGCTCCAGAATGTTTGTTTTGTCTCCAGTACCTTTGAACATTTTTTCTTTCATTATGATTTTCAAAAGTGCTTGTGTGATTGCATCAAAAGTTTAAAGGCAGCAGTGATTCAAAGCATATTGACCAGAAAAACAAATTTTGAGAGACTTTACATTATACTTTAATCATCCCTTATCCCATTCACTTGCTCAGATTATAAGGGTTTTGTTTGTCAACTTTTGTATTTCTGTTCTTTCAAAACATGGGTGCCTTATGTTTTTTTCTTCGAGCCAAATACTGAGTTATAATAAAGTATCTTGACTAATACCAACTTAGGAGTGATTAGTAGATATTGCAATTGTCTCTAGAAAATCTCACATTTTTAAAATATCATCCACTAGAAATACAAAATCTGTGCTAAATACCTTTGTCCATATAGAGTTCTTGGGAACTAAGAGAATTAAATGAAGAAAAATACCGTTTATAGAATGCAGTTAATTCCTAACCCAGGGAAATATATAGAGTATATATTTTTTTAAAGTGGAGAGACTGTATTTTATATATTTTTGCTAAACTTATATCTTTTCTTTTGTAAAATACTGACATTTTTTGATCCTAAGATATTGATAACATGATTTCTAAGGTGAAATTCTTTCCCTATTATGAAACTTTTGATACTTGAAAGATTTTATTCTTAAAATTCCTATCTTCAGATGTAAAGGTTCACAAGAGCCAAGAAGACTCTACCGACTATCTGTACACAACACAGCTGGAGTTCAGTTATCAGATTAGTTTTCCAATCATGATTGCTGGCCAAGAGTAATTCCTAGAGCATGCTTCTAAAGGCAGGTGCCCTGGCAAAGACAGAGCAGAAACAGCAGGGACAGAAGAGGTGAGAAATAGCTGCCAAAAACCTAGCTGCTATGCTTCTATACTTCATCAAGACCAGCCTTTGAGAAAACAGTGGGGCCTGGACCTGAAGGGAGTGCTTGCTCTGAGTGGTATTTTCAGTTGACAGGGCAGTCAGTGCTTCCCATCTTAGCTCCAGGATTTGTGATGAGCAAGACCCCATGAGGTTTTGTGAAGGATTCTGCCACTCTTCACTAATGTCTCAGCAGTAGAGTGTAAAGTGGTTGTCAGAGGCAGATTCACCAGGTCACTCCCATCCCTACTGTCGTTCTTTGTGTGTACCGATACAGAGAAGTGGATGCAAAAAGAGCCAGAGAAAGTACCACCAAATGATGACTGCTAACTGATACTGAACAGATAGGTGACTGTTACATCTGTAACAACTCACTTGTTACAAAGTTAAAATACTCAATGATATAGGTAATAATAACTGATGAGTACCTTGTATCAACTCGATAGTATCTGCCCCCAAAACAGACAGAAGTGTCACATGGCTTAGATAGCAGAACTGTCTTGACATCTCAGTAGAGGAATCAGTTGAGTCAACAGAAAGTTTATCACCTAGCATGTTTCTGCCCTTGTGTCAAGACCTGACTTGAGAGCAGGAGAACAAAACAAAGCTTCTGATGTAATAGAATAAAAGTTATATTTAACAGAGAGGTGAATGATATGCAAACAAAACTATAAACATGTTACATAAAGTCAAATCTTCTAAAATCCTAGAAACTAAAATGTCATACCTTCAGTGTTCAGGAAAGGACATGACAGAAGAACTGACCCGTGCTGTATGTTTTGGGGACCCACAAAACAAAAACTAGCACCCAAGAGGAAGGCACATCAAAACCATGAAAGTTATACATCAGATTCTTGTTTGGTTCCCACAAGTGTGAATGGAACAGTCCTAAAGGAGCACATAGTAATAAATTAGACTGAATTTTAGTAATGGAAATGATATAACGTAACTGGAGATGCTGGTTGTAGGTTAACATTTGGACTAGAAGCTGGCCAATATTTACTGAGTATATTCAAAGAAATGAATGGCATAGAAACCTTGTATTTGTATAATAGTTCTTTGTAGATATATATTCTAACAACCTAATTTAGTAAGTGTTATTTTATTATTATTGCTTTTATTTTTTTACACACCAGTTGTTACTCCTCTCCCGGGGTCTGTCCTCCCAACCGTTCTTCACCCCATTCCTCTTTCCCCTACCTCCAAGAGAATATTTCTACTCTCCCACCCTCATCAGGGTTTCCCACTCCCTGAATGCTTTAACTGCCTTCTAGCTCACTACCCACAAATGGTAGTAGAATAAAAAAGGTTATTAGGACACATGTGTGGGGGAGTAGACCTGTTTAGGAATAGTTTTTTGGGAGGATTCATTGTTCTAAGTTCATTTCACCAGCAAACACCAGATACAAATCAGCAAGGCAGTCCAATCCAGATAAAACTGAAAGGTTCAAGTATGGGGAAGTATAATGAAGCCCCAGCAATCTCCTGAGAAGTTCTTGGGTGAGTTTCTCTGGAAGTCACTATAAATGTAACTCAGAAACACAACTTAAACCAATTACATGTATGTTTTCAGCAAAGACTAAAAAGGTGAACCAAGATGAACCAAAGCACAAGATGTCACTGTCTGTGTGGGGTCATATTTATATTCCTTCCAAACATCATGTGTCCTTTCATGTGTTTGCTACAACAAAACATCATGGGTCTGGTTCAGTAAATCATTTATTCATGCTTAACAAAGCATTATTTTATCTGTCTACCCCAGCAAAACATCACTGTAACTTAATTGAGTCTCCAAAGACACCAGAACTTTCTACTTTACTTTTTCAAGGGCTGACAGAGGATTTGATTAGCTAGTCTTAGACATGGGACAGGGATGAACAGTTATAGTAGTGAGATACAGAAATAGTGGAGGTCAAGTTTAATATTAGTTCATGGAGAGAAGAGGAAAGTATGAGTCATGATTGTAGAAACCAGTAGGCTTGGTGACTGGCTATACTGATAAAGAGGCCAAGAAAACCAGGGGATTCTCATAGCATTCATAATCTACAGCAAGAGAGATATTGTAACATCAAGAAGTGATAACATTGGACGTACTACCTACAGGAATTTTTACTTAGAAAACAGAGATGTTATAAATTTCCCTGACACGGGAATAGAATATTGACCTAGTGTTTGTATCCCCTACCTGCCAAATTCATTTGGAGAGGTCCAAGTCCCTACTGCAACAGTATTTTCTTAATAATAAATGAGGCTCCGAAGATGATGCTCTCATGATAAACTCAGTAGTCCAATCAGAAGATATATTATGCTGGACATGACAACACATGCCTCTGAGATCTTAGCTCTAAGGAGAAGCAGAAGGAGTTAGAGGTCATTTTGAGCTACACAGTCTGATCCAGACCACCAGTCTTAGACACACAAAGATACTTTATCACTAAAAACAAAAGGTTTATCTCCACCTTTCCCTTTACCTCTCCTTCTCCCTCTTCCTACTCCTACCCCTCCTCTGCCTCTCCCTCCCCCTCACCTCCCTCTTCCTCTCTCCTCCCTCTCTCTGGAAAAATATCTCCTAGCCCGAAAATGCTTTACAAACTATTATAATTTCAGAGCATTACTATTAATCATGCAAATCTTTATAAATATATAAATAATAAAATATATTTTTAAAAGCCAAACAATCTATTGTTGGGGCAGCCAAAGCCAGCTAAGACAAAGTAATTGAATAACTACAGTGACACTGACTACAGCAAATGATAACTTATAATAAGCAGAAGCACTGGGTTCAGAAAGAGCACCTTAGATTGATATCAAAGGAAGAAAAGGCTGAAGGGTCACCATTGATGAGAACAGGTATGAGTGTCTAAGGTGTAATGACTTAGAGTCACAGGGAAGAGCCTCAGGATCTCTCCCCCTAACCCGTGCATCCTGTGTGTTTCTCAGTGCTCATTTCAGACTTGCATCTTTGTACCGTCACAACATATTTGAAAGGCAAAAAAAAAAAAAATGTGAAATTTGATCAAACAAGCAACATGACAATTATCTTTGTCACTGAAAAATAAAACACCATTGGTTAATTTGATCTTTGCCATTTGCAAACATTCTAAGTTCCACATCAAGGGAAGCTAACCTGAAAGATATATTATGAAAGTGTTCACTTGGAGGCATTCATCTTTCACTTGTCAGGTTACAGTCTATCCCTTATTATTAGTTTTGTTTGATGTCTCTACTGAGGATGGGGTAAAAAAAAAAAATCAGTAGCAGACTCTGTGCTGGAAATGGGAGAAAAAAGTATTTCAGAAAGAAAGGGGAAATCAATAATTCCAAATGCCATGAAGAGACTTATGTGACAAGCATTGAAAGGCAGACACTGGATGGGGTGTTAGCTGTAGAAAGATTTCAGTAAAGTGCTGGAAGGAGTGAGTGCTCTGGTCAGCAGTGAATTTAGAGTCCTGGTTTAGTTCTTCCTGTACTATCTTCCATGATGACAGCAATGGTGGCTTACCAAAGCTTAGAGCAGAGTCATAGCGATGGCAAACATGAGTGGGCCCTCAGCTGGACAACTGCACATAGAGCTTCTGTCTGCGATCTGGAGGAGCCTGGAAGCAGATTGTTCCCCAGAGCCTCTGCCACAGACCTTTGTCTGAGCAACATTTAAATTTCTTTTTTTTCTTTTTCTTTTTCTTTTCTTTTTTTTCTTTCTTTCTTTCTTTTTTTTTTTTTTTTTTTTTTTTTTTTTTTTTTTTTTTTTGAGACCTGTGCCAGCTTTTTGACCTTCAAAATGGCAAGACACCAGGTACACCCAGTTAGTAGGTTTGTAATAAGTTCTTGCCCAGCAAGTCCAAGTGAGTGACTCAAAAGCAAATATTTTCTTTAGTGTTGCTTGAGATACAGAAGAAGTAGTGTTTCAGAGTTGGAGGAATAGGATGACGAGTAATGAGGAAAACAGTAAGCAAGTCAATGAGGAAAGAAATGGAGCTGTGATTGGTGCTGAATAAACAACCAAATTATTACTTGATTACTAAAATTTAGAGTTTATTTTTACCTTGTTATAATGTGCTCATGCATGTGTATGTGGCTGTGTGTAGGTGTGTGTGTGTGTGTGTGTGTGTGTGTGTGTGTGTGCATGTGTGTGTGTGTGTGTGTCTGTGCATGTGCACCTTAGAGCACAGGTGCACAGGTGAAAGAGGTCAAAAGACAACTTTAAAAAAATTGTTCTCACCTTTTACCTTGTTGTTCCAGAATCTTTCACGTTTCTTCTGTACAACGTGCTCCAAGATAGCTAACTAATTGGCTTCAAGGTGATTCTCCTATCCCTGTTTTACTTCATAAGAGTGGTGGTATTACAGATGTAATAATAACATCTGCTTTTTAGTTATTTTTTAATGAGACACAGAGTGTCAGAGAGAAGGTGTTTACATGAGTATGTTACTGAGGAAATAGTGGCCTCCATTTTAGCAGTACCATAGGCAGGAGAACTGAGGTCAAAGTAAAGGAAGGAGTGAAAGTATTTTATGAGGCACGAGAGAGTGTGACTTAATTTATTAGAAAAATATCCCAGCGTCCCAGGTCCCAGAAGGGAAGAGAACTAGATAAGGAGGAATCTTTTTTTTCTTATATGTGAATTTACTTAAATAATTTCTCACTTATAAAAAAAAAACTCAAGGCAGAGAAGAAAATGGGTAATGAAGGAGGGAAGGGTAATGGGAAGGAAGAAAGGAGAAAAGAAGAGATAGAGAGAGGAGGAGGGAGAGGAATGATGGAAGGGACAGAGAGGGAGAAAGGAAGTGTGGGAGAAAGAGATGTGAAAGGCCAACTTTTTTATTAAAATAATAACTAACTGAAATACATTTTGCACTCATCTCCCTTTTCACAAAAATATTTTTTTTCATTTTTATTGGATTTTTTTGTATTTACATTTCAAATGTTATCCCCTTTCCCAGTTCCCCCCTCTCCTATCTTTCCTCCTACTGCTTCTATGAGGATGCTCTCCCTCCCACCCACCCACTCCCAACATCACCACCCTGGCACTCCCCTACACTGGGGATATGAACCTTCACAGGATCAAGGGTTTCCCCTCCTATTGATTCCATATGATGCCATTCTCTGCTACATATGCAGCTGAAGCTATGAAAAACATGATGTCAAGGGGATACAAATTGAAAAGGAAGAAAATAATTTATTTTTTATGCTCTGTTTGACTAAGAGTGTTTAGAAATTATTTGACACTCCTCTCTTGAAAAGGCAAAAGACCATTTCTCTGCACCATCTATTCTTACTCAGTGAGTTGTTCCTAAGAAATACCATGACAGAAGTGAGGACACAAACTCCTACACATCCTTATGAGATGCTGAGGCTTCTTATTGCCTTTTGTACTGTATTATCCAGGAAATGGCTGCCCCATCATAGAGGTACAAAGCCAGTGCATATAGAGGTTTCTGTGATGAGGAACGAGAAACCCCAACACACAAATGAACCATCCTAGAATCAGAAGAGGTCAACTCAAACATGCTTCCAGCTGACCGACATTATAGTTAGTGTCTTGATTATCCAGTTCCCTGGTGTTACCAAGAATTAACCTCACAGCCAAGCTCCTTTCAAACTCCCAACCCTCAAAGGTTCTTTGTCTAAGGCAGTTACTTTAGTACAATGTTTTTTTTTTTTTTTTTCTTTCTTTCTTCTCTAGTCATAGACTGCAATTACTTCTCTGAAGGACAGAAAGAAGTCTTCTTAACTTTCAAAGTCAGTAATACCCTTGGGAAGAAACATATTTCATTAACTTATGTACCCAAGAAAGCATTCAAGAAACTGCTGTACTGTAGCCAAGTAAGTATGTCTTAATGACGAAGACTTTCCAAAATACTCTATCCCCCAGCCTGCACTTCAGGACTATATTACTGGCTCATTCCAGAATGCCACTACTATACCATTATATCAGGTCACATTCTGCTTATGAACGTACAATGGTTCATCAGCACATTCTGAGTAGAGATTAGATACTTCTGATTTAACACCTCATCGCTCTCCTCATTTTGATGCTCCCACTAGAATCATTTTAGCCTTTTTAGCTTCATTTTCTATTATTTCTAATATCAAAGTTACAAGCAACACATCCAGCCTGCCAGATATACATAGCAAACTTTGGTCAATGGTAATTTTTGTTCACTCATGTTCTATCCCATTCAAACATTCTTTCTATTAACACCCATGGCTAAACTGCTTTGAAAATTCAGACTCATGTTCAAAAGTCAACTGAAGTTCTTTCTTCTTTAGAAACCATTTTTAACACTAATTCACAAAAATCTCTCAAATTAAAACTTTAGCTTCACCCAATATCTGTGTGGCAGCTACTATAATGATAACAGCAATACCAACACTTGAGTGGAAAATATGCTGCCTGCTCACAATTTTTCTATGGAATTTGACATTGAATTTTGTCTGCCAGTGCATAATTTCCTGACTGGGAAGCAAATATTATGCTCTTTTGTTTAAAAGTTGCTAAAGTGGAGTGTCTGCACTCTGTGTTATAAATTCTTTCATTTAGTGAAATGAAGTAAAGTAACCATATTTCAGTTCAGTTTTTTTCCACATCATCTGGTTTAGGCATCTAGTTTGGGCATGAATTAATCACTAACAATAGTTTATGTTCTCTATTTCAGAGTCTATTTTCTCCTCTCTTTTTTTAACAGTCTGGGCAACAAATTAACCTATAAAAGTCATATACCTTAGACAAAGTTTTGGCCAACAAAATAGCAACAAATATGACATATCCCATTAACAGACATAAGTCCGAATAATCCATCATATATAACTCAATCCCTTCCATTTCTGTGGCAATAAAGGTCTCTCATTAAAGATGAGGGCTTCAAAGACTAGATTCTGAGATACCATCTGAAAATATGCATCTTCCAGTGGAACTTACCATCTACTCTGTCAGCAACATGGGTGTGGTCAGGTTATACAAACCACAATACCATTGATGTTTGTTTGACACAGCAGATGATATTAGTTATTTTTTTGTAGAGGCTGACATAAAATTCAATTGCATTTGGAAAGCTCAATAGATAGGTTATTTCAAATAAAAGATTCATATTTTTAAGTTCTAGTTTTCTTTCTAATAATCTGAACCATTGTTAAAGTAGAAAGTACCTTTATCAGTAATGATGCTGTATTTACTCTGGTTAATAAAATCCCCTATATTCCTTCATATAAATTATAGCTACAAATTTAGCCCCTAAATATGATAAATACTTATATAAATAATAATTTTTGTTGGCTACACATAAGCATATTCACTATAAGCATATTCAAAAGATTTTTCATTTCTATTAATTTTGAAATTAATATAGCACCTGCCATTCTAGAAAAATAAATGATGTTATAAGAGCCTACATTTTAATGGTAATTTTTCTATTTTTTAAATTAGCCATTTAGACACAAGAATATGTAAAATTATTTGACATTCAGAAATGTTAAATAATATAAGTATGGGGCAGAGTTCTAAAGTCAAGCTTTTGAAACATGTCTTTCATGACTTCATTTATAAAGTCTGGTTGAAACTGGCCCTTTTATCTTGTCAGCTTAATGGTGAAGAGGGCAGGGCCCATGAATTAAATTTGTCCTTGGCAGGTAAAACAGAAGTGGAACAGGAGTATTTAAGATGCAGTGTGTTCATGCTGTTTGCTAGTACATAGCTGTCATGAGCCTTTCACTGGGAAAAAGAGACATAGATTATGATCATAACCTTGAATTATTATTCCTGGTGGCATTGCTTATCTTCCGTCAACAATGTTTATGAATTTCGGGTAAAAATAACTTATATTTCTTCCTTCAGAGAAAGCTAACATATTCTCCTAAATGTGATCTTCCAACATGTGATGCCTTCTACCCTTTATATTATGATGATATTTTCACTTCAAAGTTCAGCCACCACTGTGTATTTAAGACTCTCTACTACAGTAATGAAATAGAACAAATAGCTGATGTTGGCAATATGAAAATATTTTTGACCTGATCTGCTGTAACATTACATTTGTCATGAACTGCTGTTATAATACTCTTCTTTTGTTTTACAGCCTGTTTCTCTCACTTACTGACCTTGTATTGTCTTGCACCTTAAATGTATCACCCCTTTATGCATTCAACATAAAATGTATTATGTTTGTAAAAGGAAAACCTATACACATGGTCATACATTTCCTACCATATTGTAAAATTTAGCAACTGCCTTCTTTGTCAAAACACTAGCTGCTTAATATTTAAAAGTGGGCAATGTTAAACTTCTTTGACTTAAAAGAATCACCTGGCTATAGTGGAATTAACTAATAAAAGAAATCATCATCATCATCATCTTCTTCATTATTGAAATAAATCACACTGCCTGGTGCTATTGTCTTTATACCAACAGGACATTGGATTAGACATAACATCAGAGTCAAGCTTTTCTAAAATATGTTAAACATGGGTTCTTGAATAAAGAAGAACCTTTGTGACAGTGGAGTAGCACATGCTAAACCTCTATGGCAAGGCCCCTCCAGTACATGAAGTTGCTGAAGAGAGGCCATTTTACCTGGAGTGCAGATGACTAGGACTTCATATTGAGTTGATACTAAAGCTAAGCTAAGGCCAGACCCATCAGGAAACTATATAATATGCTAAGAAACCAAGACCTTATTTTGAAAACAATCATAACCCATTGAACATTAATTATTAAGCTTCCACTGAAAATGTGATGTTTCAAGAAAGGTTATGAGGATAGAAAGAATGTGAAAGTCCCCTAATCCAAGGTGTTGCTGATTTCTGTATGAAGCAGGTTATAGCCACCTCCCTGATACAAAAGAAATCTACTTAACTCTAGCCTCATTACCTTCCAAGTATCTTATAAAGGGTATCTTGGCTGGACTCAGACTCCCAGCTGGTGTATGGGTATTTGTCCGTGGACCTGCAAATCCCACTGAACTGACAAAGGTGAGTTTTCTATGGGAAGCCATGGATCATTAAGGGAAAGTTAATGTTAAGATGACCTGTGCTTAGGAGCAGCTGTATCAGTAGGAGTCCCTCCTAAGCTTTATTTGGAGGTTTCCAACCCTGCTGAGCTGATGGAAATGAAGTCTTTAATTTCAAAGATGGTCATTAACCCCCTGCTTCGTGTTTTTACAAATCATTAACATGTCATTTGTGTTTCATTTTAAAGATAGTCTTCTTGCCCAGGGAGCTGAAAAAGCAGGGTGATGGGCTTCAGACCCTGAAAGAGAGACTGCATAAAGAATGGCAAAGACAGCACAATGAAGGTCACTCTGGAAAAAGAAATCATCTGATCTCTGGTGGAGAAGAGAAGTGAGAATAGGAGTACAATTCACTGTTTGTAATGATATCTGCATGCCATTGTCTTTATAGGAAATCATTTACCCCCTTGGCAGAAAAGGGAGCAGACTGAAACAGCTGGATTAACATATGAAGTAAGGCTCTGTGCAAAGGAAAAACTGGAAGCCCTTTCTTCCCTATCTGGGCTTCCTCGAAAGAAGAGAACCTATGTAAGTATGTGTATAGATATATGTATGTGTATGTACACAAATATACATTTAAACACCACCAAACATCTTGCAGTTGTGCAGAAGAAGCATTGGAATGCTCTCATGTCTACCAGTCCTCATCTGTCCTTAGGAATACTTTTTCCTTATACTGTTGCGATATCTACTAATAATTCTGGGTCCATAAGCAGTCATGTGTACACAAAAGCCTGAGTTTAAGTACTTTCAGACCTTGAGTCTGCAACTGAGGACTAAGTAGGTTCTCTGAAACAAAGGATTCAAACTGCTTCTGGCCTCCATGGCTAACTCAAAGGCATGCTTTTATTCCTCCATGCTTCCTCCCCCTGGCAGATAAGCATCTTGCTGGTTTTTTTGGTTTGTTTGAAATGTTGGTTTTCCCTCAACATTTATTAAAATTGTCTTCAGTCTTTCTTCTGTGCCCATTTTAAATTATTTTACACATGAGATTAAAACTTTAAAAACCAAATAGAACAAAACCTCTCATATTATGTGGTTACATCGCTAGGCCTTGGTTAGCTTAATACACAATAGACGTTCAGGGGTCAAATTAACACCAGTTTAATTTATCAAGGAACTAAGCGCTGTGCAGTCAACTTCATTGCTCTTTAGTTACCATCTTCTTTAGTTGTTTTACTTTTTAGTTTTGTATTATATTTTTAATGAGCCAATATATTTGTGTCTCTGAATGTCAGGCCAGTCTTACATTGCTAGCAAAGGATGGCCTTGAAATTCTGATATTACTCCCTCTACTAGCTCAATGATGTAATTATAGACCTAACTTACAGTTTACATCATTGTAGGAAATGACTCTATGATCTTGTGCATGGTAAGGAAGCACACTATAAACTGAGCTACATCCCCAGTCTCTAAACATTTTGTTCAATGGTACATACCTAATAGCTGTGGTAGAAGCGCTAGTTCCTAACTACCTTGCCTGGTTTGGATGATCATGAATTCTATTATTTTAGTGAGATTACAAAGTAACTAGCCTCTTTATGATCCTGTCACACTTTTTGTCTCAATTTATTTTTAAAATTGCTTGCTTTGGTTTTAAAATTATA
This sequence comes from Micromys minutus, assembly GCF_963924665.1. Classification (NCBI taxonomy): domain Eukaryota; kingdom Metazoa; phylum Chordata; class Mammalia; order Rodentia; family Muridae; genus Micromys; species Micromys minutus. The sequence goes on along the minus strand of NC_137976.1, from coordinate 42,536,048 downwards.
ATACAACATTTAAAAATTTCTTTTCATCCCACCAATCCCCTGATATACCTCTTCTTGCTCTTTCAAATGTATGACCTCTTTGTTCATTAATTAATGTTACATACACATTTGTATATATATTTGTATATATAAATGCAACATGTAACACATGTTTATATATTTCTGAATGTAACTTGCATACATATTTTAGGGATATATCAGAAGAAACGTATATTGAATTAGAAACACTCATTTTCAGGGAAAAAAATCAGTTAATTTGCTTTTATAAAGCTACACTTTGGTGATATGCCAGTAGTTTCAGTGAAAAAACTTTGTTTTGTCTGGGTATAAGAGATCAGTCCCAAGTCATGGTCTCTCAGAGTCTTTGTTTACAATTCTCAGCTCTTACATCAGCGTAATCTCTGATATCAAAGCTCTAATGGAACATGATGCTCAGTGAACAAAATTCCACATCTCTGGCCATACAAGAATCAGAGCAAAATTTTCACACATTGATTTTAGAAGGAGCAAAGGTGTCATTTAAGTTTATTAAATGTTAATTTGATCTTGTTTTACTGAGTTAAATATCCAAGCATAAAATTTAGGTTTCTCAAACTAATGACACCAATATGTGAACTCTTCCAGGTTCTGACATTTTGCAATTTAAGTATGTTACTATGTTACATGAAATGTCATTTAAAAAATTAAAGACAGAAAAAGAAAAATGCCTTTGGTTGATAAATAATAGTGTGTTTTTAATTTTATTGATTGAGCTTTACTGGGTGAAGAACTCTAAAAGTAGTGATATAATATATATATATATATATTGAAATCTTTAAAATAAGCATACTGGCATATTCACAAATGATAAGGAAGTTATAAGGTAACAAAAAGAAGGTATGACATGGTATCTTGATGGTCATTAATTCCTGTGATTATTCTTATCTGGATAATGTGCATGATTTTTTTCTGTGTAACATGAAACATCTACTGCCTTAAAGATATACTAAAAGCTTTTTTATGAGTATATTTCATTTTCATAACTTATGTCATTCAACAAATAACAAAACACACACTATTCATTTCTAGTTTAAAAACAAAATGCTTTCTCCGGACACAAGAGGAACTCAGGCCATAATCTTTTTCTGGCAGTGTGAAAAAACTCTTGTGTATACTTTAGACCAGAAAGTAGATTTGATGGATGGTCTACCTCATTTTTGAAATATATGTATTTTTTTCAATGTGCTAAAATTAGCTTTAAAGCTCAAAGCATGACAAATCACATCTATTTCTTATTTTGAAAAGAGCTCTTGCATTATTACAGTTTTATGCAATTGTCATCATTCAAATCTACTTTTGCTGCTGGTGAACACTTGTCTCAATCCATGTGATACTTGCTGGCAGAGCTGACATTTTATTTGTTGGCTGATTTCCCACATGCTATACCTCTGTGCATTGTTGTTTCTTTGAATATTTAATAATCTACCATATATTATATTTGTGACCACACTGAGGGCAGGTCTTCATAATGCACTGTAACACAAGAAACTCTACTGAAAACAATATGAAATAATAGCCTAAAACACATATTTCCACCCTTGGAATTTCAATCACTTTGTTTAATACTCTCTACTTATTCTGAAAGAAGAAGAAGGTACGTGATATTAACTTTCTTTTTATCTTTTCACATTAAAATGTGTTGTGTGCAACAGAGAAATAAACATTTAAATTGGAGATTTCCAAAGCTACGGTTTAAAATCAAGTTGACAAGATTTCTGAGAAGTAAAATTAATGTTGAGGAATAATTATAACTAAAAGAAAGTGTAATTGAAGGCAGTGATTTTTTATTACATGCTAGTGGTGGTGTAATAATGCACATATCCTTAAAATGTGATTATCCATAAAACAACCTTTAAGGCAGGATATACCAAAATTCAGTAAGAAAATGGTGATTTGCTGACTATTTTAATTGTATGAGCTGACTTAATAATCCAATGTAACCTTCCAGAGTTGCTCCTAATCCTTAATGGTAACAAACATAAACATCGCAAATATTTAGAGTCTTCAAATTCTTTTGAATTCCATCAGCAATATGACTAGAAAGAGTTAAATCCCTCAAAGACTAACTTGCTCTTTCACCTGAGTTTAAACAACATTAATGCTTGATATAATAAAACTAAAAATTTTGTTTTAAACTCAAGCCAAATCTCACCATATATTATCACCATGAAGAGTGGATAAAGCACAAAGTCCCATCTCAATCAGCGGAGCTATTGTCACCTTCTAGCTGCTGGAAAAGGTTGAACCTATCTTCTTGGAAGCTCACACATATAAATGAATTACCAAAAATAGGAAGAAGTGAATTGGGAAGAAAAATGGTAGGGTAGCATATAGGAGGGAGTATGGGGAAGGAAAATTATACTTAAGACTTTATGATAAATCATATATATTGAAGTTATGGGTAACAATTCCTCCTACTTGATATTGTAGGCTAACAAATATGTTGCTTGTATCAGGTCCTCTGCTTATATATTACAGATGTTATCTTAATGTTTCTGTTGGACTCTGAACAGTAGATATATATTTCAGCCTCATATGCCTCTTCTTGGGACCATTTTTCTCTTATTGGATTGCCTTGTCCAGTTTTATTGTGAGGGTTTTGCCTAGTCTTATTATATCTTGCTTTGTTCTGTTTGCCTGTTGTCTCTTTGAGGCCTGCTCTTTTATGAAGAAGAAATGGAGGAGGAACAGATATAGTGGGGAGAGGAGGTGATATAGAGCTGAGAGGAGTCAAAAAAGGGGAAACTGTGGTCAGGATATATTGAATGAGAGAAGAGTCGTTTTCTAAAAAAAAAAAAAAAAAAAAAAATCCAATTATATAAATGGGATATCTCATCAGTGAGGTCCCATAGATCTACTAACATTATAGGCTGTTGTTAGGAGTAGGTGTTTTCTTGTTGGAATAAGTGTGTCACTCTGGTGGTGGGCTTTCAGTCTCCTCCTAAAGGCCTTCAGTTGAAGATACAGAATTATCAGCTCTTCTAACACATTGTTTGGGTGGACAATGCCATGTTCCTACCTTGATGATAATGAACTAAACCTCTAAACCTTTATTCAGCCCTAATTAAGAGTTGCCTTATTAGAGTTACCTTGGTCATAGTATCTGTTCACAGTAGTAAAGCCCTAACTAAGAATTTTATGCTCTATAATTTTGTAATTAAACCTTATTACTGAAGATACCCCATGCTTGAATCACAGCACATGGAGATCACACACTGGTACTGACCTGAGGTCTTCATTACTACAGGATACCTTTCCTAGTTCTGGAATATGCTGTACATGCTCCTGAAAGATAAAAGTAATCATCAGAAACCATGTGAGCATAGAAAGACACGCCCACTAATGCAATTCTGTTATGAAGGTCATGGGAATAACCATTTTTTTCTGGTTGGATTTAAGTCCTGTTCTACAAGATCAAACTCACACTTATCGCCAATTTTCAGGTTATGAACCCATGACTAAGCAAATCTTTGACCAAAGGGAAAAGCTCTACTATTATTCAACTAAATGACCATAGCGTTAAAATAACTCCAATGTAATATCACTATTTTTTGAGATTAATTCACTTCTCAACTCCTTTTGGAGACACTTCTTTTTTTTGCAGCAGATAGTAATTAACATAAAACCCCACAACTAGCTTTGGTGCATTGAATAAGAGACTGGAATAATTAGCTCTATGCATATCATACTGCCTTCCCAAAGCTCAAGGATCACTGCTAGAAGACTGAGAGAATTTTCAATTCAGAAAAAGTATATGGCTACAAGAAAAATGGCATCTTCTGGACAAAACAAGACAGTTTCAGGTATGTGGGTGAATCCACAAGACATGCACAAGATCATGCCAAATCAACTCTCACCATAGAGGGGAAATAAGCATGAAATCCAATCTCAAGCAATGGAGCTATTGTCATCTAACAGCAGCTGGGAAAGGTAGAATCTATTTTTCTTAACCATACAGTCACTGATAAGTTGTCCATGATTTCTTGCAAGACCGCACATCTAAAAATGGGTAACACAATTTGGATTTGATGAATAAAAGAGTAGGGGACACAAAGTTGGTTGAATAGAAAATGATGAAATCTGGCAGGATTTGGTAATTGGGTGAATATAATCAACCACATTGTAAAATTCTCAGCAAACTAATAAAATTATTTTAAATTAAAAAATATATAGGATAAGTGAAAGAAAACATAAAATAATTACACATTTGTGTGTATGTGTGTGATAACTTGAAAATCTCTCTATAAGCATTTTTTGTCCATTACTAATGTTTGTGTCATTTACATGCATATATTCTAGTACAGAGTATAAAGCTTAATGAAAATTAATATATTTTACATGTGTTTTAGAAGTTAATTTATTCTTCAAAGATAATTTTAGCTACTTTTGACTTGTAGATATTGTTCCAGGTATAAAGTGTTCCAAATAAAATATGGAGCAAAACTGTGTGTTGAGCTTCTCTACTTTATCTTTATTTCCACAGCAGTTTATGTTAGTGATGCTGACTGTAGACTCCAGAAACAAAAACGTTGCGGTCATAATAAAAATTATCTGCAGCTACCGGTCCAGCACATTCCCCGCCCTCTCAGAGATCTCACTCCGCTTGGAGTTCTCACTCCGTGGGAGCGACTCCAGTGTGGAGTCACAAGGCCAGTCTCAGTACCACACACTCCGTGAGCCTCTCTTTCCCCACAGCCCCCCCCCCCAGGCGGGTAGTTCCCATGCCTGGCACACACACACACACACACACACACACACACACACACACACACACATCTTGCTCTGTGGGCCCTGTGTGCTATCACCCCTTCCAGGCAACAGAGCTGGATCTGCTGCAGCGATCTCTCAGCCATTGCTTTCACACACTGTCCTCCACTGCTTATACATACCTACCCATAGCTACTGGAGCTGTGCAGACAGAGATGGGTCACCTTCATCTTCTATCTTGATTCTCTCTGCTCCTCTTCAGCCTTAGCAAAAACTTTTCCCAGCCCCCCTCTCTACCGTCCAATCAGGTATCGCCTTGACCTAACTATTGCCAGCCCTCACCTGCATATAGACATCAATCAATATAAAACAACAAAATCCCAACCAACCATCTAACCAAACAAGCAAGCCTTTGCCCTGCTGTTATGTAAAAATGCTTGTGAAGGAAAATAAGGTTAAAATTCCTTATCCCTTGTGTGTCTTTATTATTATTATGAGAGTTCAGGGAAGCTGTGATGGGGGAGAAAGGGCAGGGCCATATACTAATTCATACTACTATCCAGGAAAATTTAAGATTCATGGGAGGGCTTTCAATATGCATGTATGGGAAATGAAATTCATACCTCAGGTTTTCAAAATACTTCAGTGTCTGTACCAACATTAGCAACAGTGGCCAAGAAAGTAGACTCTCAAGCTCAGAAGAGCCAACCTTGGAGATACACACCTGTAGTCCAAGAACTTAAAGAGAAGAAGCAGTAGCATGAGAAGTTCGAGGTCAACTTACCTTTATTCCAAGTCCAACAAAAGAATGGGCTCAAGGATTTGGTCTGATAAAATCAAATCAACCAAGTATAGAAGAGAAAGGAAGGAAGGGGGGGGGGGGAGAAGGAGAGGGAACAGGGGATGTAGGGTAGGAAGAGATAAAAGAAGAGAGAAAGAAGAAATGAATAATGAAAAGTATGAGGAGTAAGAGAAGGAAGAAGAGGAAGAATGGTAATTGGAGAAACAGGGGGAGGAGAAGGGCAATGGTGGCCCAGGACTTAAGCAAGTAAGAGGAAATAATACAGAAGACAAACTGTAGAACTACTCAGTAATGTTCTGTAAAAAAAAAAAAAAAAAAATCATGTAATTCCAAGTAGTAAAAATGAAAAGAGTGTCAGGAAAGAGTACGGTTAAATTTCCTCCTGACCTGGTAGGATTACGTCAGAAATCCATTTAAGGTAACTATGCAAACAAAAGTAGAGAATGCAATGTGTTTCCATGATGATTCGATTATTTTCAACAGAGTTTCATACAGTTTTATCTTTACTTACAATCCTCTAATAAATTTAATCTCTGTACTTTAAAGCAAAGAAAAGAAGGCATTTAGGCTTTAAAACAGTCAAAAATTGTCATAGTGACTAGAAAATTCAACTAAAGAATACATTGTTGACTGAAAATCACTACTGTCTACATTCTAAAACAAACCATAAGTCTCTTAAAAATAATAGACAAAGCCCAATACTGTATCAATGGCAAACCCTAAAGTCAAATGCTGTATACAATTCATAATGATGAGGAATTTCCAGGCCAAACTACTGTTTCCCGATATACTACAAAAATAAGTGCTTAGCAAAATATATTTTATTTAAAGTTAATTTATTTAACTACTCCTATGTGCACATTTTTAGCTCTGTACCAGAAGGACTAAGGCTGTGAGTGAAAATGCAATTAGTTCTACTTCTGAATTTCCCACAACACCCTGCCCTCTAACATTCATTAAATATTTTATAATTTAATCTTTGGACTATACTTATGTTGAAAATTAAAATCCTCCAAAACTTAATTAAGACACAATTATCCCATCACTTTATCTTCTTGTAAATGCTATTTCACATCAGCAAGATGGAATCTAAAATTAAGACAAGCTGATATAAAGGAGAAATTATTTCCTTGAAATTTCTTATTTATGTTCTCATCTTTGTAGGGCATTAAGAATCAGCACATTTAAAAAATATTATATATTACATTTGTTCATCAATTTAGTGATTGCCTTTAAATATGTCACATGAATGTTCTAACAGTTTTATATATATATAAATACATACATATATATATATATATATATATATATATATATATATATATATATATATATATATATAATTTCCTAACAAGCACTCACCTACCTATATGTCTGTTTTCACCATCCTTTTTGGACTTTGCAGTAAATGTAAATAGTGGCTCACAAAATGCAATTCATACTTTACCATGAAAAAATATTGAGACTGATGTGGCAAATGAACCATGTCCTTTGATGTGCTGGCCACTGAAGCCATACTCACCGGAAAGTTTTAAGTGAAGGACATTTTATTTTGTATTCCTTTCTCATTACCACTAATGGACACTTTGGATGTCTGGCTTGATATAGGTCCAAACAGATAGCACCAGCAGGAAGGTTATTATGTGGAGCTACCCTCTTACCTTTGATGTTCAGTAAACCAAGTGTGTGATTGCTTTTAGGGAAAAAAATAATTAAAATACCAGCACTTTAGATCCAGTGAAATATCTTCAACATTCAGATTTAGATACTGAATCACTGAATGTAGAAAAGATATAGAACAGCTAAAGATCATTTCTCAATTGCTAAAATACTAGGTGTGTTTACAGCTCTTATTATCCAGAACATTTTTAAAAGTGATATTCTGGGTCTTTTAGAGAGAACACCATTGCCTACTTTAATTTTTTTGACTTTCTCTTTCAATTTCTTTCAGCACAGAAAGAGAAAAGATTCCACAATAAGTAATAAAAGAGGCTGTGCTGAAGATGAAATCATATTTCAGTATGTGCATGCCATATATAGGTATATATATATTTCAGTTTGTGCATGCCAAATATACAATTATTTCTGTTGGATTCAAAATAATACAACCTAATGCTTTGGTATATATTGTACAAGGTACTAATGATTAAACCCAGGGCCTCACACTTGCTAAGGATGCTTTTTTACCAATGAGGTATATTCCCAGCCCCAAATTCACTCTTCTGAACAAAGAATCTAAACAATACGAAAGCACATTTAATAATCCATGTTTAAGATAGTATTTTTGGAGAGATGACATTTTCTTGTAACAAAAATGATATGATGGTATCAAGGTTTTAGATTAAGTGCACAGGTGTCAGCTTCAATCTTGTAGAATTCACCTAAACAAGCCTATATGGCACATCTTATAAGAAAATGCCTTCCTCTCTGAGAATAGGGAAGAAAATAAATGATACAATATATATTTCTGTGTCAGGTGACAGACAAACTTGTGGATGAATTTTCAAAGAGGCAAAAATTGATTCTCTAAGCCATGCCTTGTCTGAAAGACAGGGAGTTAATGTGCACTCTGTTAACTCTCCTAACTTTTTTCCTAATTATTTTATTGGATACTCTCAGTATTTACATTTCAAATGTTATCTTCTTCCCTTCCCCAATTCCCATCCCCCTCCCCCTTAACTTGTCTCCACAAAGGTGCACCCTCTACAAATCACCTTCTCCACCTCAGTGCCTTGGCATTCCCCTACATTGGAGAAACGTGCCCTTAAAGAACCAAAAATCTCTTCTCATATTGATGCCAGACACTGCTATCCTCTGATACATAATACAACTAGAGTCATGGGTCTTTACAGATGTGCTCAATGGTTGGTGTTTTAGTCCATGGGAGTTGTGGAGGGTTTGGTAGGTTGATAATGTTGTTCTCCCCATGAGGTTGCAAACTCTTTCTGCTCCTTCAGTCCTTTCTCTAACACCTTCATTGAGGTCCCCATGTTCAGTCCCATTGTTAGCTGCAAGCATGCTCAGCTGTATCTGTCTGTCTCTGGCAGAGCCCATGAGGAGGTATCCATATCTGGTTCTTGCCAGTAAGTAGGACTTCTTGGCATCATCAATACTGCTTGGGTTTATTGGGTGCATATGGGGTAGATCCCCAGGTGAATCAGTCTCTGGATGATCTTTCCTCCAATCCCTGCTCCTCTATTTAAAGTGGATGCCTCAGTCTTTCTTAAAAGGTAGAACAAAAAGTTGATGGGAGGAAATAAAGAGCTTTCCTATTTCTTGTAAGTGGTAGGTTACATTAGTCTCTAAACTTTTCATCATGAAGACACACTTGTGTTTAAAATACCAAATGCAGCAGCCTGTCTCTTCATTGTGGTTTAACTTGGCATCACAAAGAATAAGAAAATGTGAATCAAGTAAGAAATTATTAAAAACCTATGATAACATTGAAGAACTGATCACAGTGGTCCTAACCTTGTAACTACACAGTTGAAGAATCTTACTGTTATGTTGGGAAGCTAATAAGAGAGTGACATGGCTTGAGCACTTTGTAGATATTTTAAATATACCTGTAACATCAATATTAATAACTGTTTTTAATTTTACCTCTTTGGTTATAAACTATGTCAAAAAGATATAACTCATGGGATTCTTTTATTTGTCATTGGATAATTTATGTATTTCCATTTCAAATGTTATTCCTCTTCTCCCATATCCCCTCCCACTTCTACTATGAGGATGTTCCCCCTCCTACCTACTTACTTCCACCTCATAACCCTGGCAATCCCCTAGGAAAACAAGACTATACATGACCAAAGGATTCTCCTCCTATTGGTGCCAGATGATTGTATCCTCTGCTACATATACAGCTGGAGCCATGGGACACCCATGTATACACTTAGATTGATGGCTTACTCCCCGGGAGCTCTGGGGGCTACTGGGTGGTTGGAGTACTACTCAGTTATTAAAAACAATGACTTCATGAAATTCTCAGGCAAATGGATAGAACTAGAAAATATCAACCTGAGTGAGGTAACCTAGACACAAAGGAACATACATAGTATGCACTCGCTGATCAGTATATATTACCCCTAAAGCATGGAACACCCAAGATATAATTCACAGACCATAGGAAGCTCAAAAAGAAGAAAGACCAAAATGTGGATGCTTTAGTCCTTCTTAGAAGAGGGAACAAAATACTCATGGGAGGAAATACAGAGAAAAGGAATGAAGCAGAGACTGAAGAAAAGACCGTCTAGAGACTGCTCCACCTGTGGATCTGTCCCATATGCACCAAACCTAGTCACTACTGCTGATGCCAAGAAGAGCTTGCTAACAGGAGTCTGATATGAATGTTTCCTCAGAGGCTCTGCCAGAGCCTTAGTGATACAGATTATGATGCTTAATAGCTAACCATCAGACTGAACAAGAGGGAGCCTATTGGAAGAGCTAAAGTACTAAAGGAGCTAAAGTAGTTCACAACCTCATAGAAAGAACTACAGTTCATTGAAATCTTATGCTCTATAGATCAATAGAATTTTATTGCCTAAATAGTGGAATGTTCTATCTACAGTGCTCATTGTCAAGTATAGCATAAACACACAGCATGTTTGCTGTATCTCCATCTTGCTTTCACTTCAAAGTGTCAAATTCAAGATTGATTTAGAACATTATATAGGATGTTGATATTAATGTACTCAAGAAGACTTACAAAGTCAGATATGCCTAATAGAAAAAAACATGTCTATTTATTTTATATGTATCTATACAGCAAAAGAGTTTATTATCCATCTGGTTTCAACACCAAGAGTCAAAATGTCAGTAAAGAAAGAAATAGTTTGATAGTTTTTGCACTAAAACATATACCTCAGAAAGTTATACCAATCAATATTCAGACTCAATGTCCAAGTCATATTCACAGAATGAGCTGTTTTCAGAAAATTCTTTATAAAAGATTTTAGATTATAGTTATAGGTAAAAAGGAACTTTATGTTAAGAGGATTAAGGCTAGAATTATTTGTTCATGATTGCCAAGATAACAAAACTTTTTCCCTGAAGCTGATAGACAAATTGGAAAAGGGAGATCAAAAAGCCAGAGTGTCAAGCTGCCAGCCCCAGAGAGATGTAATCACTACCCCAAGGTTTTAGAAAAAAAGTACTTTTCAAGATTGACAAGTGTTATTTGAAAAGGTGGTCTGCACAGGACTGTTTACTGATAAGCTGTTATTAACACAAAGATTCTGTAATAGTTGAATGCTTCATTATGATGTTGCTGAGTGTCAAGGGATCAGGTGCACACCACCTGGGGATGCCTCTGGGACTCAGGAGTGACACTCAGGTATCGGAATCAAGACAACAGGAAGTTGCTAAGTTGTGTATGCCCAAGAAATTGGAATAATATATTTGGGACCCGGACTGCCTCTTCTAACTCTAGGTGTTTCTTTGGACAGGTTGAAGAAAGCCTTTCAGTCAGTACTTTTTGAATAGTTGATCTATTTCTTTTTTCCTTTTTTTTTTACAACTTTATTTTAAAAACAAAGACATTTAAGCATTTTTGCATAAAAGTATACGGTTTGATAATGTGTATTACTAGTTACAATGAGCATAAAGTACATTTGAAACAGGAGTTGATCTATTTCTAACAAGCCTAAGAAATGAAAAAAAATAATAAAAGAAAAGAATCCATTAAATTCCTGTAGCTCAAAGAACATACATTGGCTGGACCTAGGCATCCTTGTACATACATAGCAGATGTGCAGTTTGGTTTTTATGTAGGTCCAGAATGACTATAGCAGAAGCTATCTAAAGGTGTTCCTTACCCATGGGCAACAAGCTGGAATGTCTTCTCAGTTTCAGTGGGAAAGGACCTTCCTAGCTCTGTAGAGACTTGAAGTGCCAGGGTTGGGGACACTGAGGGGGCCCCACATGGGCATGGGAGAAGGGAAGGATGGGATGGGGGACAAACTGTGGGAGGAGATGACAAGGATGGGGGCAGTGAGCAGAATGTAAACCAAAATGTAAAACAATTAAATTAAGTTTAAAAGAATCTTGTTGCTTAGAAGGAAAGACACACATAGGCCAATATTATTTTAATTCCCTCTCTTTTGTGCAAATAAAATCTTTAATTAAAAATAATAAACCCCAGTAAAATTTGTATTTCGAGATGGCTGTTTATTTTTATCCCAAATCCCATTCAAGATCCTACACTGTGTATTTCAGTTATGTAAGCTTAATGTTTTCTGACAATTAGCAAATTAACTTACATGGTTCTGCTACCAAATAAACAGATGACTTTCTGGTATAGGGTTAACAACTTGGGGACCCATATTTTACTCAGAAAATCCAAAGGTATTATATCTAACCAAATTATGTGAAGAATCTGCCATTCGTTAGTGTGAGACAGTAATAACCCAGGGTTACGAGAGAAGGTTGGAGGAGCTTCCTTTGCAGCTACCCCAAGCTTGAGAACTGCAGGAGTTGGCTCCCTCTATACTCCTAACTTGGCATATAAACCCGGCTCCCATCCCATCAGCCCTCAAAAGAAATTAATACCCTGATAATTTTCAGGCTTTACTCCTTGTTTGAGCTTACGTAGCTTTTCTCTCACAGGACCCAACACTCCTTCCATGGCCAATGGTACACGGACACACAAACATTATCCTAGATACCCCGGCCACCGCCTCGGGTGTATAAATACTGCCTTTCCCTCCAAGAAATGGAACCAGTTCTCCTAAGCTGTTCTTAGGTATGCTTATTGCCTCCCGCGTGTTGCTCATTGCCCCGATCCTCACCAGTGACGTAGATCCTGCACTAACTATGCTCACCCTCCCTCGACTAAGCTTTCTCCCTTCCAGTCCAGTGCAGCAGGCCTGGTTACCCTGAGGGGGAGGCCGACATGGAGTGGCATTGTTAGTAGTATTAAAAATAGGGATTGAGCACGCTACTCCTGCCACCCCTCAACCCCGGTTGTGCCCCATACCACTGGACTCTATATTGATGACTGTGGTTCATGTTACCAACAATGGCCATGCAGATGTCCATGGTCTCTGGTACAGCTTGAAATCACTTCTATGTCCACAGACTAAGCTCACAGGAGGAACAATATTGATGCAAATGGTCTGTGCTGCCTCTCAAGGCCATCATAATATTCATAGGCCTTGCTGCTGCCAGAAGCTATGTTGAGACAAATGGCCTTACCTGATGCCGTGGTATAGCCCAGGTCCTTTCTGCCACTGAGAACGATGTCTGTGTCCATGGTCCTACTATGGTCAAGTCTCTGTTGAATTCCACAGTCAGTATTATCACCAGTGGCCTTCCGGATGTTCATGGTCTGTACTTCAGCCCAAGTTATGCTTGTGGCCAAAGGTACAATAAAGGGCCCTAATGATGTGTGTGCCCCGTGTTGCCATCTGAGGTCACTTTGATGTCCGTGGTCCAGGCACCCTCCCTGGGGTTTGGGTTGGCCGATATTGTGATTATTCCCATGGGGTTGTAAACATTTCATCTCCTTCAGTCCTTTCTATAGCTCCTCCATCAGTCCACATGCTCAGTCTGATGGTTAGCAGCAAGGGTCCTCATCTGTATCAGTATGGCTCTGGAAAAGACTCTGAGGAGGTATTCATATCAAGTAAACACTTCTTGACACCAGCAATAGTGACTATTTGGTGGCAGCATGTGGAATAGATTCTCAGATGAGGCAGTCTCTGGATGACTTATTTATTCTTCAGTCCTTGCTCCACTCTTTGTCCTTATATTTCCTTCCATGAGAATTTTGTTCTCCCTTCTAAGAAGGACCAAGCATTTATATTTTGCCTTCTTATTTTAAAGCTTCATATGGTTTGTGAATTGTTTCTGGGTATTGTGAGCTTTTGGACTGGTATTTGATTATCAGTGAGTGTTTCTTTTGTGTTTTTTTGTGACTGGGTTACCTCACTCAGGTTGATATTCTCTAGACTCATTCATTTGCCTAAGAATTTTGTGTAGTCATTGTATCATGAATAGCTGGCTAGTATTCCACTGTATAAATGTAGCACAATTTCAGTATACATTCCTCTGTTGAAGGATAGCTGGGTTTTTTCCAGCTTCTGGCAATTATAAATAGGGCTGCCATGAACATAGTGGAACATGTGTTCTTGTAATATGTTGGAGCTTCTTTTGCGTATATACTCAGAAGTGGTATAGCTGGGTCCTTAGTACTATGTAAAATTTTCTGAGAAACAGCCAGACTGATTTTCAGAGTGGTTGTGTTGTACCAGAGGGCAATCCTACAAACAGTGGGGGAGTGTTCCTATTTCTCCACACCCTTGACAGCATCTGCTGTCACCTAACTTTTTGATCTTAGCCAATCTGACTGGTATGAGGTAGAATCTCAGGTTTTTTTTTTTAAAGTTGCATTTTCCTGATGAATATTTCTTTAGGTGCTTCTCAGTCATTTGATATTCATTCGAGAATTCTTTGCTTAGCGCTGTATCCCATTTTTAATAGCATTATTTGTTTCTCTGGAGTTTAACTTATTGAGTTATATGTATATAAGGATATTAATCCTCTATCATATGTAGGTTGGTCAATTATTATTTTAATAAAATAATTTTTATTAACTCTTAAAGATTTCATGCAATATACCATTCCTCCTCCTACCTCCAGTCCTTTTTGGCTTTCTCTAGATGATATTGTCTTGCAAGGCCTAATGGTTTTGTCCCTCTGACTCTTATAATGTCTTTACCCCTTCATACAAAATGTTGCCTGAGATTTAAGTATACAGCTTATGTTGTATATTTGTTAATTCCAGCTGGTGATACTTCATGATTTCTGCGTTTTGACCAGTTGTGTTTAAAACACAGCTTCTTCGAGAAGTGAGAGTTACACATACCTATGGACAGAAGGGTGTGTCTTCAGAATGAGGCAGAGCATTGACTGACTAGGATAGTGGTAATAGTAGATTCCCTTCTAGGTCCATGACCTCACAAGCCACATGGAGTTGTCAAATTTTATAGTTTTGGACATAAATTCCTTCCTATTGGGAAATTTTTAATACCAGCTACAAGACTGTTGGGTAACTCCAGGTTATTAATACCATTGTTACACCATTCAGAATATCTTTGTACACTGGTCATTTTGGATATTTGGCATTACAATTCACTAGGACTGTTGGTTGTTTTTCTCCATTGATAACTATGAGAGCTAGTCCTTAGTAAGGAGAGTTAAAGGCCGGATTTAGATCAATGCCTCCAAATCTGGTATTATCTTCAACAGTAGTCTGCCCTGATCTTTGGTCTGGAAGACAACAAGAGCAACAGTATAATGTATACTTTTGGGGAGTTTCATACCCTTCCTTGACCAATAACCTGAAAGATTATCCATGCCTGACATTAGGATTTCTATCAGAAAGTGTATGGTTTATAGAAGTCAGGCACTGATACTTACCCTAGAGAAAATTAAGTTAAGCTGTGATATATAGATAGTTGATACATATATATATATATGTATATATGCATATACACAACATATATATGATATATGCCACACATATATATACCACATAGCTTATTCAAATATCTTTAGTGATATTTATCCCCTCTTCTTCCCTCTATCTCTGTATCTTTGTATAACTGACTATCCTTCCTCCCTGCCAACCTCCCCCCAAAAACCTCACCAATCCATAATTTCTAAATCACAAAATGTCATGCAAATAGTTTTTTACATATCTGCTATAAGCCAGGCATTTTTTCTGCAGCATGAATACTTAAGAAAGATAAATTCTTTGTTCTCATGTATATCAGATAATGTTGTAATAGATATATATTAATCAAGCAATCACAAAACGTGTAATAAGTAACCATGGTAACTCATATACAGTAAAGCACCATTAATTCGCACTTCACTGCTGGTAGAAAATTCCCAGTGGGATACAAAAATATTCGTAGCTCATGCCATTTATTTTGAAACAGAAATATGGCAATTCAGAGGTGAAGAGCTTATGCCTCATCTATCCAAATTTTATAAATCTGTCTATCTTCCATTCTATATAATCAGGATCAAACAAATGGAGAAAGACTTTGTTTTAAGTTAATACTTTTTTCTAGCTGTAAGATAAGTGTAGCAATATCTTAAATGATGCAATCATGTTTTACAGAAATTTTTAAACTGTATATCACAGATACATATATGTGCACAAATAATTTTATCCAATATTTAAGTAAATAATCAGATTGGTTACATCAGAACTCCTGTTAACAAGAGTATGTGAGCTAAAACTAGAAGTGTAGAACAGAATGATTCTGGTTGGTGGTTTTGCTTTGTAGCTGCAGAGACATTTTGAGATTGTTAAGATTGATTAGTACCCAGTTGCTCTTCTTTGAAATGTTCTTTTAGGACTACTCTCAACAAAGATGCCTTTGGATCAGTTTTCTCAGTTAGAGGAGAGTAAAAGGGAGAAAGATCAAAGTGTGAAAACACTCTGCAAACATTTTCTAAATTTCTTCCACCACCATCAGCAGCACTGACCTTAAGCCTGCTGCTAGCAAACATTTCTGTCAATTTCAGTGAAACAGCAAATGCAACTACGACTAATTTTTAGAAAGCAGTCTTTGTTTCTAATTTAGTGATGCCTTATTTTGTGCAAATTATTCAAAATTAGGAGTGTGCAATGACTCAACCAGTAAAAGGGCTTGTCTTTAAGACTGATGGCCTGAGATTAATACCAATGCCACAGATGCTGGTAAGAACCTATTCTTTTACATTACCCTTTGAAATTTACATATATTACCCAAAGTCATGTATGTACTTTGCACACAAAATGATTCAAAAGTGAGTTAGTTGAGAAACAATTGTTTTTTAAAAAACTATTACATCTCTTTATATTTAAAAATGGACTGAGTTCAAAGATTTAATGCTGGTTTATCTGAAAAAAATATAACAAGATACAGGTGTTCAGGAGAAAAACTGGTACATTGAGACAATTATTATATCAATCTTAGTAGAAGGGGACAGTTCAATTCTAGTTGCAGGAGTTTCTGATTTTTTCAGGGTTTATGTATTTTAAGGTTATGTAAGGTTCTATTTCATTGTTGTGATTATAGACATAACTAGAGAAAGAATTTTGAGGTGAAAATCTGACAAGAATTGAAATGAAAATGTGAAAATTTCTATTTCTTGAGACAATTCGCGCACACACACACACACACACAAATTTAAATACTCTCCAGATACTATCATTCCAAGAGAATTCACAGAGAATCAATGACATGATAGACAAGCATTTCCTATAAAATTGTTCTCTTTCATTAGTCCCTCCTGTAAAACAAAAACGGTGAATTTTATGAGATGCCTCAGTAATGCTAACTTGCACAGGTCAATGGTCATGGTTTATGACTCCTTTTGCCAGTTACAGGAATCCTCTAATGATATTCCACTTTTTTCCCCAAATTTCTTCTGGATCATCTGATCAACCAGGGTTCTAAGACATTATTTTGAAGCTCTTTCAAACCCCATAGCACATAGCTGGCTGTAATGTGCATGCTGTTAACCTCTCTGCAAGTTCTGTAGTGTTAGGCTCCTACATCTTTTGTAATGGCACCAATGTTTCCTAGATTTTCCAATCCTGTTCTAGCACTTGCAACTCTTGAGTCTTTGTGTCTTTTAGGACTAAAATTTTCTGTTTCTTTCCCTGAACTAATTTAGTTTGTCTCTGTATTAATTACTGGTGCCTTGTTGAAGTAACAAGTCCCTCCCAAGATTATTTGGATAGTATGGGGCTGATTTTCATTATTTCTTGTACATCACCCTATAAAATGGCTGTTTTGTTGTTTATTTGTTTTGTGTTTTTTTTTTGTTGTTGGTTCTTTTCATGACTCTTTGTGTTTTGTTTTACTGGTACACCTGCCATTCCCCAGTCTCGCATGACTTATGAAATCTGATTAATGTTAACCTATAGGAGAATATTTATTAGGTGGTGGTAAATACCTTCAAATTATCAAGATGACAAGAAGTGTCTTCTGATTGGAGATTGACTCTGGTGAAATTCCTCTTAGGATGCTGTCTTTCTGTGCTTCTGAGTCTCTATACATACTACTAATTCTTTTCCTCATCTTCTCCCATCTGGTGGTAATCATTTGCCTTTGTTTTCCAAGTTTCTAAGCACTTCACATCTGTTATTTGCTTATCTTAATCTTACCCACACACTTTAATCAGTCCTTTCATTGTATTTTCATTGTAGATATGTTCTGGTTTTGTTGATGTTATAACTAAAACTAATCTACAAAACCTCTATTACCATGATCTTCGTAGTCACTCTGGCAAAAGACACACTTTAGTTTCTGCTACTTTGTAGAGATTAAATATGCCTATACCAATATATTATCAAACCAAAACAAGTTCATCATTTATATTTAAAGAAATGAAAATTTGATCATCTTCATAAGAATGTGGCTATGAAGAAAATAAACAGCAGCTGTCAAGACACAGGACTACAACGAAGAGAGCTGGAAGCTACCTTCTGTCCCATCTGGTCCCCCAGAAACATTAATCAATTTTCTCTGTTTTTTTTATTGTTTTATCTTATATATTTAAATGTACTAAAATGTTTCAGTTAAAAGTTGTTAATAGTATGTTATGTGAATCTCAGCTCAATTAAGATAAAAAACAAAACAAGGATGATAAGATTTTTACTATTCACAAATATAGAGGCCCTTCTACCTCTGGGGGAAAAAAGTAGGAAAAATGAGTATCTCCACCGAAACAATCAGGAGGGCTGCTTATTGCCTCCCTTGTAGGAATGTCTCAGATG
Source organism: Micromys minutus (assembly GCF_963924665.1). NCBI lineage: Eukaryota > Metazoa > Chordata > Mammalia > Rodentia > Muridae > Micromys > Micromys minutus. The sequence continues at coordinate 42,517,719 of NC_137976.1, read as the reverse complement.
CTAGCATCATTTTATTTATTTATATTCTTGTCTTCTGTTCTTCTTGTTACTGGAACATCCATATCTAACTATATTTCTAATCTGTCTTAGTTACAATTATGTATATGCTAAGAATACTTATATAGAACTGATCTGTTTCTTTTTTCTCTTTGAAAAGCCACTGGTAATTTAGCCCTTTCTCAGTACTTATTGTCTGTGTTGCTAAGAGCATAACTGTGAAAAATTTGCTATTCAGATTGACCTGGCCAAAGTAGGCAAAGTAGACATCTTGGTAAAAACATGAATATGTTCACATTTCAAAACAAGCCACATCATTTAATTTTCAAGTTATTATGAATAAATAACAAACTTGTAACTATTATTGAAAAGATTGGAAGGCTTTTCAAAAATATCTTTTATAAAAATATTTAGCCTATGATGCTAAATCTTGATTTCCTGTGAATCTACAGAGAAACACGTAGATTAGTAGAACACACTTCTGGGTTATTTCTAAAACATTTTTTTTTTACCCAGAACCCAATGGCAGGTGGGACAGCCAGTGACAGAAAAAAATCCTATCTTGAATGTGGGTGGAACCATAGGAAACACCAGGATCCAGAAAACAGAACCAACAAAAGAAGAAGCAAGCCATGCAGAGTGTGGAAGTAGCACACTTCCCAAGTGACTTAAGCTTTTGTTGTAATCATTTTCTGAAAGCTCCATATAATTCTGCCTTTCTGCATTATCCTATTCAGTGAGTTTTGTGTCAACTTGACACGGGCTGGAGTTAACACAGAGAAAGGAGCCTCAGTTGAGAAAATGCATCCATGAGATCCAGCTGTAAGGCATTTTCTCAACTACTAATGGGGGTCTGAGGGAGGACCCAGCCCATTGTGGGTGGTGCCATCCCTGGGCTGGTAGACCTGGGTTCTATAACAAAGCAGGCCAAGCAAGCCAGGGGAAGCAAGCCAGTAAGTATCATCCTTCCCTGGCTTCTGCATCAGCTCCTGCTTCCTGAAATGTGTGAGTTCCAGTCCTGACTTCCTTTAGTGATAAACAGCAATCTGGAAAGTTTAAGCTGAATAAATATTTTTCTCTTCAACTTTCTTCTTGATCATGATATTTATGCATAAATAGAAACCAATCTTCAGGATCTTTGACACAAAAATTAGTACCTATTTGTTTTTCTCTCAAGAAACTCATGGACTTGAATAGACAGCTGAAAAATAAGAGAATATACAGTATAGTATAGTTTTATATACAAGCATGAAGATAAGGTAGAATAATTTGCCACGGAAATGCTGTAATGGTTTGAAATTTTGTTTTGATATTTAGCTTTTGTAAGTAGCAAACTATATATCAGTTATCATTGGGACATTTCATAAACAACTGTTTATGTTTGTTTGTTTCAAAGAGGCCCTCACTTATGTAGCACTAGATGGCCTGAAACTAAATATGTAGACCAATCTAGCTCAAGCTCATAGAGAGGTACTACCTGTGCTCTGCTTCCTAAGTGTCAAGATTAAAGGCATGTTCTACTATTCCCAGCCTATGTCACTGTACTATATTGTTACCTCAAACCACAACTGCTCTCCCCATATTTTTAAAGCCCTGTTGCTGGTCCCCACCCAAAAATTACCTTTTTCTTCTTTTAGGTCATACAGATTTCCTTATCCTGATTTGTTACTCGTTTTCCCAGCCATTAGATATCTTGCAAACCTGTCATCGTCCTCTTTTAACTAACTGTCACACAACATATATATTTATATACTTATTTATATACAAAGAACTCTTAAGAAAACATGACATTTGTCTTTCAATCTGGCTTATTTCACTTAACATAACTTATGACATTAGGTTACATTCATTTTCCTATGTCTTGATTTTATTCTTTACAGATAAATAAAATGCATATATATATATATATATATATATATATATATATATATATATATATATATACCAGATAATTTTATTTATTTAAATTTTGTTAATTCATTTATTTGTTAATGGACATCTAGAATGGCTCCACATGTCAGCTCTTCTGCTCAGGTTTAAATGATTTCCTCAAAAAAAAAAAAAAAAACTCCTGTGTTCAAATATCCTTGGTCCTCGATATAGTAGTATGCAAAAATGTTGCATTTTGGTAGTAACTGAATTATGGGGGATCTATCTTCCTTGATGGATGAATTTATGATTGCCATGTTTGCAACTTACCATACTATAGGTGTCTTTGTTATAAATATTTTTGTATCTGTTTCTTGACTGTTGAAGTACTATTGCTGCTGAAACTGTAATGCACAAGCTCACTATAGACTTGAATGTAAACAAGCCAAGCTGCCGTGGACCTCAACCATTGAAACCAGAGCTGACATAAGCATTGTCCTTCAGAATATTTATTACATACCCTGATAATTATGATGAAAATCTGACTAGTTCAGTTACCCAGCTATGAAGGGATCAAAGAGAATGACATTATGAAATTCACAGATGAGAAAGTACAAATAAATTTCCAACAGGTGCTAATATTTATTTGAACTTTGAATTTCAGAAAGCTCTTCAGGAACCTAAGAAATTCAAAGAGATCCTTAACACAAAAAAACAATTTGCCAAAATATAAAGGTACCTTCGAAATTCAGAAGCTAGACAGAATACAACTAGGATCAAGCTTAAATGAATACAAGTAACCAACAAGATGAGGAAATCCTATAAGAATTTATTCATTGGTTTAGTCTTCAAAATATAGTATTTTTTATCATGATCTTGTGTGAACTGAACCCCAGAAAGTGCTTGTGAAGTGGAGAATTGTCATTAGATTTGTATTGTAGAAAAACTGATCAGATATACAATAATATAAAAAGCTGGTAGAGATAAACAACTGCAGACCTTTCAAGTAGACTAATCTATCCATGATACTAAAGATAGTGATGAAGACTGGATGTAAAGCAGTAGTTGAATTAATTTAAAATTAAATTTGGGTATAAAGGTACTTAGGAGGCTTGGAGTTTGTTTATGAATGAGAAAAATATCTTAGATCATGACCTGAAATATCCAGCTGAGGGCTATCAAAGAGACCATGACTATCTACAAAACAAACAATATAAATCTACAACACAGTCAGAATAACTGTTGAAGAGATGAGTATTTGTACATTGACACTATACCAAAATGTCAGGATTCAAAATGGAAGCACAAAGAGTGATCCAATGTTACTATAAAATTAAGCCAAGTGCATACATATTTATGCATGCAAATGTATCATACTTATGCATTATAGAAAACTGATTACCACATAGCTTGATCCACAACTTGATATAGCTTTAAGTTCTCTTAGCATTTGAGGATGGAGGGTAAAAGACAGAGACAGAGAGACAGACAGAGACATGAAGACATAGAATGAGAGTAAATAAGTATGATTAGCTCCTCCAAGATCTTAATCATTCAGATTAGCATTCCCTTGTATAAAATAATATGAAAGGAATGAAAGAATGAAGGAGACAATCATTGATAACTTGTTAAATTCTATTACTACAGAAATGAGTGTATTATTTTGGTTTCACTTAGCAACAGATATCAACATCAAGTTTGACAGGTAAGAAATTTATTAGGGGAAAATACTTTGGAATGTAAAAGAAGAGAAAGAATAATGGTTTAGAAAAGAAATCACATTGAGAGTTAGATTAGCTGTTCCATCCCAGAGACAGAGCCAAGCTTCCTCTACCAGGACTCACAGCCTGCTAACTGCTGATCACCCATAAAAACCACAGATGCACTCTCCCACATGAGCCTAAGGGTGAGTTCCTACTGCTTCTGTACAGACTATCTAGTGAGAGATCACCAGAAACCCTAAGAGCACAGTAAGCATTGTGCTAAGAATAGTCTGATACAGTCCAGAATTAAAGATAGGTCACCTCCATGAGGAGTCACTGCCTGCCCAGAGAGCCTAACAACCAGTAGCAATCCACTTCCTGAGACCATGAGCCCACAGACACTCAGGAGAGACATGCTCCAGTCAGAGCCAACAACATCACCTAATGACACATATAACAAGATGCCAAGAGAAAAGCGCAAGAACCTAAGCAATAGAAACCATTTGGCAACATCAGAATCAAGTTTCCCCATCACAGAAAGTAGTGAATATCCCAACACACCAGAAAAACAAGTTATAGACTTAAAATTATACTTCATATTAATGATAGAGGTCCTTGAGAAGCACATAAATAACTCCCTTAAAGAATTACTGAAGAAAAAAGAGAACAATTGTGAACAGGTAGAAGCCCTTAAAGAGGAAAAAAAATCACTTAAAGACATACAGAAAAACACCAAAAAAAGAGGTGAAGGAATACAAAACAGAAATAGAAACAATAAAGAAATAAAAAAAAGGAGACAACCCTGGAGATTAAAAAAAAACTAGCAAAGAGATAAAGAGTCATAGATGTAAGCATCACCAAAACAACAGAATACAAAGATGAAAAAGAAAATCTCAGGGGCAGAAAATGCCATAGAAAAAATTGACACATCAGTCAGAGAAAATGCAGAAATCAAAAAGCTCCTAACCCTAAACATCGAGTATATCCAGGACTCAATGAGAAGACTAAACCTAAAAATGATAGGTGTAGAAGAAAGCAAAGAATCCCAACTAAAAGGCCCATTAAATATCTTTTTAAAAATCATAGAAGAAAACTTTCCCAACCTAAAGAAAGAGGTGACCATGAACATACAAGAAGCATATAGAACTCCAAATAGATTGGACCAGAAAAGAAACTCCTCCAAACTCATAATAGTCAAAGAACCAAATGCTTAACACAAAGAAAGTATATTAAAAGCAGTAAGGAAAAAAAGGACAAGTAACATATAAAGGCACACTGATCAGTATTACACCAGACTTTTGGAACAATCAACATTATAAACATGGCCATCTTGCCTAAAACAATCTACAGATTCAATGTAATCTCAATCAAAATTCTAACTCAATTCTTCAGAATTAGAAAACACAATTTATAAATTCATTTGAAATAACAAAAGACCCAGGATAGCAAAAACTCTTCTCAACAATAAAAAAACTTCTGGGGAAATCACCATTCCTGATCTCAAGCTGTATTCCAGATCAATCATGGTAAAAACTGATGTCATTGGTAAGTGATAGGCAAGTAGATCAATGGAACAGAACTGAAGACACAGAAATGAATCCACATACCTTTGGTCACTAGATCTTTGACAAAGGAGCTTAAAACATTCAGTGGAAAATGAAAGCATCTTTAACAAATGGTGCTAGTTCAACTGGCAGTCAGCATGCAGAAGAATGCAAATTATTCCATTCTTATTTTCTTGTACAAAGCTCAAGTTCAAGTAGATCTAAGACATCTATATAAAACCAAGTACACCAAAACTATTAGAAGAGAAACTGAGGAAGAGCATAGAACTCATAGGCATAAGAAAACTTTTCCTGAACAGAAAACCAATGACTTATGCTCAAAGTAAGATCAAGAATCTACAAATGAGACCTCATGAAATTGCAAAGTATCTGTAAAACTAAAGACACTATTAAGAATACAAAACAGGAGCCAACCATTTGGAAAAGGCTCTTTACTAATTCTACAAATGATAGAATGGTAATATTCATTATATACAGCAAACTAAAGAAAATAGACTCCAGAGAATCAAATACTCCTATTTAGAAAATGGGGTACAGAGCTAAACAAAGAATTCTCAACTGAGGACTATCAAATGGCTGAGAAGTACCAAAGAAATGCTCAACATCCGGAGTCATCCTGGCAATGCAAATGATAACAACCCTCAGATTCCATCTCATAGCAGTCAGAATGGCTAAGATCAAAACTCAGGTAACAACAGATGCTGGTGAGGATATGGAGAAAGAGAAATACTCCTCCATTGTTGGTGGGATTGTACACTATTATAACCACTCTGTAAATCAGTCTGCCTGTTCCTCAGAAAATTGGACATTGTACTTCCTGAAGACCCAGTTATACCACTCCTGAGCATATACCCAAAAGACACTCCAACATATAACAAGGACCCAGATATCCTTCAATAGAGGAATGGATAATGAAATTGTGCTACATTTACACAATGGAATATTTCTCAGCTATTACAAGCAATGACTTTATGAAATTTCTAGGGAAGTGGATGGAACTAGATACTTTCCTCCTGATGGTGGCAGTTGTACATGTTGAAGAGAAATAGCATTGTCTGGCATCAATGGGATAAGAGGCCTTTGGTCCAGTGAAGGCACATTTGACAAGTGTAGAGGAATGCCAAGGCACTGAGGTATAGAGGGTGATTGTGACAGGGAACACCTTCAAGAAGCAAGTGGGGATGACAGGTGGGTGTCGGGGCAAATGGGGATAGCATTTGAAATTTAAATACAGAGAAAGGTAAAGAAGTGGATAGTGTAAATATGTAGTATTAGAGTAAGCATGTAGGCAGAAGGGACTGAACAGAAGTGTAACTATTGGTTCTGTTAATCAAGCTTCTGTGCACCCTGTAAAGGAGGTAAGATCAGTGTGTGGATCTCACTGCCATGATGGCAGACCATGTAAACAAGCTTCTGAGTACAAGTACAAATATAAGATCAGAACACAAAGTGATGTTTATTAAAAATTTCAAAGAGTCTCACAGAGGATGATGCAATAATCGAATGCAATATTTGAAATTGCAATATGCATTTGATTAGTTTTTTAACTGTTTAACCACGGGGTATATCAAATGACACACATCATCTCTAATATAGCTTCTTACTTCTATATATAACAGTGAAGGTATACACCCCCCTGCCCTAAGGTTGAACATAAACTAATGGGGAATGCAATAGAAACAGTTACAAAAGAGGATACAAAATCCATTGTTTTTTTAGTTCTGTAGTAGAGGATTTTGGGGTGGAAGTTGTGGTAAATGAGTATATAAAATATACTTTATGTTAAAAGATTAAGGCTTGATGTGAAACTACATCTTTTGTTCTAGATGCCTATCTAACTATATAGAAGTTCACTGAGTTTTATAGACTTTAGGTCTGTCTAATTTTGGTTGTTGTATATTTACTTATTTGTAAGGTTTTCAAAAACAAATAAATACATTTAAAAAACATTACTTCTATTCAGCTACACCACATTTTCACTTTCTACTTATTTTAAATAAAAGAATCCTTAAAAATCCTTTTAATGCAAGAGGAGTTTTAATTTATTCTACATTGATTTTATTACACTATATGGTGAAAGTGAGTACCAAGTTAGTCTCACAAGAGACAAATGATTTCCGTTGAGAGCTGTGGTGAGAGAAATGCTGTGCACACTGTGGTATAATCTGAGATGCCTTTATTCTTGAAATGCCAGCTCCTCTGAATTTTCATGTTGTTAATCTGAACCTTTTTATAGAGTAATGTGCATTTTCTTCTGAAATTTTCCAAAATCTTTTCACAGTCTCTCCATTCATATTTATCTCCATCTGACTAATGCATTCCACAAAAAGCGTATATCTAAGGAAATGACATTTCCCATTTGCTTCTTATGAGGAGCTTCTGTAATCTTTCACAGGGATACATGTCATTTGTTGTGTTGTATACCGGTGTCTCCATTTTACAAGACCAATAAATTAATTCAAGAATTAATGCCTTTATCCTCAAACTCAAGTAAAAGCTATAAAAGTTGTTTTCCTTTGGTCTATGGAATTTCACCTCACAGCTCCCATCCTTCTGAATTAACATCAGATTTTAACCCGAGAATGAAAGTTCCCTTCATTCATCATAATGGAATTTTACACTATTCTTTCCTTCATGGTTTCTATGAAAACAAGAACAAAACAAAATATGGAATTCAATTTTCATCTACAAACACTCATGCTGCTTACTTTTATATAAATGTAACAGGCCATTGCTCTCAATGTAACATTCCTTTGCACAGAAATCAGCCATGGAATACTCCCTCCCATACCTGTAGTACAGGTCCTAAGAGAAGGTAAAGTTGATGTGGAGAAAATGGTTGATTATGAGTGATAGTCACATATAATTCTCGAGGCTACAAGTCTACTGTCTAAAAATCAGAGGCACAGGAAAGATGTTATTCAAAGCTTAAAGCTCTGAATATCAGTAGCACCCTGTTTTCCAGGTCAAAGAAAGTTTGAAGTCCTGCCTGAGCAGAGAAGGTGTTTATATTTCCTGTGCCTCTTTGTTCTATTCATGTCCTCAGTGGTTTGGGTGGTAACAACCACATTAGTGAAAAGGTCTGTTTTTAATTGTCTGCCAAATCAAGTACTGCCACATTGAAGAAATAGCCACACTGACATACTCGGAATCAATTTAGTAGAGATATGGATATTATATTCTTTAAAACAGTAAAGTTAAAAAACTATGTTAACAAGCCTGCACATTTGAAATGACAATTTTTCTTATCACTTTGCTGTACCACGGACAAGGAGCTCCATCTGAAAAAGATCCTGAGATATCCACATAAAGTCCAACATCCTTGTACAGTCTTGTCTTCCAGTGTTTACTCCACAACCTCCAACTTGCTCTTCCTTCTTTTCATCTCTCTTTCACTTCTACACAATGCAGCAACATTTTACAATGGTCTTCAGAGGCCTTCTGTTCCAGGTCTGTAAACGGTACCTGGGTATAGCTAAAGTAGGTTCTAGCTAATTACTTTAAATTAGCTGAAAAAGCATAAAATAGAACAAAAAAGGTCCAGAAAATATGCCAGCATAATGTTGTTATTAATTCTGTTACTATTGATTTTAAATTTTGTATGTGTTTATTTTATGCTCATGAGTGTTGTGCCTGAAGGCATGTGTATACACAGTGTCCATGCAGTGCCCACTGAAGTTAGAAGAGAATGTTGGTGCCTTGGACCTAGAGTTACAGATGGTAGTAAGCCACCTTGTGTGTGCTATGAACTGAACCTGGGTCCTCTGCAAGTAAGTGATCTTAACTGCTGAGCCACCACTCCAGCCCATATATTTTATACATAATTGGAGCTAAAAATAAATGTACTCTCTTTAAATAGAAATACAGACAGTATCATATTATTTAACTAACATTACAATATTCCCAATCATGAATTTCTTTACTCCACATGCCTTTTTATATTTGTTCTGCTTGCTATCTAAGAAGACTAGGATAGCTAGAATTATCCTGTATTCAGTCATTTTCACTATTTTATTCAATTTATTTTCAAAACTAGACTATTCTGTTCTAGCAAGCTGTCATACATGCTTTCTTTCAATTAATGTAATGGAAGCAATATAAATCTATATGTTGATTTATTATTTCAACATGTTGTTGTCTTTGCTATATTATCAAATAATCTGTGAGCTAGTCCCTATAAATAAAGTCTATGGATTGAAAAATCCCATTCGACCTGCCAGGGGGAACAATGGCTCATAGAGGCTGAGCAACTGGTGAGTGGGAGACCAAGACTGCAGGGGAGCAGAGAGATCTCTGCGGAGTGCACACGGAAAGTGCACATTGTACCTTGCCCTGCCCCGCCCTGCCCTATCCAGCAATTGGGAACAGAAAATTAGAACTTCTGTTTCCACCCGGAGGCAACTTCTGGACTCAGAGCGGAGCATGGCCTACCTGCCAGGCGGATCGGCGGCTCATAGAGGCTGAGCAACTGCAATTGGGAACAGAAAATTAGAACTTCTGTTTCCACCCAGAGGCGACTTCCAGATGCAGAGCAGAGCCTGGCCTACCTGCCACCCGGATCGGCGGCTCATAGAGGCTGAGCAACTGCAATGGAGAACAGAAAATTAGAACCTCTGTTTCCACCCGGAGGCAACTTCCGGACGCGGAGCTGAGCCTGGCCTACCTGCCACCCGGATCGGCGGCTCATAAAGGCTGAGCAACTGCGATTGGGAACAGAAAATTAGAACTTCTGTTTCCACCCGGAGGTGACTTCCGGACGCAGAGCTGAGCCTGGCCTACCTGCCAGGCAGAACGGCGGCTCATAGAGGCTGAGCAACTGGTGAGTGGGAGACCAAGACTGCAGGGGAGCAGAGAGATCTCTTCAGAGTGCACACGGAAAGTGCACACCGTAACTTGCCCTGCCCCGCCTTGCCTGATCCAGCAAAGAGAAACAGAACATTGGAACTTCTGCTCACACCCTACCACTCTGAAGCATAAAACAGGGCTCTACCCATCTGACACCTCGAGCAGTGGAGAACCAGGGACACAGACCAGATACAAGGGAAAGGTAAGGACATATCACTGACAAGAAAATGGCAAGAAGAAAGAGAAAGAGTATATCCCAAGGGAACCAAGACAATCTAGCAACACCAGAGACCAGCTGTCCCATAACAGCAAACATCGGAACTCCAAACACTCCAGAAAAAGAAGACACAGACCTGAAATCATGCCTCAAGATGCTGATAGAGTTACTTAAACAAGAAAGGAAGGAAAAGCAAAAAGATTCAGAAGCTTTTAAAGAAGAAACAAGAAAAACACTCAAAGAACTCAAAGAACTAGAGCAAAACAGAACCAAAGAAATAAAGGAATGGAAGAGGGAAATTAAAACAGAGATTGACACAATAAAGAAAACACTAAAAGAGATAACCCTAGAGTCAGAACACCAAAAAAAAAAAAAAAAAATCAGGAGTCACAGAAGCAAGCATTTCCAATAGATTACAAGAGATAGAAGAAAGAATCTCGGGGGCAGAAGACAACATTGCAAACATAGACAAAACAGCCAGAGAAGATGCAAAAAACAAAAAGCTCCTAACCCAAAATGTCCAGGAAATACAAGACACAATGAGAAGACCGAACCTAAGGATAATAGGAATAGAAGAGGGAGAAGAGTATCAACTAAGAGGCACAGTAAATATCTTCAACAAATTCATAGAAGAAAACTTCCCTACCCTCAAGAATGAGATGACCACGAGCATAAAAAAAGCCTTCAGAACTCCAAATAGGTTGGACCAGAAAAGAAATACCTCCCAACACATAATAGTAAAAACATCAAGTGCCCAAAGTAAAGAAAGATTACTAAAAGCAGTAATGGAAAAAGGTCAGGTAACATATAAAAGCAGACCAATCAGAATCACACCCGATTTCTCAACAGAGACTATGAAAGCTAGAAGAGTCTGGACAGACATCATGCACTCCTACGAGAGCACAAGTGCCAGCCCAAGCTGATATACCCAGCAAAACTATCAATCACCATCGATGGAGAGACAAAGTTATTTCAAGACAAATCAAAATTCACACAATATCTGACAACAAACCCAGCACTACAACGAATTATAGGTTGAAAACCAAATACAATGAGGGAAAATACAGCCTAGTAAAATCAAGAAAACCCCTAAACAAGAAAACTAAAAGAAGAAAAAAACACAGACACAACTCAACCCAAAAAAGCAATAATGGCAGAAAACAGAAACAACTATTACTTGATATCTTTTAACATAAATGGTCTCAACTCCCCAATAAAGAGACATAGACTATCAGACTGGATACATAAACAAAATCCAGCATTTGCTGCATACAGGAAACTCATCTCAGAGACAAAGAAAGACACTGTCTCAGAGTAAAAGTGTGGGAAAAAACTTCCAAGCAAAGAGCTCCAAGAAGCAAGCTGGAGTGGCTATTCTAATATCGAATAAATAAAATTTCCAACCAAAAGTTATCAAAAAAGATAAGGAAGGACACTTTTTACTCATTACCGAGAAAATCTGTCAGGAGGAACACTCAATCCTTTACATATATGCTCCAAATAAAAAATCACCCACATTCATAAAAGAAACCCTACTAAAGTTCAAAAAATACATTTCACCCCACATAATAATAGTGGGAGACTTTAATACCCCACACTCACCAATGGACAGATCAGAGAAACAGAAACTGAACAAGGACATTCCAAAACTAGCAGAGACTTTGAACCAACTAGAATTAATAGATATATGCAGAACATACTATCCCAAAGTAAAAGAATACACCTTCTTCTCACCAGCCCATGGCACCTTCTCGAAAATTGACCACATAATTGGACACAGAACGAGCCTCCATCGATATAAGAAGATTGAAATACTCCCATGCATTCTCTCAGATCACCATGGTCTACGGCTGGTCTTTAACAACAACAAAGACAACAAAAAGCCCACATACACATGGAAACTAAAAAATGCTCTGTTAAAGAATAGCAGGGTCAAAGAAGAAATAAAAAAAGAAATTAAGGATTTTCTAGAAATCAACGAAAACGAAAACACAACATACCCAAACCTATGGGATGCAATGAAAGCAGTATTGAGAGGAAAACTCATAGCCCTAAGTGCTTCCAAAAAGAAACTGTAGAGAGCTCACATCAGCAACCTGACAGCACAGCTAAAAGCCCTAGAACAAAAGGAAGCAGATATACCCAAAAAGAGTAGATGGCAAGAAATAATCAAAATTAGGGCAGAAATAGACCAAATAGAAACAAAAAGAACCATTGAAAAAAATCAACAAAACCAAGAGTTGGTTCTTTGAGAAAATCAAAAAGATTGATAAACCCCTAGCCAGACTAACTAGAGGGCAGAGAGAGTGTATCCAAATTAACAAAATCAGAAAGGAAAGTGGGGACATAACAACTGAAACTGAGGAAATTCAAGGAATCATCAGATCCTACTACAAAAACTTATACTCCACAAAATTGGAAAATCTGGAGGAAATGGATGAATTCTTAGACAGATACAAGGTCCCTAAGTTAAACCAAGACCAAGTAAAGCATCTAAATAACCCTATAACACCTAAAGAAATAGAAGAAGTCATCAAAAGCTTTCCAACCAAAAAAAGCCCAGGTCCAGATGGGTTCAGTGCAGAATTTTATCAGACTTTTATGAGGATATAACACCAATACTCGCCAAACTATTCCAAAAGATAGAATCAGATGTAATATTACCCAACTCATTTTTTGAGGCTACAATAACCCTCGTACCTAAACCACACAAAGACCCTACAAGGAAAGAGAACTTCAGACCAATCTCACTTATGAACATTGATGCAAAAATACTCAACAAAATTCTTGCATACCGAATTCAAGAACACATCAAAACGATCATTCATCATGACCAAGTAGGCTTCATCCCTGGGATGCAGGGATGGTTTAACATAAGGAAATCCAACAACGTAATCCAACATATAAACAAACTCAAAGACCAAAATCACATGGTCATCTCACTAGACGCTGAGAAAGCATTCGACAAAATCCAACACCCCTTCATGTTAAAAGTCCTGGAAAGAACAGGAATCCAAGGCCCATACTTAAACATAATAAAAGCAATATACAGCAAACCAACAGCCAACATCAAACTTAATGGCGAGAAACTTGATGCAATCCCACTAAAATCAGGGACTCGACAAGGCTGCCCACTCTCCCCCTACCTATTTAACATAGTACTGGAAGTCCTGGCTGGAGCAATTAGACAGCAAAAGGAGATCAAGGGGATACAAATCGGAAAGGAAGAGATAAAAACATCACTCTTTGCCGATGACATGATAGTGTACTTGAGTGACCCCAAAAATTCCACCAGAGAACTCCTACAGCTGATAAACAAGTTCAGCAAAGTGGCTGGATGCAAAATTAACTCAAACAAATCAGTAGCCTTCCTGTACTCAAAGGACAAACATGTGGAGAAAGAAATTAGGGAAAACTTACCCTTCACAATCGTTACAAAAACTATGAAATACCTTGGTGTGACTCTAACTAAGCAAGTGAAGGACCAATATGACAAGAACTTCAAACCTCTAAAGAAAGAAATTGAGGAGGATCTCAGAAAATGGAAAGATCTCCCATGCTCATGGATTGGAAAAATCAATATCTTAAAAATGGCCATCCTACCAAAAGCAATCTACAGATTCAATGCAATCCCCATCAAAATTTTAACCCAGTTCTTCATGGAATTGGAAAGATCAATGTGCAATTTCATATGGAATAACAAAAGACCTAGAATAGTGAAATCCATCCTCAACAACAAAAAAACATCTGCGGGAATCACTATCCCTGACCTCAAGCTATATTACAAGGCAATTGTGCTGAAAACTGCATGGTACTGGTACAGAAATAGGCATGTGGATCAATGGAATAGAATAGCAGATCCAGAAATGAGCCTTCACGTATATGGTCACTTGATTTTTGACAAAGGAGCAGTAAACATTCAATAGAAAAAGGATAGCCTGTTCAACAAATGGTGCTGGTCCAACTGTCACTCAGCATGCAAAAGAATGAAAATAGACCCTTTCTTATCTCCTTGTACAAAGCTCAAGTGTAAGTGGATCAAAGATCTCCACATTAAACCATATACACTGAAACTATTAGATGAGAAAGTAGAAAAAACCTTAGAACACATAGGTACAGGAGAAAATTTCCTGAACAAAACACCGATGGCTCAAGCTCTAAGGTCAAAGATTAACAAATGGGACTTAATGAGATTGCAAAGTTATTGTAAGGCTAAAGACATCTTCAAGAAAACAAAACGGCAACCAACAGAATGGGAAAAGATCTTTACCAACACCACATCAGATAGAGGCCTAATATCCAAGGTGTACAAGGAACTCAAAAATCTAGACACCAGAGAATCAAATAACCCTATTAAAAAATGGGGTACAGAACTAAACAAAATGTTTTCAGTTGAGGAACACTTAATGGCAGGGAAACACCTGAGGAAGTGCTCGACATTCTTAGCCATCAGGAAAATGCAAATCAAAAAAACCCTGAGATACCACCTCACACCAGTCAGATTGGCCAAGATCCAAAACTCAGATGACAGCTGATGCTGGCGAGGCTTCAGAGAAAGAGGAACACTTCTCCACTGTTGGAGGGGTTGCATGCTAATACAACCACTCTGGAAATCTGTCTGGCGATACCTCAGAAAATTGGATATAGTTCTACCTGAAGACCCAGCTATTCCACTTCTGGGCATATACCCCAGAGACACTTTAATACACAACAAAGATATATGCACCACAATGTTCATAGCGGCTCTATTTATAATAGCCAGAAGCTGGAAGGAACCCAGATGTCCTTCAGAAGATAAATGGATATAAAAATTGTGGTACATATACACAATGGAATACTACTCAGCCACCAGAAACAATGACTTAACCAAATTCTTAAGAAAATGGCTGCATCTAGAGAATATCATCCTGAGTGAGATAACCCAGTCACAAAAGAACAGACATAATATGCAGTCACTGATAGTGGGATACTAACCCCAGAGGCTTGCACTCCCCCAGAAACAACTCACAGACTGTATGAAGTCCAAGAAATAAAGAAAACAAAAAAAATATACATATATTTACAAAACAAGAAGACTTTGACTATTTCCATGTTGCGTTTTGTTTTGCATGTACTTTACGCTTATTGTATCTATTAGGTTTTCAATGCATACTGTCAAGCCCTTGAAAAAAATCAAGTACTAACTAAAAAAATATATTCACATGGTTTTATGTAAAAATTATTTCAATGTCTGAAAAAACAGTACTGACAAAAATGTATAATTTTAAGCAAAAAATGTTTAAAATCTGTACATTTATCTTTGTTTTGTAAAATAAAGTCATTTTAAAAAGAAAGAAAAAGAAAAATTCCATTCAACAAAACTTTATCATGAATTTAGCAAGTATTCTTTTTCACATTTTTTTATTTGAATTTGTTATTATTATTAATTATTATATTGTTTTCTACTCTCAAGATTTCATTCTCCTTATTAGTCCACCCTTCAATTGTTCCACATTCCATACCTCCTTCCTTTCCCCATGTCTCCACAAGGATGTCCTCAGCCTTCCCACCGACCAGTCCTCTAAACTCCCTGGAACCTCCATTCCCTTGAGGGTTATGAGCATCTTCTCTGACTAAACCCAGACCCGGCAGTCCTTTGCACTATATGTGTTGGGGGCCTCAGATCAGCTGTTGTATACTGCCTGGTTGGTGATCCAGTATCTGGGATATCTTTGGGGTTACAGGTTAATTGAGACTGTTGCTCTTCTTACAAAGTGTCCTTCCTTCTCAGTTTCTTCCAGCTTTTTTCTATTTCAGCCACAGGAGTCAGCAGGTTCTGTTCATTGGTTGAGTATAAATATCTGCATCTGCCTCTTTCAGTTCCCTGTTTGGGTCTTTAAGAGGACATTCATGATCAGTCCCTTCATGTGAGCACTCCAGAGCCTCAGTAATAGTGTCAATCCTTGTGGCTTCACCTTGAGTTAGATCCCACTTTGGGCATGTCACTAGACCTCCTTTTCCTCAGGCTCCTCTCTATCTTTGTTCCTGCAGACAGAAACGGTTATGGGTCAGATGTTTTACTGTTAGATGGCAAGCTCATTCCTCACTTGATGCCCTGTCTTTCTGCTGGAGGTGGGCTCAGCAAGTTCCCTCTCCCAACTGTAGGGCATTTCATCTAGGGTCCCTCCCTTCGAGTCCCAAGTATTCTTTCAATTCTCTCCTGTCAACTCTTCTTTTCTGTGATGATGGATAACTTACATGGGCTACTGATGATTATTATTTGAATGAAACATTGTGAATTTAGTCTACCATAATTGTAACAAAAATGTAAAATTTGCCAGGTAACACAATACCATTTGTTTCTTAACTACTGCTCCATTCTTGACTACATTCTAGAAGAGAAATAAGCACTGTCAAGCCCTTGAAAAAATCAAGTACTAACTAAAAAATATATTCAAATAGTTTTATGTAAAAATTATTTTAATATCTGAAAAAACAGTACTGACAAAAATGTATAATTTTAAGCAAAAAATGTTTAAAATCTGTACATTTATCTTTGTTTTGTAAAATAAAGTCATTTTAAAAATTTTTTTAAAAAAACCTAAAAAAAATAAGCTTACCTAAATAAATTTGGCTCAATGGAAATATACTGGTATTCTGAATAACGTGGAATATTAAAACCATAGAATATAAAATATTAAAATAATTATAATATTAATTCATCATATAATTAGAAACTACTGTTGTGTGAAGAAATTCGGTGTTTTCTACAAAGTAATGTAAACTAACCATGGCATACCAAAATGTAGGGTTCAATTTGGTTCTCACAGTTAAAAAGAATTTTGAACATAGCTTACATAAGTAGTTTATAAATCTAAACATAGACTATTTGTAGGGCACTTGCTTAGCATGCATAATGTAGAATTTTAATTCCCAAAACTGAAGAAAAGTTCAAGCACGCATGAGTATTTTTCTTACAACTTAATTTTCATATAAACATCCTTAATAATTGAAACAAATTATTCTGATTCAATGATTAATTTCCTACAATGAAAACTGAGTAAACAAATACAATCCTCACATAGACAATTAAAAAAGCTATCTGTCTTATTTTCTTGAATTACTTTTCTAATCAAGAAATGCAGTTGTTAGAAAATGAACCCACAGACAAAATACCAAAGGGCACAAAAAAAGAAGCATCACATTCTTAAGAAATTATTGATTTTCCAAGAATATGTTTTTAGTCTTTTTAAAATTAAGCACTATTTTACTTTTCTTTAAAGCAGTCTTCAGTTTGTAAACAAAATGATATTTCATCACATACATGAGCAAGCTGATATATGACATCTATTACCAAACATTCAGATTGGTTTCTGGGTTCCATAAAATTAATCAAACTCGCTGAATAAATTAATGGTGGAGAATCATTCATGTTCATATGTTTGCATGAGAATTAAAAAATAATCTGTGTTAAATTATTAGAAGCCAATGAATTTTCATCAAGTGTATACACAAATCTACACCAGCAGATAAGTATCTTTGTGCATAAAACCAGATGCAAGAGTTTCAACACAATGCAGTCTCTATGCACTCTAACATTTCACTCCCTCTGCTTTAAAATACTGTCATCAATTTCCCTGAGGAAGATTTAAGAGTATATTCCTTTTTATGTATTTCCAGCATCTTGCATAGCACTTGTCCACAATAAACTTTGGAAAACACATGTTGACTGAAGGATCACAACAGTAGAAGGATGCCTACCATTCTAAAACTTGCTTTTTTTATTTTTCAGCTTACAACTAGTATCATAAGTAATACTAATGGCTACTCCAGTGATGGGCAATGCAGCAGCAGTTGCTATGGTGATTGCAGCAGCAGCAGTAACTGTAACTTCAAGATTTGACAAAGCAGGTAGACAGAAAGAGTCATGTTATATCCATTTTAAATAGGTTTCTGTGGGATAAAAATGTAGAGTTTAGATTCATAATGGAAGTTTTGCTTAAAGGTAATGATCAAAGGATATAAAGACAGACATGTTTAATAAAAATAATTTTGTTAAAAAAGAATTTTGTGTGGGCATGTAATCTTTCACAAATGTGATGTGTAAGTCCAACGTCTTCTATAATCTAGTCTGGTTTTATTACTGCTGAAGATGAAGTACAGTGAAACGGAAGACTCAAAATGCACACATGGTAGACTTGGATAAATCTTTATTGTTCTTAGTATATATTATGATAGAGAGGCATGCATGTATATATACACAAAGATAAAGTAATAGAAGTAAGCTAATCAGAAAGTAGGTTAATAAAAGAAAAAGAAAATAATTTTTGAAGAAAAAATGACATGAAAATCTGTGGATTTATGGATGTGAACATTCAGAAGTTATATCTCAATAAAGTATTTTAAATTGTATTTGTTAATTATGTTGTGCCAGTTGTGTTTCCAGTTAATGGTAAAATCCTTCAACTTTCAAAGCCACATCCTTTAAGTTATTGGTTAATTATATACATGTATATTGATGAAAACCACAGACTCCACTTTTCCCAAAGCCCAGTAATGGCAAATAGTTCAATTATAGACAGAATGAGTTCAATTCATGTGGATGCCTTCACACACACACATGATGAACAGACATTTTTACTGCTTATGATCTATTCTTTATGTGTTAGATTAAAATTATTAAATTTGTAAAATAAATACTGAAATATTCTAGTATCTGCTATTTGCTTTTTATTCAATATTCTCTGCATCTACATTTCAGATGTTATTCCCTTCCCCCAATTCCATCCCCCCCATTGCCTCCATGAAGTTATTCCCTCTCCCAACCTCCCTCTCCCACATCAGCACACTGTCATTCCCCTACACTGGGAAAATGAGCCTTCGCTGGACCAAAGGCCTCTCCTCCCATTTTCTTCTATTTGCCCTTTTTTTCTGCTACTTAGACTTGCAAACAGTATACTGTATTCTCAAAACCTACTACTGTATATTACTATACACACATATTACTATATTTAGATTAGTATTTAGAAACACACTCATCTTGAGTTTTCTATGTATTTGATATTCCAACATATATGCATGACAGTGGATATTTTATATGTCCACTGGTGTTTCATGTTTACATATTAACTTTTCTATTTTTACCTATTTTTAATACTTGCTTTTTGTTGTTATTAACATGTATACCATGTGTGTGTAAGTACACATGGAGACCAGAAAGGAGTGTTGAATTCCCTGAAACTAGAGTTACAGGTAGTTGTGAGCAACCTACAGTAGAAATTAACCTGAGGCCTTTATAAGAATAGCAAATATTCTTTAACCAGTAAGCCAGGCCTCCAGCACCCTCATGTCATCTTTATTAAATATAAGTTTAAAAATCAGGTTAGCAGCTTTTATGTCATGATCACAATCAAACGTTCGTGATGGAGAAATGAATAATGTTGTAGGGGAATGATTGAAAGGTGGATAATGATTGCAGTATGTACTAAGTGCTGAAGTGTTTTATAACTGATCTGTCATGTATATGAAAGAGCATGTCATTTAAAACAGGTTAATAGAAATGCCACTTCCCTCCACAAACTTTCAATATTTGGCGTTATACTAGTATATTTCAAACAAGCTTGCCATTAAAACAGTCTGACACCATATGAACAACAATCATTGTTAAAATGTTTTACTAAGTCACTTTTGTCCTATTTCCAAGTTTAACTAAAGCCTAGTGCTACATTTATGATATATATATATATATAGTATGTATTTTGTATGTATGTAATCAAAGACACTTTTTCTCTATAGAAAGATAATTTATACCAACATGATATGTTAAACCAATAAATTCTGACAGGACTATAAATAAAACCATAGCCTCTAGCTTATTTGTTATATGAACAGACACATGAAGAGGAGTTAGCAGTTTAAAATTGTTGGCTCAACATCTTTATTTCCTTTGAGTTGCCAGACTGTCAAAGTTTTCAGTGACGATATGTCAATATGTACATTAATTGTTTGCTTGAAATGTATTTTAAACTGCTAGAAAAAAAATCTCAAAATAAACTTAAGGATTTATGCAAAGCATGTATAAAATAACTATGATTTTAATAAACAAAATAATATTATAAGTATCAGTGGCTGCAGAAAACAGAAAGGGAAGAACAACATATGGTATCCATCAGATTTCCTTTCAAGGCATCCCATCATTGCTCACCTCCCATCTGGGATACTAAACTTAAAGTACAATATTCAATGTATCACTTTAAACTGGTGATGTGGCATAAGATTTAATATACACTAAAGGATCTAATTCAGAATAATTGACAAGAGCCAGTGACCAGTTTGCCAAGCCACAGGAGTTTTCAAGAATTGCATTTGTCCAATGTTTCTAAAACTTTATGTCACGTTGATTCAGTTGACATCAAAAGCAATGATCCAGACCAAGAACTGCCTTCATTCTATTCCTACTGACATGCTGGGTGTACTGAGAGATCTTTGGAAGCAATTATTTTTTATTAATCTTCTGACTATGCAGAGATATAAAAAATCAAACAAATCTACAATTGAATGCCTACATATATGGAAACATCTGTATAGGAGGAGTCATTAGAGCAAAAAACAATATTGAGGAAGCATTTTTTTTAACATGTGTTTACTAAAGTAGTAAAGAAATACAGCCACTTTCCTCAGGGTCTATCCTTTTCTTGGGATAAGTATTTTAGGCAGTTTTATTAACAATGAACACTTATCAAGTATTTATTGTGTCCCCAATATTGCAGTACATGCTTATTTAAATTGTCTCATGCAAAGTTTACAAATTTGCAGTGAAGATGATTTCATTATGCAGGAAGAAGGTCCAGGATAAAATGAGGCCAGTCACTGGACAAGAAGGAAGGGTGGGCAGGGACAAAGTTTTGGAAGGGAGGAAGAAGCCAGGGAGAGGGGAAGTAGCTGGAGAACATGGAGGCAAATGTTAAAATTCTCTTCTCCGCATAGAGACAGGTTATTAATATATTTTAAAAGGATGGGTATGTACAAGATTTTGTGTTGTCTAAACGGGAAAATTATATCTTGTCAACTGGATTATAGGTATTGTGTGCTGTGTTCTTTCATATGGTGATTTAGTTGAGTTCCAGAGGAAGTGCGGTGGCTGCAGCTGTGAGGCCCCAGAGCAGAAGCGGTGGGGCATGGGAACAAATAGCTGCTTTTATAATATTTACCACAAAATTGCAAAGTGGGCAGCTTGGTATGCTGCTAAGATTTCTTTCCTAAGAAATGGAAAACAAGATAAGAGATAAAGCAGATTGTAAATAGATAGTTGGAAGAATCCCCCCTCTCTTATTTATTAGGGGGTGGGCACTAGTAGATTTCTCATAATTTACTGGATGGCTCCACAATCATGCATACATGGGCAGCACTAATTGGAATTATCAAGTTATCAAAAGACAAAACAAACAAATGACAACAACAACGACAGATATGACATTGGGCAGAGAATACATTGTAGTGATATGAGAGAGTTGGAGGAAAGAAATCTGGATGGATATGTATATAAAATTTCCAAGAATAAAGAAGGAAATGGTTAATATAGTATCCAGTCAAGTATGTGCATGTACATGTACATAGATTAGCAGACTACATGGATAAAGATATTTTTATATAAAATAACATAACAGAACTAAAATTTAACATGTCTGTCATATCAGTAATAGCAAATTAGGAAAGCCACAATATTAAACTAAATAGTTGCCTCTTGACATTTTTACAAGAATAGATCTAGTGTATCCAACAGTAGCAAATTTTGTGATGATAAAAAAGCTAGTATAAAGAAGCATCCATTTACATGTAGGGTGTAAACCTCCATAAATAATTAACTGTCCTATGACTTATAATTCATAGTATAATATAAGGGTTTTTATACAGCAGTGTTTAGGAACAAAGCAATAAAAAATTGTACACATGTATTAAATATTCAATATTTCTTCAATATTTTTACACACACATGTAGATGTTATGCAGCAGATAAAGAAGAATGACTGTGCTTTCAAACTAATTACAAAATAAAACTCTGTTCTATCTTATATACAAAAGATGATTTCAAACAAATTAATTCAGTTCCACCAAATAAAGAAATGTTACAATTTTACCAGTGAAAAGGAAAACAAAAGCTATTATTCTTGACAAGATTTGCTTTATTTAGAAAGATAATAGAGGGTAAAGTGTTTTTTAATGCAAGACCAACAAGGTGTATAAAAATACAGCTATCTTCAGGTGTCTACAAGAGGACAACTTGTTAACCAGGTCAATCTCTATATGGGAAAGAGCAAAGAGATGATAGAAAAAAATTTTTAATGTTCTTATCTGACATTTTTAAATATTTAACAATGTATAGGACATTCATTCGGTGTCGTTCATTCTGCCCTTCTAGAGAGTGCATCCTAACAGAAAATGCAGTATAGTAAAGGATAGTAAAAATGCCCATTATAGATATAAAACTCACTGAAATGGATGCATTTGGATAAGTACTAAGAAGATGCATCAAAATCAGCCATCTTCTCCACAGGACATTCTTTCTTCCTTTCTGAACCTGTGATACTTTCACAATTGAATAAATAATAAGCTTACTCGTAATTTGCCAAATTTTTCTGCCCTTACATATTTTGACCAGGCTACATAGTGTCATTACTAAACCTTAGGCAATGTCTTTCTCTTAAGTGTAGTCTAAGGGTCATGTCATAACAAACTCAAAGATAAAGGTGTCTTCTATCCTCATGTATAGTCTATTTAGAACTCCAGCCATGTGCTTTACAAAATAAAATGCTATAGTAAAATAGTTTATAACAGCAATTTTGCCCAATGACACAGCTCAAATCAATGCACTCTAATACACAACACATGTATCAGAGTATAATGCTCTCTAGAAGGGCATCTATGAATGTATATATCCACATAACTATATACATAATATATCCATGTATGCTTTGGTATTCTTGTGTGTTGTATGTCTGCATAAAAAATTATCTATATAATGAAAATGTCTCTGGCAAAGTACAAGATTTGCTATTTAAATGAAACATGGGAACATTTTTCTATTTATTTAATACAAAATAAAAAGGCAGTTAGCAAAAGTATATCTTCTAACTCCTAATTCTCTATGTTTATATAACAATAAAAAATTAATCTTCTCTCTGTCTCTTTGATAAATGTCTT
Organism: Micromys minutus; assembly: GCF_963924665.1. Classification (NCBI taxonomy): domain Eukaryota; kingdom Metazoa; phylum Chordata; class Mammalia; order Rodentia; family Muridae; genus Micromys; species Micromys minutus. Next base: position 42,494,344 of record NC_137976.1, on the reverse strand, counting down.
TGACCTTCACTGGAAAGCAAGAATCAATAGCTATTTCCAGAGATATTTACTTAAAGTTTGAATAGGAGCAATTGAGGTAAACATTGAAGGCAGCTTCCCATCTACTTTATCCACCCACTTCCCACATCTTGCAGCAAAATATGTCTTCATTTTTCTTAAAAAATAACCATCACATTAACTCTCCCCTGGGTCCTAGCAGTCACGTGCCCTCTTACAACATCAAAAATAAGATTCATGAATCCACTACATTTGAAATAAATGTTGTCTAGGCTCATCAAGTATTGGTGTGGTCGATTTATAGATTAGAACTGAGCATCTGAAGAGGTGTATAATCTAGGCCCAGGGTCACCCTAGTTTCTTTTAGCATTTCATCTGTGGTTCTCCTATATTTTGTGCATTTCAGATGCAAGCAAAATTGCTGCCACTGTACAACATGCACTTTACAGAACAGGTGGAAACACAATAAGGTAGTTCTGCTGAGATTCATGCTTCTGAAAATCATATTGTTTGACTTTAGAGCTTATTAATGAGAATATATTAATCACAGTACCCTAGAAATCCAAGATCCTAAAGACAATACAAATGACGCACTGTGGGTTGCCATCTTTTCTTTTATTTTAGTATCTAAGTAAAGTATAGGTTCCCTAAGGTACATGCCTCTATGTATAATTTATATTCCATTTATTTTTTCCAATGGTCACAAAGGCATGATAATCTTACTTTCTGGCTATATTAATAGTAATAGTGTTTCAAAGACAAGGTTCTATAGATTTCTGGACCAGAATCAGTGACTTGACTGGATTCTGTGGCCTTTCATTTATTATGATTTTAAGTTTAAGAAAAATGCAGACAGCTTATTTAATGTCTTCAAACAACTTCCCATGTGATGGTTTGAATTCCACTGGAAGAGATTCTCTGTACCTTGTAGGCAAATAATCAAATTTCCTTAATTTTTAAATTAATATCAATGATGCTAAAATAAAATTAGACATTGCTCTTATAAAATATTTAGAATTAACATGTAGTGATAAAAATTCAATTATTTGAAAATTGAATAAGTGTAAAATAATAATACAAATTATATTTAAAATGCAAAAGGATACTGACCAAACTTGTCATTAGAAAATTAATTATCAGGTGATCAATACAGTGCTCAAATTTAAAGGCAAAACCAATTAACAAATCATATTTCCATAGTTTCAAGAAAGACACTAATATAATACACTTTGAAAAGTATTTTGGAAAGCTAGTTGGTCTGGTAGTTTTACAGTAAAATATGACAAATATTTTAATCACAATAAGTAACCAGCACAGTCATGTGCATGACAATGATAAAATGACTATTTTTTTCCAGGGAAGTCACCAGGCAAAGTTCTTTCCAAGTAGAGGGCTGAATGATCCCCTCTGGCTGAGTATGCTTGTATTATCTTGTTTTAGATCTCTGTTCATGCTGACAGTGAAGCATAAATGTTTTTTTTTTCTCCATCTCCAATGATTAAAACATTTCATATCTCAAGATCGATGCCTTCAGTCAACTAATAATAATGTAACTTCTCATAATCTTTCAGGAATGCAATTGACCAGCAAAGCAAACACATAGAGCATGTGCACAAACTTTGACCCAATTCTTGAAATTAAAGAAAAATTTCTACATCAACATGTCACAATATAACAAGCAGCAATGAAAAATTGTGAGTAAAAAATATGAAAAGAAATCATTTCTTTCCAGCACCATTATATGCATATTGGTCTCTGATTTAAATTCTATTTTGACACACAGGAGAGGAAATAAAGTAGGATAAACAGTGTAAAAGATGATTCAGCTGATTCTGATTGACATTCTCCATTCGTGTATTTGAATATATGTTGTGTGGTATCAGAAGTTAGGGCCTTCATGAAATAAGTAGAGTATGAAGACAGAACCCTCAGAGTGAGATTGAAGCCCTAGTAACTAGAGAAAGTTCTTGCTTGCTTTCTCTTTCCCTGTCCAAAGTAGAAAGAGGTCTGTCACCAGAAACCAGCTTGTCTGGCCCTTTGACTTTTGCTTTGTAGTTTCCAGAACCCAATTTACATTATACTGCTATGCAGCTCATTAAGATGCCTACCCTTTGACCCTTTGATGTTTATGTCACAAAGGAAATTGATATTTTGGAAAAAAATGTGTCTCCAAAAATCAATCCTATTTTGAGCTAAGGAATATTTTATTCCTTGAATGTGGCTTTAAGAACATTATAATCTAGCCAATGAATTCATCCACTCTCATTCAATAAACAGTTACCTGTCTGAGTTTTTGTATTATTACATTATTGACTTTATAAATTAACACTTATATGTGAAACAACTTCATCATATAGACATAAGATGGAATAATATAAATTCCTTAATATTGTATAGATGTAGAAAACTGCCTAAATAAATATATAGGTTTCTATATATTATTGCATAATAAAATTTCTGTACAAAAAGAAAAACCACGGAGAAAATAGTTATTTGATGCCATAAAATAAAATGTGAATTCTTACATCAAAAAGAAGTGAATTGTGGGGGAACAAAACATGAAACTACAAGGTCATTCAGGTATTTAAAGGTTTGGCAAGATAAAAAGAAAACCTAGGCATTTTTACTGAAATTTATTTAGATAAGAATGACAAGAAAGCATGTAGACAATGTAATCATAAATTTTAAAATTATGTATTCCTGAGTAAGAAAAGTTTTAAAAAAATGTGTTTTGTGAAAGGAGTGAAGAGAAGTTATAAGATAGAGTTCAATCTGAAATATGTTTTTTAATTGAATTTCTCTAAGATGACAAAAGGTTTACTGTTTATTGGCCAAGACCTAATTTTTTCTTATTTTGGTGACTTGTTCTCAGGAAACAGAAAGGATAAACACAAAGATCTAGCAATGTATTTTTCTGTTGAACTAAGATAACTTTAACACACACACAACTTCTGAGATCATCAACTTACATTATTAAATAAAATATCCAAAATATAATTAGTTATCTATGTGAGCACTAATCAATTTTCAAAGCCATTGAGTTGTGAAAATATTGTTCAATGAAAAAAGAATGTTCACAAAATGATATTTATTTTACATGTTCTTAACAATAAGTACCTGGTGCAGGCTTGGTTTTCTTCTTTCTCCTAGAGATGGAGGACTTAGAAACTAAGACTGCATGGATTTGCCTCACAAAGCTCATGGTTCCTGTGAGAGGAGACAGAAAATAAATAGTACCTATATGATATATAGATAATATATTGTTAATGGTAAATTATAGATAACAAGTAAAATAAAAACCAAGCGAATTATGTTTGGGTTTCGAAGCTAGTTAAGAGAAACCGGGCACGTATGGAGCAAAAGCTGACCACAGTATATCTTCTCAGTAACTTTTAATTTTATTTTACTCTGATGGGTCGCTAACAGGAATCTTTTAGAAGTACAATCATAGATTTGCTTTGGAAAAGACCTTGTGTTCAGTGCAAGACTAATGTAAGTCACTATATTGGTTAGAGTAAATTATAATATATATAAATCAAAACAGTAGGGGTTATTTTATAAGATCCTGCCCTCAGATGAAGTACTACAAGCAATTAGTGGCTGAGGAAAAAGCCTTGTCCTTGAATGAACTCCAGTGGTGGGTTATTTAATTCCAAATGCTCAGCCCTAAATGTGTTAGAGCAAAGCTAAATGGCCTTAGTGTCTGTCTGTGTGGGGGGGGGGGGCAAAAAGTAATTATAAAAGTGCTTATGTACTTGAAGAGAGTGCGAACATGGGCAGGGAGAAAAATGTAAAATCAATATTTTATATAACATTCTCTTCTTTCTTTTTTCTCTTCTTTTTCTTCCTCCTTTTCTTCTTCTTCTCCTCCTCCTCCTCCTCCTCTTCTTCCTCCTCCTTTTTTTGCCTTGTTGAGATAGAGTTGCTGTGTAGTCTTGGCTTCCCTGAAATTTGCTCTGAGACCAGGCTGGCCTTCAATTCATACAGATCTTTCTGACACAACCTCCCAAGTGCTGGGCTTAAAGGTGTGTACCACCATTATCCAGCTACTATATAAAATTGGGCAGAGATCACACTGGGCCCACAGATTATGTGAATGTTCTTTAGAAGAGGGGAAAGCATTAGAAATTTTTGATATGATTTGATTTATTCTTTAATATAAGCTTTCTTTCTACCTGTTGGAAATGATAGTAGAATTGCAGCACCAGTAAAAAGCTACTACACAGATGATTAGGTTTGGAAATCAGATGATAACAGTTACAAGGGCTGGGACATGAAACAAACTAGCTATGCTGAAATGTCTCTGTGGCATGTCAAGGAAACAATCAAGTCAGTTATGACAAAGGGCTTTATTGAATTAACTGAAAACTTGACTTAAGGTTGTTATCTATTTTTTTTAAACCAAAGTCTTGTATACCAAATTTGAGAAAAGAAAAGACCAAACTCGGCTAAAGATGAAGACTGCCACAGTCTGGCTTCTAGAATGTTCATCTAAAATGCCTGATGGACAACTTTGCGTTGACAGTAAAATAAGAACATAGAGAAATTGGGGTTCAGATAAGGTTGTATTTGGAGGTAAAAATTAGCTTTTGGTGAGCAACAGATATGTTAAAAGACATGGAATCAGGCCTGAACACTGAGTTAGGAGTACTTCACAGTTAATATACCACACAAAGCATAGATAGGAGGTAAGAAAAGGAAGCTATGAAGGAATAAACAGTAATTTGTAAGGTAATCTAGGAGGTTATGGTATCTTGGAGGCCAACAGAAAGTTTCAGGATGAGCAGGTGGTATTCTGTATGAAGGGATAAAGTGTTACGATAACAGAAAGCTACTCACAGAATGATGTAATAGTGAGTATTGGCACTCACAGATGATGTCATTGTGTGAGTCTAAGATGGAACTGAAAAATTCTATAAAACGATTGATGTCCATTCTTCAAATATGCCAAAATCCTCATATGCAGAGTTGGATTATGGTAATCAACAAAACGGGCTTAATGGTTCTCACCATTAAGCTAGTACTTGGGAGATAAAAAGAGAAAGATATTTGTGAGTTGAAGGCCAGCCTAGTCTATACAGTGAGTTCTGGGACATTCAGGACCATCTAGTGAAACTTTGATTTGTTACTGTTTATCTTTGTTTTTATATAATATATAGAATAATAGAATGAGTAAATGTAAAAGATTTTTTGCTACATTAATGGGGCAAGTAATAAAAATTTGAATTTAATCTCCCCAGTAAATCATAATAATTTTATCTATATCTGCCTTTTTATACTGCATTAGTAGAGGAAAGGACATGCATGTCAGTGACTCAAATGGCATTATGAAAGCTGAGAGTATGGTCTGTACTGGATGAGCAAGGACAAGGCTAAACTGTCATACAGCAGACAAACCTACAAACTGACCGAATGAAGGCACTGTATCAGCAACCTTCTCTCAAATGTCTAAGAGAAAGAATTAAGTTACTATAAGTTATAAGTTATTTGTCTTGATGACTCTGATGAACAGTACCTTATTTCAACCTCTCTAATATGTCTGAAATCATTTAAAAATAAAAACGTAAAACAAAATTAGGTAATAATCTGAAATTAGCAGATAGAGAGAGGACAATGAAGAACAAAAGACAAAACCAACTTACAACCACATCTTTTTTGTTTGCTTTCCCTACCACCATCTTTATAATATGTTAACCGTTTGCTTAGGAGTATTTCTTTCTGAAGTGAAGTCACTAAGTCTTTTCTCCCAGTCTCTTCCACTCTCTTGAATTTGAGAAAAAAATTCTAAAGAATATTGTAACACAAAGCTATTTCCTCCTGGGTTTTCAAAGTACACCTGGATAGTAAATGATATTTTTTGATTCTAGGCTTTAAAAAATTACTTTTAAAATCTCTGTGTGAATAAGAAAAAATACTGAATTTTTCTCCCCTTCAATCTAAAAGGATTGCATATGCTTCATATAATTAGGCCTTCATTGGTTTGATAAAAATCCCTTGTTCTGTTAGTAAAGCCATTCTTAGTGTTACTTAAATCTAAAGCTATGGTCATAGCCCGTGAAATGAATCTTCAGATAAGTCACTTAAATCTCAGAGCTTGTTACGCCATAGTCCTCCAGACACCTACTGTCTCCCAGCCTTAAAAATATGCTTATGGGATTGGAGGAGGAAAAAGATTTATAAAGATAGAGCAGAAAATGATAAAAAAGTCAGGAGATGTCCAGACCTAGCTCGGCATCTTTCTGAAAGACTGACAGCTCTGCTTTGCATAGTCACAGGCAATGACACATCCCAAGCAAGGACTGTTGTCAACTCTGAGTCATACAGAAACAGTTCTGATGGCAGGGTAAAGAATAGATCAGGGGACACTCAGTGAAATCTTAATGCAGAAAACCAACTGCAGTGGTATGGAAGGAAGTGATTCTTAGGAGGCTAAAATGTTGAAAGGTAGAGTGTCTTCATTCATGGTTAGCCTGTAAGAGATTCTTTACAGTAGAGTGAAAGCCACACATAACTTCATTAATTTGTTGATGTCTTTTTACTGATGAATATATTAGTCTAGCTTCCATATTGATTTTTGATAATGTATACACACAAGCACAGAAATGTCCTTTTCTTTGTCATTTAGAGGTGATCTCTCCTCCTTAGCTTTCCTGATATGGAGAATGGCCCTACAGAATATAGTTCTCTAGCATAAAATCCCTCTACATTTGAGCTTTCAATCTTCACAGACCTCTTGAAATTTTTATATCCCCATATATTTCTCCAGCAATCATATAAATTGGAATGAAAGCTAAAAAGATCCCATCTTTTATCCTGGTTTAGGAAGTAAAGGAGCATGATCCAAACTTATCCTCAGCTTCACCTTTGTTCAGTAAGGTTAAAGTTCCTCTTTTAGCTTTTATACTTTCCTGTGAAAGAGTGTGGATAAAAGATACTAGAGAGGGTTACTAAGAACATTTAGCAAGACTATTTGAGAAATGCTCAAAATCATAAATACTACATAAAAACAACTCAATAAATGTTAGCCAGATGTAATAATAGTAAGAGCAGCAATCAAATTTATATTAACACTATTAACACATTTAGGACTCATAATTATCATGTGTATAATAAAATATTTTATTATTATATTGAGATCTCTCATACTGATGTTATAAAAATTTTCTAGGGAGAAAATTATTTAATAGAGATTATGCTTTATTAGGGAATCTGTAGACAAGTTAGCCTACTGAAAAGGGGCGTAGTCTTGAGCTTGAAGAAAGTTTTCTCACTGCCTACTGGTTGAGCCTAAAAATTAAACTGGCAAAGAACAGATCAACAACAAAAAGTATTAAATTTTTACATGATATTAATACTTTTGAACATACGAGAGCGATCCTAATTTGCTTTCTGATGCTGCGATAAAATATCATGACCTAAAGAAATTTAAACAAGGAATGGTTAATATGACTCACAATTCCATGCTATAGGCCATCATCTAGTGAAACCTACACAGCAACTAAAAGCAGTCAGCCACAGAGCATTCATAATGAAGAGCACAGAGCATCTATTGCACCTATGTTATCTGATTGCTGCTTTTAGTCGGTTTTCATCTAGCCTTCTCCTGTGTCCTATCAATACCCCAGGCCAAGGGAATGGTGCTGCCCATAAAGGTTTGACTCTTTCTTCATATATTAAAGATCAAAAAAATCCCCTACAGATAAACTTACAGACTAACTAAGTTAGGCAATTTTCAAGAGAGACTCAATTCTGTGAAGTAACTTTTTAGAGGGTAGTATATTCTATCATTTTTAATCTCAACTGTATGAAAGAAAAACATATACAAGTTAAACACATGTAATATATTAATATGTTAGTATATATTAAGATATGATACAAATGGCAGTTTTTAATGTTTGCTCTAAGTGGAGTTAATCATATACTAACATCACAGACACTTTGCATTCATAGATACTAGAATCAACAATGAATCCATTATAATAGAGATTTACTGAGGCACAAGATTAGCCAAGCTTAACTCAGAAACATTCTGAAACATAGGAGTTCAATTTTCCCACTGTAATAAAATAACTTGACAACATCTGTCTTACAAATGTGAACATTGTATTTATCTCATTATCTAAGAAACATATATTTTTGAAATCTTAGAACTTTATTTGAAACTTCAGCCCTGAGCTTGTATTTATTTCCCTTGAAATTCCAATTACATTTTACATTGGTTTATATAAGTGAAACTGATATTTGGTTATATGGTGTGTGTGTGTGTGTGTGTGTGTGTGTGTGTGTTTGCATATTCAATTGGAATTATAAGTTAACAAGATATCAACAAAAGGAGCAAAGAAAACATAACAAAATAGTTTCTCACAAGTAGTGTTTTTTTTCCTATGCTTATTTATAGAAAATAAAATAAGCAATGTCATTTGGAAGTTATGGGTCTACACTCACATGCATGTGGTTAGCATAAATTAAATATAACAACATTACTATTAATAACAGTTAACAACAACAATAACAATAATAGAGCATACAAAATCAGTAGAGAGACTGGTTGGGGTGTTCAGAGTGGAACAAGTAGAAGGTGAGGAGGTGGCCTTGATTAAAACATATGCATACGTGCATGAATGTTTTAGAGATTAAAAAATGCTTTCATATTATCAGAAGAGGGTGATGATTAATCAGTAGTTTATAAGTCACAAAGCCTAAGAACCACAACAGTGATGAAAACAGCATGACGTCATCTTTGCTGCAATTGTGGAACTTCTATTTTGGACATGACCAATGAATGTCTAATGGGTCAATAGGAGAGCACTCATGCCCTGTATTAGCCACCCACCAACGTCTGGAGAGATTATTGACATGATAGCAAAACTTGCTACTGTAAATTTTCTAAACAGTGTAATGTCTATCTATATTCTAAACCGACAGATATCTATAACTTATACCCACAGAAAAGTATATCTCTCATCCCTGAAAAAACAACATTTCTTCTCACAACAGATTTGTGGTTTTTTGAATGAAAATGCCCCCCATAATCTCATACATTTGAATGTTGTTGTTGTTGTTTTCCTAGTTGGTAGAACTGTTTACTAAATGGTTTTGTGTGTCAACTTGGCACAAGCTGGAGTTATGACAAAGAGACTCAGTTAAAGAAATATTTCCAGGAGATCCAGTTGTAAGGCATTTTTGCAATATGTGATCAAGTGGAGAGGGTCAAGCCCATTGTGGGTAGTGCCATCCTTGGGCTGGTAGTCCTGGGTTTTATAAGAAAGGATGCTGATAAGGCAGAGGAAGCAAGCCAGTAACATCCCTCCATGACCTCTGCAGAAGTTTCTGCTTCCTAACCTGCTTGAGTTCCAGTCCTGATTTCCATTGGTGATGAACAGCAATGTGCAAGTGTAATCTGAATAAACTCTTTCCACCCCAACTTGCATTTTGGTCTTGTTGTTTGTGCAGAAATAGAAACCCTGGTCAGGTGATGGACAGCAATGTGGAAGTGTAAGCTTGATAAATTCTTTTCTCCCCAACTTACTTCTTGGTCATAATTTTTGTACAGGAATAGAAACCCTGACTAAGACAAACTGCTTAAGAAGTATTGGAATATGTGGTTGTTTTAGGGAAGGTAAGTCACTGATGTGCTCTCTCTCTTTCTCTCTCTCTCTCTCTCTCTCTCTCTCTCTCTCTCTCTCTCTCTCTCTCTCTCTCTCTGTCTGTCTCTCTTTCTCTGTCTCTCTGTCTGCCACCTGTGAATCATTATATAAGTCTGCAAACACTGCAACACCATGTCTGTCTACCTCCTGACTTACTCCCTGCCAAGATACGAATGTACTAATCTTTTTAAATGCAATCCCCCAATTAAATGCTTTCATCTTTAAGTGGACTTACTCTTGGTATGTTTTCACAGAACATAACAGTTAAATAAAACAGAATGGAGATACTACAGAGACCTAAAACTGGTTAAAATGAAGAAAAGGAACTATAAGATACAGAATCGCAACTGAGTCATCTACAATGCAACCCCAATAACCAAGGCTAAGGGGGAAACATTGAAAAAGAGGTACAATGATTGTAAAAGTCACATACTCAGGACAAGTGCAGCTAGAATAAAAGAGAATATATACCCATGAAATCTCAACAATGTGGTTACATCACAGGACCAGCATAATTACAACACCATTTGACATGCCAATGAGAACTGAAAAAAATCCACATGGTTTCATTCCTACAGTCAATGTCGAGTAAAAGAGTGAGAATAAGTTACCTCCAGGCACACGCTTCTGCATAAAATGTCTAATCCAAAATAGTCAGCCATGGACATATATTCACATGAGCAACACTAAATGGAATTAATGAGTTGAAGGTACATGTATTGTGTGGGTATATTTGCGTATATATATTTTATTGCTACATATAATAAAAATAAAGCAATAATAATAAAGATCAGATAATAAATTTGGAAAAGAGGAGGACATGAAAGGAATTGGAAGAAGAGTAAGAGAAGAAGTGACAGGCTGTATTCATTTATGAAATTCTTACTTATTGAATATTTTATGTATTTACATTTAAAATGTTACCCACTTTCCCCCACTGTTATCACCCTCCCCCTGCTTCTATGAAGGTGTTCTCACTCCCACCCACTGCCACGTCAATACCCTGGATTCCACCACATGGGAAAAATGAGCCTTTACAGAACCAAAGGTTTTCTCTCCTATTGATGGCTGACAATCCAGTTCTCTGCTACATATAGATCTGGACTCATGAGTACCCCCCATGTGTACTCTTTGGTAGGCGGTTTAGTCCCTGGAAGCTCTGGGGGGATTTGCTTGGTTGATATAGCTGCTCTTCTTCTGGTGCTGCAAAATCCTTCAGCTCCTTCTGTCCTTTCTCTAAATCCTCCATCGGGGTCCCGGTGCTCAGTCTGGTGATTAGCTGCAAGCATCCTCATCTGTATCAGTAAGGCTCTGACAGATATCCAGATCAAACTCCTGTCAACAAGCACTTCTTGGCATCAGCAATAGTTACTGGGTTTAGTGGCTTCATATGGGATTGGTCTCCAGGTTGAGCTGTCTCTGGATAGCTTTTCTTTCAGTCTCTGATCTACATTTTGTCTCAGTATTTCCTCCTGTGAGAATTTTGTTCCACCTTCTAAGAAGTAATAAAACATCTGCATTTTGGTCTTCCTTCTTCTTGAGCTTCATATAATTTGTGAATTGTTTATTAGATGTTCTGCACTTTTAGGCTAATATCCTCTTATCAATGAGTGCACACTGAGGAATGGATACAGAAAATATGATACATTTACAGAAAGGAGTACTATTCAGCTACTAAAAACAATGACTACATGTAATTCTTAGGCAAATGGATGGATCTGGAAAATATTCTGAGTGAGGTAACCCAGTCACAAAAGAATACACTTGAAATTCTTAAAAAATAAAATTATAAAAATAAAAAGAAAGCCATACAACCCTCTCTGACTTCAATACTGTTTAACTTACAATGGTTTGTAATTATGAATGTTTTTAATATTATAAAAATCCATAGTTATATCCATAAGGTGATTTCAAAAGAAGATCAGGATTTATATTTAAAAACTTCTAATATATAAATTCAATATGGACTTAGTCTTAGAGAAATGACAGAAAGATATAAAAACTTCTAGTGTTGACCACAAAGTGGCCCACTAACATGTACATATTTTATGTGCTACATTGAGCCTAATGGGAAAAGGAGTGAAACACCTAATTCTTGTAGAAAGCAAATGAATGCATTATGTTTTTGCTGCTATATAATTATAAAATAACTAGAGTCTTATTTTTATATTCCTAGAGGGTCCTAATTTCTGCACAAAATATTATTACCCTCTATTATTAGGCAGTTTTGTATAGCCTTTGCTTGACTTTTGAAAAACTGGAATGAAGCTGTTTAATTGTGCTACATTTTCATCTGAAGAATACAATGTAACAGTATTTGTCACTAGGTTTCATCAAGTTTATAAATTCATTGTTTCGCAGGTTGATGGTGCTGGGAGTTGGGGGAAGGTAGAGCAATATGTGGAATGGGAGAAAGAAGAGAAAGAGGAAGACATAATATAAGAAAATTTTTGATTTAATGAAATTTGTGTTTTAACACAGAGGCAGTATAAGAGTAATTACTATTACAGAGCAGTATATAGGGCTGGAATCATCAATTTAATAGTAATTTCTGTATTAATAAACAAGGAGTATATATATGTTGTTTTTTTTTAATTGGATTTTATTTTATAAAATAATTGTAATGTGATACTTATATTGAATTTAATTTCATTTTCTTTCAAAGAAAGTAAAATGGGTGAGTGCAGGATGTGGTTCAGGGAGCATTGCTTAAATAAAAAAAAAAGACATGGAAGCTTGTATGAACTATACATTCTAAATTAGTCAATAATAACATACTGTTGCTATAAAAGAAACTAAAACACAGTTCCAGTCTCTCATTTATAGAAATGTGAACAAACAGGAATTAAATTGTTATATATTTTCTTTCAGTACAAATTCCATGTTTTTCTTTCCAGCCCATTTAGAGTGCCACATGACATTTATCAGGACTAAGAACCTGCCCATAAATGGCTGAGCTCCAGAACAGCATCACAAGAGCTTTCCCACTTGAGCCCACAGAGACAGAACTGAGTCACTGCCATCAGAACTCAGTGCCTGCTGAACAATGTTCTACTCATTGACAACATGGTCAAGAAAGAAACACAGAAAGAAATTAAGGATTTTTTTTTAGAATTTAACGAAGATGAAATCACAACACACCCAAACTTATGAGATGCAATGAAAGCAGACCTAAGAGGAAAACTCATAGCTCTGAGTGCCTCCAAAAAGAAATTGGAGAGAGCATACACTAACAACTTGACAGCACATCTGAAAGCTCTAGAACAAAAAGAAGCAGATACACCCAAGAGGAGTAGACGGCAAGAAATAATCAAACTCAGAGCATAAATCAACCAAGTAGAAACAAAAAAAAACTAGTCAAAGAATCAACAAAACCAAAACCTAGTTCTTTGAGAAAATCAACAAGATTGATAAACCCTTAGCCAGACTAACCAGAGGGCACAGAGAGAGTATCCAAATTAACAAAATCAGAAGTGAAAGGTGAGACCTAACAACATAAACTGAGGAAATTCAAGAAATCATCAGATCCTACTACAAAAACTTAAACTCAACAAAACTGGAAAATATAAAGGGAATGGACTAATCTCTGGACAGATGCTAGGTACCAAAGATAAATATAGGATCAGAAAAACTGTCTAAATAATCCCATAATACCTAAAGAAATAGAAGCAGTCATCAAAAGCTTGGGAGAAGCAAAACAAGCCCAGGACCATATAGGTTTAGTGCAGAATTCTATCAGACGTTCATAGAAGATCTAATACCAATACTTCCCAAACTATATCACAAAATAGAAATAGAAGAAACACTTCCCAACTCATTCTTTGAAGCCTCAATTATGCTCATACCTAAACCATACAAAGGACCCACAAAAAAAGATCAATTCAGACCAATTTTCCTCATGACTATTGATGCAAAAATACTCAATAAAATTCATGCAAACCAAATTCAAGAATACATAAAAACAGTCATTCACCATCATCAAGTAAGTTTTATTGCAGGGATGCAGGGATGGTACAATATGGAAATCCATCAAAATGATGCACCATATAAACAAACTCAGTGGAAAAGTAAAAACACATGATCAACACTAGAAGTTGAGAAAAAGTTTGACAAAATTCAACACCTCATCATGTTAAAGTTTTGAAAATTCAGGACTCCAATGTCCATACCTAAACATAGTATAAGCAATATACAGCAAACCGGTAACCAACAACTAACTAAATGGAGAGAAACTCAATGCAATCCCACAAAAATCAGGGACTAGACAAGGCTGCCCACTCTTACCCTATCTATTCAATATAGAACTGGAAGTCCTGGCCAGAGCAATTAGACAACAAAAAGAAGTCAAATATTTAAATTGGAAAGGAAGAATTAAAAATATCACTATTTACATGTGATATGATAGTATACTTACTCAACCCCAAAATTTCAACCAGAGAACTTTTACAGCTGATAAACAACTTCAGCAAAGTGTATGGATATAAAATCAGTAGCCTTCCTCTACTCAAAGAATAATCAGGTGAGAAAGAAATAGGGAAAAGACACCCTTCATAATAGTCACTGATAATATAAAATACCTGGGTGTGACCCTAACTAAGCAAGTGAAAAGTTCTGTATGACAAGAACTTCAAATATTGGTGAGAATGTGGAGAAACTACCAGCCTCGCACTCTGAACTTGTGAGAAAATGGATGTGTGCAAACTCTGTGGAACACTTGAATGGGAAAAACTACACATAGAAATATTCTGAATGGGAAGTTCCATTCTGCAATTACAAAGTTCCTGGCTTTGCTCTAGGAGTATCTTGATGGAAATGTGGAGAGATTGCTAATCATATATAGTTCTTTGGGGAGAATTTTAAAGGTCATGGAGTTGATTGTGGGTTCCCTGGTTTGCCAGACCTGCTAATAAGAAAGTATCACATACTGAATGACTTGGGTAATATCAATCTATTGTTGCTCTGCTGGGAAGGCTGGAACTCTGAGATCAAATTCTCAGTAAATTTCTCTCCTGAGGTGTGTGAGGTAGGTTTTGTTCCAGAAGTCTATTCTTGGCAATCAAAAGATCTTTATTTCTTTAGTTTATCTTCATCATCTTTTCTCTAGGAAAATCTTAGTGTCCAAATTTTCCTCACTGGTAACAACAACCACATTGGATTATGGCTTGCTTAAATTTGTAAAGGCTAATTAAGGCTACATTCTGATAAACTAGGGACTGATAAAACAGCATGTCAACTTTGAACACACTATTAAACCTACCACAGTAGCAATGGATTGATCCACTTTGTTCACTAGATCATTTAATTGAACCCATTAAATGAAGAAAGTTTATAGTGTAGGAATTATATCTCAATATATATCTAATGTAAAAATATGGGCAAATATACAAAAATTCTTCATTTCAAAATAATTAATCATTATGGGAATACAAATAAGTTTCTTACATGATATTACCAAATACTACTAAAATTGGCAACAGCTAATGACAAAGATGAAGAGCAAGTGGAATTCACAAAGCTTATTGATTATTGGAGAATAGAATTTTACACCCACTTTGCAAGAGCTTCTTTTATATAAAGTAGAACATGGAATGCTATTTCTAGGTAACACAACACTATATGAATATTCTGTCTGATGTTTGTCGCTGGTTTCATCATAGGAATAAGAGGGAACCACCAAGTCCCCAATATTTTTCTGGTGGTAATTACTTTATGTTGTGATGCCTTGGATCAGACGTGCTGACATCATGCTAATGAAATGATTGACACTGGATTCCTAGATGGCTTCAGGATATAAAATGAGAAAGGCAGAAGACTACTACTGAAGTGTTAGTGCTGATTGACAGCAACCAAAACTCAAGTAGATGTAGAAGGCTGAAGGTAGAAGTCAATCATGTAAATCAGTGTTTCAGTCAACCAGAGCTATTTACAAAGTCAGAGAGAAACTGAAATCAACAATGGTAGTTCGGAACCTCCTATCCTACTTCCACACCAAGTCAAGCCAGTTCAGCCTGGCATCATATAAACTGTTTCTCTCTCTCTCTTTTTTTTTTATTGAAAAACTTTATTTAAAAAAAAAACAAAGATAAATGTACAAATTTTCAGCATTTTTGCATAAAAATATACTATACGAATACATTTTTTAAAGTTGTAATTAAGTATTTTTGGGTACATATACATACACATTTGTATATATGTAACAATAATATAGAAAAAGAGGCTATTAATTTGAGGGGATAGGAGAGAAACTGAGAGGGGCTGTAGAGAAGAAAAGGGGATGTGATACAGTTCGATTTTAATTAAAATATATTCTTTTTTTTTTTTTTTTGAACTTCACACAGTCTGTGAGTTGTTTCTGGGGTGGTCAGAGTTTTCTGGGGTTAGTATCCCATTATCAGTGACTGCATATTATGTCTGTTCTTTTTTGACTGGGTTATCTCACTCAGGATGATAGAAACTGTTTTTTTTTTTTTTTTCTATTTTACTATCAAAACTCCCCTTATGTGCTTTTTCTGTTAACTCACATTTGTTTATAACGTTGCTGTAATAAAACTGAGCTTTAAGTGTAATATTTTTATGTATGTTGTGATTCCAACCTTAGAATCTACAACTTGGGAAGAAAATGTGAAAGCAGTTTGTAGTCAGGTGTTTATCAATCCTCAAATAAGTATCTAACATTCTAATTGAAGTGAGTCAATTATAGTTTGGCTGGATTCTGGCTATGTACCATCAAAAATTGTATTAGACATCCTAGAACTAAAAAGATACCAATGTTACTCTCTCTGTGATTTCTGATAGCAGCTGTTATATTCCCAAGAAGAAATCATCATCTATAATGAGAAACTGAATAAATGTTGATATACCCATCTAAAGATAAGTTAAATAAAATTAGAAATAAATATTAAACAATATTACTTGATTCCAGAAATTTCCCTTATATTCCTTAGTAAATTGTACGTGGCGGTATTGTGTCACTAATCTTTAAGAATAAATTCATTTGTGTTTTTTAACTTTATAAGTAATTTATTATATCAATAATAAACTAATTGATGATATACAAGTCAAAAATTTTTTATTCGATAGGTTGTCTTAACTGTAATTTCTCAGTCCTAATAAGGAACAAAAATAATTTCTAAACCATAAAATTAGAAAATCTTTGATTTCCTTCATTATATCCTTGAAAGACAGGCAATACATTGTCTTTCAGAGTTTTGAGTTATTTTTCACATGAATTCTTTTGGCTTCAGTCTCTACTGACCAGATGAAGAGCAATGTAACCATGTGCTTTAAAAATCCAGCTTAATTATGGTGTTTCTTGAAAACCAGAGCTCTTTCTTTAAATTAGCTAATGAGAAAAAAAAGAAATTTCTACTCTATCCATGATAACCTCTTTACAATTAAGACATTCTTTTATTGGATATCTTATTTGTTTGTTTGTTTATAGTTCAAATGTCATTCCTTCTTCAGGTTTCCCTTTTGAAAACTCTCTATCCTATCCCCCTACCCCTGCTTCTATAAGAGTGCTCCACCACCCATCTACCAATTCCCTCCTGCCTCCCTCCATTTCCCTACATTGGGGAATCGAGCCATCATAGGATCAAGGGCCTCTCCTCTCATTGATGTCTGATAATGCTATCTTCTGCTACATATGTGTCTGGAGCCATGGGTTGCTGCATGTGTATTATTTGGTTGGTGATTTAGTTCCTGGGAGCTCTAGGTTGTTCTTCCTATGGGGTTGAAAATCCCTTCATCTCCTTCAGTCCTTTCTCTAATTTCTCCATTGGGGATGCAGTGTGATGAGCATTCCATAGATGAATGAACAATGCTACAGTAGTAGAACACTGTGCAACACACTCAATACTGGCCAAATATCTCCCTCATTTGCACCTCTTCTAAGACTTCTAAAAATCTCTCAGAACCCTATCCTGCAAGACCAAAGCAGGACCCAGCTCATCTTCAAATATGATTCCTAAAAGGAAAATAAACAGACAAGAATAATGGAGACACTGAACCATGAGGCTGTTCAGAAGGTTAGGACAAAGGGAAGGGCTGAACTGGATGATAACAAGAGAAATCAGCCTGGTATTGACCCTCTGCTTCAACTATACTATAGACTTGCACAAACAGGTAGCCTGTGACAACACAACGTCTGTATATAATGACTGGTAGTGTGCTAGAGCGTATGAGGAATGAAAGAGTCAGAGGAGATCTTCAGTGCAGAGAGAAAGGAAGCACTCTGTGGTCAACAAAGACCTTCTCTGACCTTGGTTTATTCTGTACTTAGCTTAAATGATCATATTTTGAGCCTTAACACTGTTCACATGCACAGATGAATTAGTATCTTGATGAGCTTTTTGCACATCTAACATTCCATGAATTGGACAACACCATACTGCAAGGGGCTCACCCCAGAAAGGGAGTTTAAGGAATGTCTGTTTGAGGAACCAAAGCAGTAAGTTTTAAAAAATAAAATAAAGTAGAAACAATAATAATAAAATAACTAAATTAAAGAAAAAAAACACAAAGCCTGAATGGACTAAAATGGAAAACCCATAGTTAGAGGTTAGTAGTCACCATCTACTTGAATTTTTTTTTTTTTTTTGGAATTCACTTAAGTCTTATGATCTTCCAATTATTTATTCATAATGCAGAGTACTGCTGCAGTCCTGGTTTAAAACAGCAATTACTTAATTCAGAAATATGAAAGATATCCAATAGAAGCAACCGCTGGTCATGAGCACACTCATCGTACTTGGTACTTTACTGATTGGGTTCACATTTGTTAACCAAACATGAAAGTGAATGAAGATTTAATCACTTCCTATTTGTTCTCCCCGTCTTTAGTTTCTTGTTCATGTTCCTTGAATCTTCTTGGAGTTTTGCTTCTTTAGTCCCTAAAATCTCATGTTGTAGAATCTCCTAGACCCTAGTTTTAGGTATATAAAACATACATTCTACTACTGACCTACATCCTTGACCTGAATCATTTATTTTTTTAAACAATTGCTTCTTATAATCAAAACAAAACAAAACTTCTATTATTTTGAAACACTATCCCATTGCATATTATGGTGAATAGGCAAATATGAGGGAAGCCTGCATCTCCTGCTATAGTCATATTTCATGCATATATGCTAGCAGAGTCACTCTTTGAATCTGATAGTTTGAATTCTTTCTCTGTACAGTATCTTTGCTGTAAATACTTTTAAAAATAACTCAACAGGCTTTAAAATTACAAAAGATGACATAGATATTTGTGTTGCTATAAGATGTTTGTTGCTTTCTCACTAATTTTTAGTTCAATGAAAAAATATTCTCATCACATGATAGTAGGCAAATATAAGTTTGAAACGAGGAAGAATGTGAGGCGAGAGAGATGGCTCAGTTGGTAAATACATGTGTACAAGCGTGAGAGTATGATTTCAGATTCAAGCACCCACATAAAAGTCCAGATGGACCCACATATGCCTATAACTCGAGCACTACAGGTTGCTGAGACAAGATGCTCAAACTCAATGCCCAACCACTCAATAAAAAAAAAACAATGAGCTCAGAGTTTAATGAGGGCAACTAAAATGATGAGTCAGAGACCGGTAGCTCAAGAACCAGACATACTCCTCTGGGCTTCACAGTGCTCACAGTTCTAGCTCTCTTTGACTTTGTCTCTGTCTTTCCTTCTCTCTCTCTCTCTCTCTCTCTCTCTCTCTCTCTCTCTCTCTCTCTCTCTCTCTCTCTCTCTCACACACACACACACACACACACACACACACACACACAAACACACACACATACACACACACATACACACACACACACACAGAAAAAAGAGAAAGGGAATCTAAGTCATGGTAATTCTGTCTTCTTGCTTTCCTTATAACACAATTTACAGCTGAACAGCTCAGTCTTCTACAGGATTAAGAACAACATTAACATACAGCACTGCTGACCTGCATTGTGTTCAAAGTTAAAAGCATTTTTATTCTTCAATTCACTCTTCTGGCATTCCTTTCTCAGCCATATTCCTGTTTTTATTTAGAGTGTAATGATTTTCTCCCTGTCAAGTTCCTCCCTTCACTGATTAAAAAAGTATCCAAGCTAAGTATTTTATAAAGAAAAATATTTTTGAAAACTGTATGGACTGGAACTAAAAACTCTTTTTTTTTTTTCTACTGGCTCATTGCTTTTTAAAAAGCAAAATAAAAATAAACTACCGTAAATTATCTTTAATTCTCCCAACATTATATGCTTCTTACTTAGGAACACAATTTAATTTATACAAAGTTACACTTCTAAAGAAAGAGAAAATCTACTTTAAAGCAACAAAAATTAAATACTGTCTAAGAATCAGAGTCAGAAAAATGGCTCATAGGTAAAGGTACTGCCTGATAAGCCTGTTAGCTAGAGACAGACATAGTGGGGTGGGGTGGGCAGGAACCCAATTCCTCCAAGTAGCCTACTGACTTTTGAATGTACACTATGGCACACACACACACACACACACACACACACACACACACACACACTCCCTTCTCCTGCCCCCCCACACAGATTAAATAAATATAATTATGTGTTTTAATTAATAAAACAAAACTGGCCAAAACATTTGAGATAGCCTGTTTATTTAGAAATTTGCTTTCTGAATAGTGTCTTAGTCTTAACATTTTATATTAACATGAAGGCAGAGGGGAATCAAATTCAAACCCATTTCATGGCAGGACTACCATCAGTACAATAAAATTTAATGGCTATATTTTAAGGTTCAGAATGAGTCATTCTGGGGAAAAAAAATTCAATTTATTTGTTCAAGCTGCTCTGTAAAAGATAGAGAGGAAAACCAACTCTGTCCTCAGAAATCAAGGAAAGTAGTTTTGTAGGCAGAGTACTTGTCATTTGACAAAAAATTCCTCATATTTCTACCAGAGTCAAGATAGAAAAGATCAATTCAACCTTTTAAAAGAGCAATGACTCAGAAAACCAATCACATCAGGACAGGGCCTGCTGTTTAAACTGCTTAGATTTTACAAGGTGCTATTAGGTATACTTAAAGTTGATTGGCCTATAAATTGAAAGAAAAAAAAAAAGACCCACTTGTGGTAGCTTCATAAAGGAAGACTTTTCTGTGAGTTTTAGATGACTTTCTTCCAGAGTTGGGGGTGAAGAAATTGTACTTCAGCTGTTTGTTCTTTATTATTTCAAGATTTTCTTTGTTCTTATGTTTCTTTCTTCACCTGGGAACAGGTGATTGGATCCTCATTATAATTTTTAAGAGACACTTGAAGCAAAGTGCCCCTCTCCCTGCAGATCCAGTTTCCTTGATCTTTCTATACATGGATGGTCATTTTCTGTTGGTGAGCACATAGCTTGCTTCCTCCACTCTAACTGAACTGTCCACCCTCCCAGAAAACATCCTGTCGTAAGACAGTTTCCAGAAAAACATTGAATGACACAACTGAGTCTCCAAACAAAACAAAAATTTACATTTATGAAACATCATAATAGAACACTAGAATTAATGAAAGACGTAGATGAGTTTAAACTGTTCAACACTCAGCATAAAGCTTTGTCCCCAGATGTTTCTATAAAAGCTACTATAGTCAAAGTAAATTACTGGTGACCATTGCTGCCTTAGTTTGGTCATAACAAAATGTTAAGTGCTGGAAAGGTTAAACCCTTTCAATGACTATCTATGTATTGCTTTAGTAGTTTTTAATACAGAAGCAGCACCTTCCTTCACAAGATGTTATGTTCCTTTGGGATCTTCATTAGCTAAAGACCCCATGCTCTAAGAAGATGCTTAACTGAGTGGAGTGACTATAATGAGAATAACCCTTATAGACCCATTTGTTTGAATAATTGTTTCTCACTTGATTGAACTGCTTGGGGGACCTGTCACTTGTGCAGTAAAACTAACCCTGAAGGGGTGAGAAGGAAATCATAGTTCAGATTGATTCCATCAACCTGGATCAAACCTAGAGAATCTGATGCCAGGTGATTTATTGACAACATATTTAAAATATAGTAGAATTGGCTTGGGGAAGTTTTCAAGGAACAACCAGTCATTCCAATTCCAGATACACAGAAAAGCTAAAGATGTGTCTACATAGAAACTACTTTGCAAAGTACATGTTCTATGAAGTTGGGTTCTATAGCTAACAGGCCTAAAATATAATGTCTCTAACCAAGATAGCATAAAGATCAGTAAGCTATAAAGTACATGTACCATCCTCCCCCATTAAGCATAGTTTCTATTAAGTGGGAACTAGAAATAATTGTCTATGAGAGGACCAATCTGGAACAAACATTTGGGGTGAGAATTGTTGCACAGAATAAAAAGTTCACCAGGTCCTTAGCAATATCCACTCACAGTTTTCTGGGACTAAAACAAGTATTTAATCTCCTTCATGATGAAGTAGTCTCTATATGTTGAACATCCTTTGTTTCCCAAGTGGTTGGTGGATGAAATGATTTTCATGCCCTTAACATTTTGGAAGAATTAGGATGAGTGACCTTGCTGAAAGAAGTTTGTCACTGGGTTTCTTTGACACTTGAAAACCTCCCCTCATCCCCAGAGCTCTCTGTCTCTTACTTACAGATTAAGATGCAAACCTTCCGTGGATATTCTAGCTACATATACCTTTGTTCTAACTTCATAAACTCTAACCCTAAGTGAGATAACCCAGTCACAAAAGAACAGACATAATATGCAGTCACTGATAATTGGATACTAACCCCAGAAAGCTCTGAACACCCCCAAAAAACTCACAGACTATATAAAGTTCAAGAAAAACAAAGACCAAAATGATGAAAAATCATTATAATTAATCTTTACACACCAAGAAAACTGGAAATAGTCAAAGTTAGGGGTGAGGAGGTAGCTCTATGGTCGAGCATCTTTCTGTCATAGCAAGGCCCTAAATATAACTTTTAGTATCACAGTACAAAATTATCCAAAATTAAATACTTTACTAACCTCTAGAACTAATACAGTCAAATGTTTAATCCAAAAAAATTTTTGCGTTTAAAGTGGCAGCCATCAGTCCTTCCAATGTGAAGATTTGTACTGGCAGTGAACGTGTTTCTCCAAAAAGCTTCCATTAAAAGACCACAATGAATTTGTATAAAAGATATATAATATATACTTTTTATTGTATTTATAATAGTTACATGTCGCTTATGAAGGTGATATCATCACCAAAGATCATTCCCATCATCTCTCTCAAGAGAAAATAAATGCTAGTTGTTCTCAACCTTGAATTATATTATTTTTGCTCCCTTATTAATCAAACATAAAACATTTATTGATGTGGTATTATAAAAGGAAACTACATAAAGTAGGGAAATATTAGCAAATTGGAAATTCCTAACATTGTGCAATGTGTTTAAATGCCTTGATGGAGATTTATCTGTAATTCATATTAAGATTCTCTTTATGTTCTTGTTTTCTTCTCATCCCCTACTGACCAATTGACATTTCCAGCTTCTGCTCAATGCACATGAAGAAAACAAACAACAAATCTCCAGTCTTCCTGGCTTCTCTACCCTTGGATAAAGCAGTTGGGTTTTGTTTTGGTTTGTTTGTTCGTTTGTTTGTTTTTTAAAAATTATTGTATATTCTCTGTATTTACATTTCAAATGTTATCTGCCTTTCCCCACTTCCATTCCCCTCCCCCTCTGCTTGTTTCCATGAGGGTGATCTCTTTTCTAACCATCTCCACCTAAGTACCTTGGCATTCCCCTACATTGGGAAAACACACCTTCACTGTACCAAAGGCCTCTTCTTCTGTTGATGTTTTTGGGGGGTTTTTTTTGTTTGTTTGTTTTTTGTTTTTTTGTTTTTTTTTAAAGAACTACTTCTCTCTGCTTTTTCTACCTACATGCCCTATGGGCTTTTGTTTGTTTGTTTGTTTGTTGCCTTTTTTTTGTTTTTATCTCTGCATAGCTACTCTGGTAGGAAAAGAACTCAGGTGAGTTTGATTGACTTCTGATGACATACATATATATTGTTGATATTGCTAGTTTTTTGTATTCTGGAGTTGTCTCTGTACATATTTTTACCATCTTAAATGACTTCTAAAGTCTGTTCTAAACTATCTCATTTGCTGTATGTATTCTAATAAATTTGGCTTGTGTATGGATAATGAAAAACTTGCATATTCTAAAATGCAATAAAAGTTGCATTTATTTTTATTATGACCTAATAACAGTAAAATGAGAAATTCACAGTAGACTTTGTTTATAGTCATAAATGGCAATGTTCATATTCTGCATAAGCTGCTAATACTTACTGGGAAATATTAAACTCTCAATTACAGCTTGTGTGTGTGTGTGTGTGTGTGTATATATATATATATATATAATCTTTTTATACACAGGGTTTTACTATATAATGCTGACTGCTGTGGAACTCACTACGTAAACCAGGCAGGCCTCAAAATCAGAGATTCTCAATCTTGTGCTTCCAAAGTGCTAGGATCAAGGTTGTATGCCATTACCAGGCTACAGTGAATTCATTGTTTAATAGATATCAAAGTTACAAAATATTCAGTGAAAACACTCAGAGACAAATGTTCTTTTGTTCAATGTTGACATCTTCCTATGCTCCATTTGAACTGTGAAGAAATATATTTTGATATTAACTTGTTAGTTTCTCTAAAAATATAGAAATAATCAAATTCACTAATATTTTTCTTTTTTCTGGGTTCCCTCTTACTTGAAAGAAATAATCAAAAACGAAATCACAGAAAATAAACAACTATGAGATTCTTTGTAAATTACTTTCTTTAATTTACTATACATCAGCCCGCACATGTACGATTTTATGCACTGATACTTCCTTCTTACAGCAATAATTGAAATTCTGTTTCATCAGTTAAAAGTCTGCATATGTTTTGGAGAAACAAAGTTGAACCAAATTTGTCTTATTTATTTATACATTTATTTTGATCTTCATTTCTTTTTATTGATTTCATAATTTTTAAATTTAAAAATTAAATTTGCCAAGACATCAAAGAATGTGAAGGTCATCATATCAAAGCAATCAATGACAGAATCAGCCCTGCTATTACAATCTGCTGTTGAATAACTGACTAAAACACTCTGTGGTGGGCTCACTACAAGATTTAACTCCTGCGTTATAATAAAATCAAGCCATAGGACATAACTAGAGATGCCTTATTATGATTACTACAAGAAGGGATATATGAAAGACTTCCTATGGGGATTATATTCACAAGTCTTAAATATTATTATGAATGAAAATGTACAGAAAAAAATGAATTACTTACATTTACTTATAAGTTAAAGCTAAAATAAATAAATAAAATGGAAGAGAAAAGCACAGAAACAACCACTCTTTGCAGAAAGTTGGTCTTCAAGTTTATTTCTCTAGCCAACACATTTTCTCAAATGTAAAACAATATTTTGCTGGTTGGTGCTTTTGCTTGGGCACACATCGGCAGCTGTCGAACGACTCCTGGCTTTAGCACAACATTTTGCCAATTATGGGCCCAAATATTATCCTGGCTCACACACTTGATGAATAATCAGTGGGAGGCTGGTTAGGACGTTAGAGCAAATGTTTGTGGCAGTTTGGCAGGATATAACGTTGCCTGTTGAATCTGACCGTCAAAGGGGAACACTGGGACTTATATTTTGATTTACAATTTTATTGTTTTATTTCCCAACATTTTAAAATCTTTATAAATTTAAAAAATAATTTTACTTACTGTGAATGTGTATGTGAGTGTCTCTCTGTGTGTGTTTGTGTGTGTGAGAGGGAGGGAAACGAGGGGAGAGGGAGAGGGACAGTGGGAAATCAACAAACAACCTTTGGGTGACAGTGCTCTCTTCTCTCTATGATATAGGGGATTGAATTCAAGCCATCAGACCTGTGTAGCTAGTATCTCTACTTACTGAGCAGTCTTGTAAGTTCTATTTCCAATTATGTTTTAAGAATATTAATGTAGAATGCACAGAAAAGCATGAAAAGGAACTCTCCAATGATAACCTTACAAACACTGGAATATTCTTCATATCAATATCTTCAGAAGGACATCAGATGTTTGCTCGTTACATAACATGATTGTGAAGTAGGAACTGTTTCTTTCAAATGACACAAACTTTTCTTTACCCTGATCTAATAAGACTGGACAGAAATCCACAAGATTATTTTTACACAGATTTCATAGGCCTGACAGTGAGGTTTTCTATTAGCCTATGTAGCTCCCATTGCAGGCTCACTGACAAGCAAGTTTCTTTAGTATTAAATATGAATTGAAGTCACATCAAATTACAAGGTTATCATCCTGATATATAAGAATCTAGAAATATTTATTAAGCCTCTATTCAATATTTCATAATATCTCAGTCCATGAAAACCTCACTTAAGACAAAGATAAATCCACTGGGAACTGTTCAGTGATGACATTTGGAGCTGCTGTCCCTAGGAGGTAAAGAATCATCTCATCTCCTTCATCTGCATGTCCAGGTCATAGCACTGACCATGAACTTCCCGCACACAGGGGGTGATTGATGCAGTTTCCTGTTCAGTGACACGAAGCCACAGGAAATACATCAGAACACTCAGTTCTTTTTTGTTTAAGAATCTTGATTGAAGTGTTTTTAAAAATCAAATCAGTAGAAATGTATGCATTTTAAGGAAATGGGAAACTTACTTATGAAAGATTGAGCATATGTGTGAATATACTAAAAGACTCCATTTAGTGGAGCAAAGCTGAGTCTACAAATGAGGTCCATAGATAATTTTTGGTTTCCTCTGAACTGCAACATCTGATCTCTAAGACTATACTCACATCCTGCTCCCTGATTAACGAACAACATACACTACTGCTAATTTCAATATGCCCCATCATTGCAGCAAAGTATTTGATTGTGGCATAGAATATGATAAGCTAATGATTCTTAGTTTTCTTTGCATAGTAAAGGGTAATGATTTAAGAAAAAAGTAAAAAGAAAACAGAAAACTGATGTAAGCCATGACACAAATAACCTAATCACTCCATTTCCTTCCGGTTAAGCCAAGTGGAAACTGTAAAACACAGCAGTAGGCAAAGTGCTTCCTGTCTCTTAGCCCTTCCCAGCCTCATTCTGTAACTCAGCAAAGTTCTAAGCCTTTCTAAGCTTTCATCTTTTCCTGCTTTGTAACTTGAGTTTGATCATTTTTTTCTGTTATGAAAAAGATGATTACATGCTACAATCTTTGTTTAAAAAAATTTACAGAAATCTCATTTGATTTAAAAGAAAAAGTCAAGAGATCCACTTTATTTGCACTTCTTCATTCTCCTTTTCTTCTATCTTGAGACATCTTTCTTTTTTTGTTTTTTGTTTTGTTTTGTTTTGTTTTTTGTTTTTCTTTTCTTTTCTTTTCTTTTTTTTTTTTTTCTTTTTTTTTTTTTTTTTTTTTTTTCTTTTTTAACCTAAATTGATTTCTAACAGGTAAACTTAAATAGACCTTGACTGCAAGAATGAAACATTCTTTTCAAAGATATTGTATGTCACCTTTACAAATAGATGCTTATAACTGGATCTATACCCTTTAATAGTGGGTCCAGATGGCCGCTTAGAGAGGAAGCAAGAATTTCCGGCTCTCAGATGGTGTGGTAACAGAGCCCTCGCCCTACACTCTTAAGTGGGAGGACTGCATGCTTTGAACTTTCTGATTGATTAGGTATTAGAATGCTGGTGTAGACAGGCTTCTTTGTTGGGGTATCTACAGCTGGACCTCTTATTGCTACAGAGACCACCACAGGGAAGATGTCAATTGTGGTTTTCTTTAGATACCACAGTTAGCAACCAGTGATTGCTAACTGGAAATCTCTAGTTCTTTCAGAGAAGATAAGTAGTCACTGTAATGAAGTTCAGCACACTGAGCAAGCTGGTATACATCATGCTTGCTTTCTGCTTTAGCTTCAACCTTAAGTTCCTGCCCTGCCTTCCATCAAGGACTGTGATGTGAAAATAGAAGCTAAAAGTTGCTTTTGGTCATGTTATTTTATCATAGCAATAAAACCCTAACTGAAACGAAAACATTTCCATGCTTTTCTTTGGAAATGAAGCACTTTGAAGGAGTATAAAATTCCAACAGAGAGAAAGAGAAAGAGGAAGAGAAGGAGCAAATTAATGCAATAATTATATTTATGGGAAGCTTGGCATAGAAAATCCATTTATAACATTATATAGAAGAACAAGATGGTCTTACCAACAAGAGAGGAAGCTGGAATTTGGGCTATCTTCTCTTTACATGGAACAAGCAAGCTGAAACCCACATAAATTGACACACAGAAAAAAGCAGACATGCTTGACAGGGTAAGCCCTATAGTGAAAAGAGACTACCAGGGAAGGTACCAGTAGCATTTCCTGTAAGTGGCCAAAAATAGATCTGACACTAAGGGCATTCTGATGTGCAGGATATGGACCTATGCTAAATATGTAGCAAACTCAAGGCCATTTGGACTTCTCTGAGATATAGTACAACTGTGAGACAATGAGGTTGCTTATTCCCCTTGCTTAGATGGTAGTATTTCTTGTGTGTTTGTGTAATGTTCACATGCATATACACATCTTTTTAAATGTGTAAGCACCCATGTCATACATGTATGGGTTGTAGAAGGACATTGGGAAGTTCTTCTCTATTACTTTATACCATATTCCCTTGAGACAATGTTTCTCATTAACCTACAGCCACCTTTCAGCAGGTCAGCAGTCAGCAGGATGAGTCATCCTTCTTTCTTACACACCCATGCACATATGCCTGCAAATACACACACACACACACACACACACACACACACAACAGAACCACAACCATTTGCAGCCACTCCAAGCTGTCATTGTTTATTGTTACATGGATGCAGGAAATCCAACCTCACATCCTCATGTTTACACGGAAAATGTTCTTACCCAGTGAATCATCTGCCAAGACTTGAGAGATAAATTTTCAAATCAAAAGTAGTAATGTTGGTATATATCAAATCTCCGGAAACTTCAAAATTATATTTTTACACTTAAAATCACATATGAACTTAAAATATACAGCTACAGATACTGGCTCACTAAAGCTTGATAAAGTGATAGAATTATATGAATGTGTGTTTATTTTTTTCCTCTCAAATTATAATGAACCCACTTTAGTATAATTTCCTAATGTCTTATACACTAAGAAAGACCATAATGTCAAATGGTGAGAGACAACCTAGCATAAGGTTAAGGTCAAGTATGATGGGTCTGCTCATCAGGGACACTTTCTACTGAGAACTGAATCAACTCAATATAATAGGATCAGGCCCTATCTAATTGCTCACTCTTAAAATGCAATCAAGCGTATTTTCCTAAGTGAGTCTAACTTCACGGACTTCTATGGAATCTAGCAGAATTTCCCATAAACTGTATAGGTTATATATAATGGTGACTCAACTTTCAAAGAGGATAGAAATTATGAATTATGAAACTCTACTCCATGAGTTCATTAGCATGAATGCCTTACACATTTAGAATTGTTTTAGTAAAAATAAATGTAGACTATATTTATGTAGATGTCACTCTTTTTTATTACCTAATAATGTCACTACTATTTTTTAGAAAAATCATGATTTCTCCTGAAAATAACGTGTATTATGAAATGACTTCTCTGAATATATAAATTCACTATCCTTTACTTTTTGTGCTATAAGTTTTAATTGTAGATACAAGATATATTATAAATGTTGAATCAGAAAATGTCATTATTGACCTCTATGAGTTCTTTGTATGCCTCTAACTTTAAATTAGTAATACAAAAAATATGATTTTCTCACATTATAAGTTTATGTGTGTATGTATGTATGTATGTATGTATGTATGTATGCATGCATGTGTGTGTACCATTGCACACAAGTAGAGGGCAACTTGCAGGATTCAAGTTTCTCCTTGTTTATTCTGAGGATCAAGCTCAGATTGTCATATTTGCTATATATGGTTTAGCCCACTGAGCCATCTTACCAGATCCTCCTACACATTTTAACATAATCATCTCTCAGAGAGTTCTTACTGCATGCCAGATATTGTCTCTAATGTTCTTCTGTAATATATTCATTCATGCAGTAATAACTGTACATTTTCTCATTCTCCTACTTCACAATTATTGCCTAGGTAAGTATCAGTTATAAAAGTTTGTCTAACTCAATCTACAAGAACATCACTGAAGAGCAATGTCTTCCTTTGGAACACACACACACACAAACATAGGCATGATTTCAGCATTACCATGTGAGCTTAAATATCACATAAAGACCATTTAGAATTCAGATTTCAATCCACACATACATAGAATGCACAAAAAGCATACTCTGGAATGCATTTCAAGTTGGCCAAAAATTTTTGGAAAGCATTTAAAAGCTACCACAGAAGAGATGAACTTATGTTGGTGTTTTAAATAGATTAAAGTGATTATCGGTAATCTAGTTTTTCCTTTTCGTTAACTATAAGTTATGCATTAGAAAATACCTTATGATATAATGGAGACCTATATACAAGCACATGATATGATTTAATTTTATGGCAATCAATTCCACATTTTCACCCTTGAGTCAAACCAGAATCAATAACCTTTGAAATGTTAAGGGAGTCACACCTACCACAAAATTTATTCTAAGTATGTACTTTTATTCATGTCCTCAGAGAAAGAAAAACTTCCACATAGATTTACAATAATTTGTAGAGTTTGAGATAACTTTTTCTGTATATATTTTTTTCTATAAGAACACACACCATGCCTCCAAGAGTTTTGGGTATTATTTTTATTTGCTTCGTTGTGAAGCTTTTATGGAACTATTTATAGACCAATGGGGAATAATCAAATGAATGCCAGAAGTCATCGCTTCAGATGTCTTTAATTCTCCTCTCTTTCCCAATTGAAACATGATGCTTTGAGGAAGCAGCCAAGACAGACATATGTTCTTTTGAGTAGCTTATTGGGAATAATCCTAAGAACATACAACTCTCAGAAGTGTAAGAAGGGCAATGCTCTCAACTCCTTGCCTTTTCAGATTTTCAGTTTACATTTCAGTAACTCCTTGAGATAAGCTATTCTTATTTAAAAGTACCTAAACTCATTGTCATCACTGTACATTTGCCACCTTGAGATGCTTCCAAATTTTGCTCCAGATAAGCAGTGTGGCATTGTCAAGCATTGCTTCTGTCCATGCCTCTGCATGGTTATTGAACACATTTTTTATGCTATAGTCTGTCAAAAACTAAGGCAGCATGGGGTAGAAAAATATAGTGGTTAAAACCAATACCAGCTCATTTAAAGGACCCAGGTTAAAATCTCAGCACCCGCATGGCAGCTCACAACTGTCTGCCACTCCACTTTCTAGGGCATCCAACTTTAGCTTAGGACTTCTACAGGCACTATTTTGTTCAAATATGTTGTGAAGTCTATATGCAGGTAAGATACCATAAGCATAAAATAATAAAGTTTTCTAATTGGGGGATCAATAGGGGGAAGCAACCCTTTTGATGTAGTTCATAACCTTGAAAGAATGATCAAAGTTAATTCAAATATATTGCAAGAACAAAATTTTATAAAATACAAATATGACTTATTCAGTAAAATCAAAGAGTGACTAAAAAATACATTGAAACTGGAGAAAGAAAAGTTTACTGTTGTGCTGTTAACAGCAGTAAAATCCTAATTAAGACAATTGTATTAAAGAAGAGGTTTATGCTTGGCATTTTGAAAACCTTGGTGTCCAGAATGGGGAAGAGAGTGGCTATGATGATTACTGTTGATTTTCAACTTAACACAGTCCAGAATCTCCAGGGAGATGGGTCTCTGAGCATGTTTATGGGTAACTGAGGTTGATATGCCTTCCTATAATGACAGCACTACTTCTCTGGGCTGGGATACTGAATTGTGTAAATGGACAAAAAAAACTGAGCTGCTGCAAGCTTTCATTGTTCTTCTGATGGTTTAAACTATGATGAACTATTTCAGTTTCCCGCCACCTTGACATTCTTGCCATAGTAGAAGGTGTGCTTGACCTGGGAAGTGGAAAAAAACATTTCTCCTTTAATTTTCTTTTATTTCCAGGGAATTTGATTACAGCAACAACAACAAAAAAAAAAAAAAATACTGAAAGGGCAAAACAAAAAGATGAAAAAAGACTATTTTGGTAAAATCTAGTAAGCTAGGGTCGAAAAGATATTCTACTTATAACTTAGGAAGACCTTGGCATGGTATTTCAAAATGTTTGAGATAGTGTATATGAATATATAGAAAGAATAAAGTATTAATTACACTTATAAATATATAGATACATGTCACGCGCCCACGCTTCCCACCTCTAGGAACAGGCGTGCAACAAACAAACAGATTCTTCTGTGGATAACCTTTATTGTACAGCACTTTGAGCAGGGGGCTTCTTGAGCAGGAAACTTCTCTCTGAGCCGGGGACTCCCTACCGGGTTCTACTGTCTAGGCGACCTCTCACGCGCAGTCCCCCACGTGCGATCTCTCTGTCCAGTCTCTGTCCATGCGGGATCTCCCGCAATCTCTCCTATCGGGTTTCTCTCCACGTGGTACCTCTTCACCATCCCTCCACGTGGGGTCTCCCACAATCTCTCCACTATCTTCCTCTCCTCCTCACGTGGGGGAGAAATGCACTGCTATATATGCCTAGGAGACTCGTGTCGCTACCTGATTGGTGCACCCTCCAGTAACTCAATAGTATGCCCCGAGAGCGGGATATGATGTATGTGGTGCATGCGCATTAAGTCTCTTGACTGGGCAACAGCTCTGTTTGCTGAGTTCTCAGCAGGAAGCCGGCGCCATGTTTGGGTGTGCACAAACGGCTCCCTACAGATACATACGATTTTATGTATCTGTGTGATAAGTTAATAATCTAGGGGAAGGGATGGTGTTGGTATGGTCAGCATCTACTCTATGCCCTGGCTTGGATAATCAGGTACAGGTAGTGAAACTCCCTGATAAGTGGCACAGAAGACCTTGCTAAGGGGAAGATGATAAATTTGGGATGCAGTGCATTGAGTTTCAGCTGCCTCACAAAGATGCTGAGATTTTTTGAAGCATTAAATACATGAACATAATTTAGAGGAGCATCTTTACTAGAAATATAAAAATATGCATTATTTGTATAATTGTATCAATTGAATTCACATATTTGAAGGACAGGTTGCTATCAGAGGGCAAAACTGACAAACATGAGCAGTAACTTAAGAAGATAAATAACACAGAATCCAAGATGAGAAGAACTTAAGCAAACCACTGCTCTCTACCTTTCTAACTACCTTCTTTCTTTGTATTTCTTCATTTATTATCTTATTTTTCTACATCTTTTTATTTTACTTTAATAATTTTTCTTACCATTGTATATGATGTTGCAGAAGTACAGTTCATATATC
This sequence comes from Micromys minutus, assembly GCF_963924665.1. Classification (NCBI taxonomy): domain Eukaryota; kingdom Metazoa; phylum Chordata; class Mammalia; order Rodentia; family Muridae; genus Micromys; species Micromys minutus. The sequence goes on along the minus strand of NC_137976.1, from coordinate 42,461,285 downwards.
ATGCTATGCCCATGTATAGGTCAAACTTGTAGGAATTAATTCTCCCCTTCTACCATGAGGTTCCAGGTATCTAACTTAAATTGTTAGGGTTTTCTGTAAATTGCTATACACACTGAGCCTTCTTACATGCCTGTATATAGTTTTGCCTGAAATAAAAAGGTGAAACTAAGAATGTCTTGTCTGATATTATATTAATAAAAGTGTTGCAGTAGCTACTGCTTTTGTGTTAGATGTGGGAGTTTGTGGTGGGGGTGGGAGTTTGTGGTAGGAGTGGTAGTAGTTGGAGTTTGTGAGGGTGGCATTGGAGGGTTCCTTCAATCTTTTCAGCTAGAAACAAAATTAACTACTTGACAAAGAAGAAAAACTCAGTTCAACTCATTTTAGTCAGTGCCATGTGAAAACTATTGAAGTCTAACTTGAAGATAGTTTGTTTCATACATATTTAAATCCAATACAATTTGCATGGGGGTGGATTACTGATAACAGTCTCTCTAATTAATCCCATGTACACAGTAACCACTGATGCTGAAGTTGTGACTACATTGAAACTCCTTTGCAAAGGAAATTGGTCTCTACCATGAAGATGGATTCTATAGCTTAATGTTTTAGAATCTGAAGTGACAAGATAGTATAAAGGTCACCAGACTATAAAGTACATGGAACCTTTCTCCTGAAGATGACTTCTGTTGACCAAGAAACAAAGCCAAGGATAAGTTTTTAGGGAGGAAGAATCTGGAATAAAACTTCTGGGGGATCTGGGTGAGGTCTGGCTGGCTGTATAGATGGCAAACATCGCCAAGTCATTAACAACATCCACTCCCAGTCTTCTGGATTAAAAAATAGGTAAGTATTCATTTCCTCCTTTGAGGAGACAATCCTGCATGACTAATGTTCCTGTTTTCTCCTTTGCTAATCTGCGAGCACTTGGGTAGTCTAAAGTTGTAGGAGTTCTGGGAGGTTATAGCGGTGGAATTGGAAGTGGTAGTACTGAGAATTTGTGGTGGTGCTGGTGGGAGCCCTGAGAGGTCACAGTGATGTCAGCCGTGGGTGGTTGCAATTTCCATTAACAAGATGGCTACACATTAAAGCAACAAGAATTTTCATTAAATGTTACCTTTAAATTACAATCTTACTGAAACATATTTAGACATTTTTTTTTTCTCTACAGGAAACTGGAGATAATTTAGCCTTCCCTTGATGACTCAGGATCAACGTTTGAACATCAGTTCTTTTTTAATGGGCTTCCAGATGTTTAAAGGTCATTTAGAAGTGAAAGCTCTAACATTAATTATAGCCCCATTCCAGTATTGACTGACGGTTATGTCTGCTGGTTATAGTCTTTTCTGACTGCTCCAAGATGTTGCATTTAATCTACTTGAAATCAAATAATCAAGTTTATTAAAATTGTGACTGGGCTAGATGAAGGATTATAATTGCTTCCTTCCTGATTGGTTAACATCTTTTAGATTTTTAGAGTTGCTACCCACTGTGTATATTAATTTAACTTTGGGTTTATTTACACATATCCATAGAACTATATATGACTATATTTACAAATAGTCCTGTACTTATTTTAATTTACTATATTAGTATTTTACTGCCTACAATATAAATTTTAATCAAGTATCTGTATGCAGAATTTCAGCCAAAAATCATGAAGCATTTAATAGAGAAATTATACATTTTATTATTCACACATTTTACACATAAAAGAAATGTACAAGCAGATATATAAATTAAAGATTTCAAAATGCTTATGTTTACAAAAATTAAAGGCAATACTGCAGTATAGTTTCATAAAAGAATGTTAAGTAGTGATATCATGTAGGTATTCTTACTTTCAACACACAGAAAGAAAAGCAAGAATAATTCAAGCAGTGCATATTTATAATCCCAGAACTCAAGAGTCAAAAATCAAGAGACTTCCTGTGAATTCAATGCCAGGCTAAAATACATATCAATTAATAAGACATTTAGAGCTTCATACAAAGATGTTGCCAATAAAAAAATAAAAAAAGTTTTAAAATAAACAAACATAGAAGTAAAAATAGAATTGTTTTCAAATATCCTGCGGTGTTTACTGCAACTTAAGTTTCACCTCTGAGATTCATATATTAGTTTTCCAGAGAAACTCGTTAGGTCTTTATCTCTCAGACTCTTTAAGGGGACCTTAACACAAGCCTCTGTGGCATCCTTCTTATCCCTCATTTCTGCTATGTGGAAGATAAAAGTTCTACTGCCAGCTGAAGCCATAGCATAGTATACGGCCTGTGACTGTATACTAAGGACTTAAATGGATGATTTGGAAAAACAACTTTCTAGATGTCCACTCACCTACAGGAGATGTTGGGGAATGTATCATTCTGGTACTCCTATTTCATTTTTATTTGCTTTCAGTTTGTTTATTTATTTATTCATTCATTCATTCATTCATTCATTTAGGTAGGTAGCTAGGTAGCTAAGTTAATAGTTAGGTAGGTAATTAGGTAGGTAGGTGGGTAGGTGGGTGGGTAGGTGGGTAGGTAGGTTGGTAGATAGGAAGATAGGTAGGTAAGTAAGTAGATGGGTGGGTGGATAGGTAGGTAGATAGGTAGGTAGATAGATAGATAGATAAATAGATAGATAAATGATAGATAGGTAGATAGATAGAAAGATAGATAGATAGATAGATAGATAGATAGATAGATAGATAGATAGATAGATAAAAAGTAAGTAGAAGGTAAGCCAGCTCCTTCAAAGACTGGGCTGTCACTCTCACTCACCTTTTTTGTTGCTCTAGTGCAACTTACTGCTGCTTCTTTTGTTCTGTTCAGAAACAAAGCTTTAGCTGCTTTGTCTGCCATCGCAATTGCCTTGTGCACAAATTTAAGTCTGCTCATATTCCACTACTTAAGAAAATGTGCAGTTTTTAATATTTCTCTACCATTGGGTGATTAGTATTCTTATTAAATAGCTAACTAAAAGGAGTCTTCAACATCCATGTTACAACCTGTATGTTGTGCTGTCTTAAAATCCCATGGAACAATCAATTTAGTTGATTACCTCTGAATTCAGTCTTGCTTAAATTCTCAGAACACAGGCAGAACAGTCTAATTCTTTAACATAATGTAGTGTGTATGACCTCCTGTCAAATCCCCAATAGATGCCTTTTCCTGAGTTCTGCTTTGAAGTTCCATGAGGCTGTCTTTGCTGGCAGCCTTCTATGGGCACTGTCCTCATCCACACTTCTAGAAGAATGGTCACTAAAGTTTTTTCTTAACAGATTCTTAATGATTTTGAAATTTTTTTGTATCTGTCCAAATTGAAAATTTTTTAAAGAACTTCATTTATACTTCTTAGTGAAATTTTATAATTTGGTGTTTTTTCAGAGTCAACAAATTTCAAACAAATTGGACTACAGCATTTTAAACCCTCTCTGTCCTACAATCCCATGACCTTTTTTTTTTTTTTTTTTTTTTTTTTCTGCATGAAAATAAAAGCTACATGGTCAGGTTTACCATGGGAACAACATCACATTCTGGCACAAATTCTCCATATCACTTTCCACATCTTTGTAGCAAATACCTGACAGAGCCACTTACATTTGAAAATTGTATTTTGGATCACAGCTCAGCATAAGCCATCTATCATACTGAGAAAGCTGCTATCGTGGGCTCAGACTCTATCCATGGTATTGGGAGTATGAAGTGGCTGTGTTATATTGGATCACAGAGAAGAAGCAAAAAGATCTTAACCATGAAATGTGGTTGGGTTAGTTAACCCTCAGGGCACAGCTTTTTAAAAATCCACTCCTTGGAGCTAACCAGTACTTCTTAAGGTATCGTACTGTCCGCAAAAGTGCCACCATCAGGGATCTAAGGGTACAAACATATGAATATGTGGGGGAACATTTCACTTTCAACCCCTAAAAATATCAGCATGACATGTTTTTGTGTTGATTTTGTTTTGTCAAGGTCACTGAAAGAAATGCATTCTCCATCTCCCATGTGGCACGTGAGTGTTACAGCGTACGGTGACTTACATGGATGTACTTTAATTCTCTATACTACTCAAGCTCTAATATTTGCTATTGTGTCTTTTCAACTTGGTTTATAAGTGGATTTCTTATAATATTTTTCTCCTCATAGCTAATGTACAGTAGGCACTATCCTAATGTTAACTGCTCCTAGATAGAAAACAAAAATAAAACAAGCAAAGAAAGCCAGCAAACAAACAAACAAAAATCTTTGTGCTTGTTAGTTTTTGCCAACGTGACATGAACTAGATTCAGCTGGGAGGAGAAACCAACATTCTACATGTTTGTTGAGCAATTCTTTCAGTAAATGGAGATATACAAAGTTAATGAGAAGGATAGGATACCATATTTTGATAAACATTTGGAAGAAAAATAAAGAAGTAGTAGATACAAGCAGAATAACTGGGAGAATGTATTTCATAACTGTTAGAAACATTGGGAAAAATGTAAGCAGTTTGATCAGAAAGTAACTGACTGAGAAGGTTTATGGCCAAAAACCTGAAGGAACTGAGGAAGTGGACACTGCGTACTTGGGGAAAAAAATGTCTAAGCAGATGATCTCACTAATTTCCACTCTGTGGTGACAATGTCCCAGTGCAATAATCATCAAAACTGATTGATGCAGGGATTATTGCTCCAATTAGTTAAAAAAAAATAAGAAGGGTCATAAAGAGGAGAAAAATAAAGTAAGGGAGAAAAAAGTGAGAAATAAATAGGAAGGAAAGGAAAGGAAGAAAGAAAGAAAGAAAGAAAGAAAGAAAGAAAGAAAGAAAGAAAGAAAGAAAGAAAGGAGGAAGGGAGGGAGGGAGGGAAGGCAGATGAACAGAAAGACAGATAGACAAGTACAGAACACATAAAACATGCTTTATTCTGGGACCTGTCAGATTTTCTATGGCACGCTGGGTGTGATGACATTGGGAATACTGTAAAGAATAGATATCTACCCATGACCAGATAAAGGCTATGAGAGAACCCAAAGAAGTCAAGCAGCTGAGAGACAGGAAGTTCAAAGACAAGCAGAAAATAAAGTAGAGGAAGCAGAAATTTGAAACTAAAGCTTCTGAGCTTCCAACACAATGATGGTAACTGTGCCAGTGCTAAATGAATATTTCCCTATTTCACCAAATTCTGATGAATCAGTTTTGATCCTTTGTGACTTTACCAGACAATCCTGTTCCTTGATTTAACAGAAAAGAGTTATCTTTGCCTTAGAACTAAAATAGAGAATTAGGTCATGGTTCAGTGGATAAAGCACTCAGTACACAAGTGGAAAAACTACAAGTCATATCTACAGAACAGAAAAATTAAGCAATCATGGCTGCTAGTTAAATCCCAGCACTCAACATATGGTGACTCGTATCCCAGAGCAAGCTCACTAGCTCCACTGTAAAAACAGTGAAACACTGCCTTGATAAATAACATGGGGAGTAATAAAGGATGATACTTATATTCATCTTTCAGCTCATGAAAGCCTGCATGTGTGCATACACACATGCACGCACACACACACACACACATACACACACACATATATATACACAAACACAAGTATCATGTAAGTATAAACATATATAAATAAACACCCTACAAAACAAAAACATAGCAAAGCAATTATTTCTGCTTCTTTTAAGTAGCTTCATGTTAGCTAATTCTTACTCTTCTATTCAATTTAATATTTTTATAATAGATATGGATTGCATATAGCATTAGCCTCTACACAGTTCAACTTATCAATCTCAAGACCACATACCACTTTAGATTTGGTTTGTCTTTTACATGTGGAAGATTTTGGATCTATCATTATTTTCTCCAGTCCACAACTATTCTAAAGTGCCGAATATCAAAGTGAATGTTAGCATCTCTCAGACTCAAATCAGTTTCTCATCTATTTCAGTTTTCCATCTAATTCAAGATCAATAATAAAACTGAGATTTGAGATAAACAACCTGAATGATGTTTCATCCAGATGATTATCAAGTATATTTCCCTGTCTTTAATTACCTCTCTGCCTCCCAATCCATTAGAATGAATATAGGTAATAAATATTGTTAACATGAATGATTTTCATCCTATGCTCTTCCATATGTCTGTAACTGTCTGTACATTCTTACTCTTGATCTCTTGCTCTCTTCACAAAAATCTTAGGGATACAGAAGATGCTGTATTTTATACTCTAAGATTATATGTGATACATAAGAGCATGTGTGAAACTGGTAAATAATTTAGATAAATGAGTGCACAAATGCTGTGCTTTAGTCCTTAAAGGCTGAAGCAATCACTACTAAGATGTTCTAACAAAGTGATTTTCATTACAAGATTTAAATTGTTCACTGTGATGAGCCAGTCTACCTTCAACTTAGGCTATAACCCAATTGTCTTAAGGTTATATTGCTATGAAAAGACACCATGACCAAGGCAACTCTTACAAAATATTTAATTTTGGCTGACTTACAGTTTCAGAACTTTAGTTCATTATAATCATGGTGGGAAGTATCGTAACATGGTACTGGAAAAGGAGCTGAAAGTCCTACATCTTCATCCAAAGGCAGCCTGGAAGACATTGTGCCTTATGCTCTGGGTGAAGCTGGAGCACATATGAGACCTCAAAGCCCATCCTTCAGTGACACACTTATGCCAACAAGGCTAAACCTACTCCAACTAGTTCATACCTCATAAAAGTTCAATACAAAATTTTTCCCTATGCAGCAAGTATTTAAACATATGTCTATTGGGGTCATACCTATTCACCACATTTCACTCCCTGTATCCCATAGGTTAGTAACCATAACATAATACAAAATGCATTACTCCAACTATAATAGTCCCAAATCTATCACAGTCTCAACAATATTTAAAAGTCAAAAGTGCAAATTACTTGATGGAGAACTGAATCACAGTTGTCTCTCTTTTCTTAGCTATGTGCTAGAATAGCATTTCATACTCCATACATTTATTGTGAACCTCAAGTCAAATAATTCCTATAGAAGTATTCTGGAAACTGCAAGATATTATGAAAATATAAGATAGAGTTATTAATATCCTTTGGACTCAATTTTGATACAGCAACAATTGCTTGTAATTAGTAAAGACAAATATAGCAAGGGATTTGACCTAATTTATGAGTTTGAATGTGCCTCTGTTATGTAATTTAAATTTTTGTTTAATGGTAGTATCCAAGGCCATGCTCTCTCTCCAAGGAATAATAAAAGCCACCAGCTTTACATAGCAAAAACTCTTTGCTCTTTGTTGCCTACTTAGCCATTCTGCAAAGCCATTTGTTTTGATCTTTGCCAAACTGTTAGTTCACAGAGTCCTCACTTAGAACTAATTGTCCTGGGAAAAGGAAAGACTCTTCAACAAATGGTGCTGGTTCACCTGGGGGTCAGCATACAGAAGAATGAAAATCAATTTTTTCCTATCTCCTTGTACAAAGCTTAAGTCCAAGTGGAACAAAGATTTCCATATCAAACCAGCTACACTGAAACTAATAGATAAGAAAATAGGGAAGAGCTTAGAACACACAGGCACAGGGGAAATTTTACTGAACAGACACCAATGGCTTATCCTCTAAGATCAATAATCAACAAATGGGACCTCAAAGTTTCTGTAAGGCAAAGAAGACTGTCAACAGGACAAAATGGCAACCAACAGATTGGGAACGATCTTTATCAACCCTACTTCTGATACAGGGCTAGTATCCAATATATACAAAGAACTCAAGGAGATAGACTCTAGAGAACAAAGTAATCCTATTAAAAATGGGATACAAAGCTAAACAAAGAATTCTCAACTGAGGAATATCAAATGGTTGAGAAGCACTTAAAGAAATGTTCAACATTAGGGAAATGCAAATAGAAACAACCCTGAGATTCCATGTCACACCAGTCAGAATGGCTAAGATCAAGAACTCTGGTGACAGGAGATGCTAGTGAGGATGTGAAAAAAGAGGAACATTCCTCTACTGTTGGTCGGATTGTAAACTGGAAAAACCAATGTGGACATTAAAAAGAATGACTTTATAAAATTCATAGGCAAATGGATGGAACTTGAAGCTATCATCCTGAGTGAGGCAACCCAGTCACAAAAGAACACTCACGGTATGTACTCACTGTTAAGTGTATACTAGCCCCTGCAAAAAGCTCAGAATACCCCAGAAACAATTCACAGAACTTAGGAAGCTCAAAGAGAAGAAAGGATAGACGTGGATGCCTTAGTCCTTCTTACAAGGGAGAATAAAATGTTTGTGAGAGGAAAAAAAGAAACAAATAGAGGAGCAGGGATTGGAGAAAAGATCATTCAGAGGCTGCCTCAATTGGGGATCCACTCCATATGCATCCACCAAACCCAAGCATTATTGCTGATGCCAAGTAGTGTTTACTGGCAGGAATCTGATATGGATGTCTTCTCAGAGGCTCTGCCAGAGCCATACTGATACAGAGGAGAATACTTGCAGCTAAACATCAGACTGAACATGAGGACCCCAATGACGGAGCTCGAGAAAACACTGAAGCAGTTGAAAGGATCTGCAACTCCATGGGAAAAACAAAAACCATTAACTAAGCAAATCTACCACAGCTTCTGGGGACTAAAACACCAACCAATGCGTTTGCATGGAGAGACCCATGATCCCAGGTGCTTATCAAGCAGAAGATAACATTTTCTGGCATCAATGGGAGGAAAGACCTTTGATCCAGCAAAGGCTCATTTTCCCAGTATAGTTGAATGCCAAGGTGCTGAGATAGAATAGGGTGGTTGGGAGAGGGAGCACCTTCATGGAGGCAATGGGAGTAGAGGGGGGAATGGGGTTGGGAGAAGAAGCTAACATCTGAAATGTAAATACAAAAAGTAACCAATAAAAAAAACCACACTCATGAGTCTATGGGGGTCATACCTATTCAAACCATCATATTCCATTCCCTGTATCGTATAGGCTAGTAGCTATAACATAATGCAAAATGCATTACTACAGCTTCAAAAGTTTCAAGTCTATCACTGACTCAACAATATTTAAAAGTCTTAATTTTAATCCCTTATGAAATTAAACTAAAAAAAATCAAATCACATATTTCCAACATATCATGGCACAGTATTTCCAAAATGTAAAGAAGAGAGCCTAGAGAGAAAATCCTGGATAAAAGCATGACCAAGTATCAGCTGGGCAACTCCAAACTCTGAATCTCTATCTGATGCCGAAATGCCCTTTAGAACTCCAACTGTTTTCAGCTTCGTTGACTGAAGCACACTTCTTTCTCTTGAGCTCAATCTAAACCCTGTTAGATGCTTTTCTCTGTAGGTATCACAGGGCTCTGCCAATTCTAAGTGCTTGTATTCTCCAAGGCAATACAGGACTTACCTTCACACAATGGCCTCTCTGAATCTCCATGCAGGGACACATCTGCCACATGCCTTGTCTCGGTGACTTTTCTTACTCTGAAGTTATAACCACATTACTGAAGCTGCCAAGTTCTGTTGCTTGCTATGACTAGAACATGGCTCATTTGTTCAATTAAATCATCACAAGCTTTCTAGGATTTTTTAATGATCTTTCTTCACTAGCTAATCTTGTCTGCTCTGTAGACGAGGCAGGCCTTGAACTCAGACACTGTGTACCTCTGTCTCTTGAGTGTTGGAATTAAAGAAGTGATTTTACTACACGTGGATCTAAGCATTTCTTTCATTGATTTTCATAGGATGGAAGCTTAGCTGAGTGCGATATTGCCCTGAAGTCCCTACTCCCTTATTTCCATTTAATATTTTTAATCTGTTTATCTCCTTAATCGTGGAATTTATTTCCATTCCACTTCCTGGTTCCCCTTTAGCCCTTTCCCCTATGTTTTGTATTCTTTCCTTTCTTGTTACATCTTATCAAAATGTTCTTCATAAGAGTTAACCATAGAACAGAGTCTATGCTAGACTGTTTTGAGATTTTCTTAGTTAATGCAATTAATCTTTTTTTTTTTTTTTTTTTTTTTTTTTTACCTTAGCCTCCGGTAAACTTTTAAGACAAGAGACTGTGGAGGTAAGCTGACCTGAAAATCAATGGGAGAACCCTAGATGTAATGCCTTACAGCAAGGAGAAAGAACTTGTAGAGCCCACCTCCAGCAGAAGACAGGGCATCAAGTGAGGGGTGAGGCTGCTATTCCATAGGCAAACCTCTCACCCATAATTGTTCTTGTCTGAAAGAACTGCAAGGATGGAAATGGAGAAAAGCCTGAGGAAAAAAAGGTCCAGCCACAGGCCCAAAGTGAGATCCAGTTGAAGGGAAGTCTCCAAGTCCTGACACTATTACTGAGGCTATGGAGCACTCACAAAAAGGGGTCTATCATGACTGCTCTCCAAAAAAACGCAACAAGCAGGTGAAAGAGTCCGATGCAGATATTTGCACTCAACCAACCAACAGAATCTGCTGACCCCTGTAGTTTATTTCAGAAAAAGCTGAGGAGGAGGGTAACCCTGTAAGAAGACCAGCAGTCTCAAGTAACCTGGACTGCTGAGTTCTCTCAGACACTAGATTACCAACCAGGCAGCATATACCAGGTGATATGAGGCCCCCAAAACATATACAGCAGATGGCTTTTGGGTCTGGGTTCAGTCAGAGAAGATCTACCTAACCCTTAAAAGATTGGAGACCCCAGGGAGCTTAGAGGTATGGTGCAGTGGGTTAGGTGGAGACATCCTCATGGAGACTGGGGTGGGGGGTTAGGATGAAGAATAGTAGGAGGGTGAACAGTGAGGGGAATAAAATCTTGAGTATAAAAAGTTTTTATAAAAAAAAAAAAGCAGCAACATTTTTACCAAAATATTACACAAATGATCTCTAGGCAACAAAATAAAATTCTTCTCTACTGAAATCTCTTAAACCAGGTTCACATAGTTCAAATTACCATCAACACCACTGTCTTTCATGTTTCTACCAGTATGGACCATTACACCACACTTAAAGTATTCTACTTCTTTCCTAATCCACAGTGCTTAGATTCTCATTCCTCCAAACAAAAGCATCATTAGGCCTATAGCAGCAATACCTCAGTCCCTGGTATCAACCTTTTTCTTAGGGTTTTATTGCTGTGAGGTGACACTATAACCAAAGCAACTCTTATAAAGCAAAACATTTGGGGGTGTGTGACTAATCTTGTAGCTGTTTGTATTTTAATGCTAATTCCACTTCCCCAAGAAGGGTTGCTTAGTGACTTCCACTGAGCCTTCCCATTTGAATTAGTAAAATAAAGGAAAGCCAGTCACTGGGTGGGGCAAGGAAGTGCTGAAAGGTCTGAGGAAGTCTGAGGACAGAGTATGGAGGTCCTACCAACATGGAATTTCCCAAGGACCAGCTAGACCATGGTGGGATTGATTGGTGTTTTAAAAAGCTATGACCATTAAGAATTTTTTATGTCTAATATCTCATATAGAAAGGCAGGTGTATATTTGTCTATTTGATGTAATCTTGTTGTGTAGAGGGTTTGTGGATTAAGAGTTGAACATATTATCCTGAATGAAAAGCTATCAACTGTAGAGTTGTATTTATGTGGGATTTTGGGGTAGAGAATAAATGGTTTTTAAACAAAAGTTATCAAAAAAAAAAAGACAAGGAACAATACTTTATACTTGTCAAAGGAAAAATCTACCAAGATGAACTCTCAATTCTGAATATCTATGCCCCAGATGGAAGGGCACTCACATTTGTATAAAGAAACATTACTAAAGTTCAAAATACACATTGAACCTCACAGAATAATAGTGGAAGAATTCATCACCCCACTCTAATAAAATATGCCTAAGTGAACCAATTCAACAGAAGCATAGACATTGGTTCCCAGAACAGATTTCTAGCAAGCTTTTCTTTCCTCATGAAAGAGCTGAATAAAAGCACAAAAAGTGAATACAACACACATACAACTATTTCTGCTAAGGTTAGCCTCTGAGGTACAAAAACATTTACAAGAGTTTTAAATGCAGTCCTTAAGCAGTTCTGAACTTTTTTTTTCCTCCAGTTCTCTTAGCCATAGTCCTTTAAAAACAAAAACTATTATTTCAAAGCAGAATTTACACCCACATATAAATTCATGGGCCTGACAATATGGTATTGTTGGACTTGTTACTACTGATATTAGCCTAAATGGCACAACATTGAACAAAATATTCAGTGAATTGAGGACTATAATAAAATGATTTTATTGTTAATTAATGTGACATCTTAATTGTCACCAGTATTTATTAAATAAGTATGTTTATACTTGCTGAATTTCAATTGTTTCAAATAAAATCTCTGTGATCCTATCAACTTACTAGGATAGAATTATAGTTTCACAAAAGAGAACTTCAGTAAAAAACAAAGAGCAGTCTCAAAAAATCCAAATCCTTGTCTCATGTAAATTTAACGAAAGGAATTTACTAGAAGAGAAATAGAAGAGATTAGTTGAACTAAATAGAGGCTGAGTACTTCAGATTGATAGAGTTTAATGTGTAAAAGTATCTATGTCAATAATATCAATTGATTAGATTTCCACTGAGAATACATCAAAGGCTTAATATTTGCACCAATTATGACATTTACAAAATGGGGAAATAGAAAATTTTCTAATATTGAAGATGTATCTTATAAGGAGTGAAAGCCTGCCCCCCACCTCCAAAGGGGGAAAATAAGGACTTGCTGGCTTCAAAGCCTCTCCTCTCAGCTAGTAGATCAATACAAGGCCTTCTCCCACTGAGAGTAGAGTAGCTTTCTAATCTTGTGCAAATAAATACTTAGCTGCTGCAAGAATCTCCAGAATCTCCTGGTGCTGCTGACTCAATATAATATGTAGGCAGGCACTTAACTAACCAGTGATTGAAGAAATATCAAATCTATGACTTCACAGGAAGTTATTTTGCAATTATTCAAATATCTGCTGTGATGGAAAACAGTAAACAAGAAGTTCAAAACCAAGAAGCAATGTAGGAACTGAAGACTAAAGAAGCTTTCTCTTGCTTAGCAGGATTAAAATGAGAACATGAAAGCCAGGAGGAATAATGTGGGAGAAGAATGTAAAGAAGGCTAATAGTCTGGGGATGTATACTCCTGTAAGGAAAAGAGAGAGCCTCTCTCCTGTATATGATTTTATCTCCAGCACTTACTGAAAGTACTTCAAGTTATCTTCAAGAAATCAATAGACACAGAGATTCCCCTCCACTTACTCCCAGCCTATCTTCAATATAGATTTGCCTTGAAATGTGCCTGCATTTTTTTAAATAAATAATTTGAAAAGGCAAATTGCTCGCTAATACTTAGCCACACACTGGTAATACTTGTGGATATTTAGGATAAAGTTTGTTTTTAAAGTTAATGTTTTTTTTTTAATAAAAAGATGACTCCAACTAAGCAAATGCAGAGATATTCAGGGACAAACTCAGGTGAGTCTATGGCAGTGCTAATCAGACATGTAGAGGAATACAAAAAGATCCGTACCCGTCATTATGAACAAAAATCAACTACAAATAGATCAAAAACCTCAACATAAGATTACATTCATGGAATCTGACAAAAGAGAAAGTGGAAAATATTTCTGAGCTCAATGTCACAGCAAAAGGCTTTGTAAACAATATCAATAGCACAGGCGCTAAGAACAAAAGTTAATAAATGGGACCTCCTAAAACTGAAAATTTCTGTACAGTAAAGGACACCATCTTTAGGGCAAAGCGGTGATTTATAAAATGAAAAACAGTTTATTAGGTGCATATCCAGATGGGAGGCTAATATTCATAATATATAAAGAACTCAAAAAAAAATCTGGAAAACAACACAATTTAAATATGAGGTATAAATCTAAACAGTATTCTCGAAGAGGATACGCAAATAGCTGAGAAATATTTAATGAAATGTTCAATGTTCTTAGTCACTGAACTAAGTCATTAGGGAAATATATATCAAAACTACATTGGTATTTCATCTTACACCTGTCAAAATAGCCAATATCCTTGAAACAAATGACAGCTCATCCTGACAAGGATTTGGAGTAAGGAAGCACTCATTCATTGCTAGTGGAAATGCAAACTTTTGCAGCCGCTGTTGAATGCAGTGAAGCAGTGCAGCAGCTCCTCCAGAAGAGGGAATCAATCTACCTCAATATCCAGCTATGATACTCTTGAGACATGTGGTGACTTCAATATGCTTGGTGTATTAGGAGCTATGGACTTGCTAAACTATGTGTGGCCTTGTTCAAGGAATTGTGTCACTGGAGGGGTAGGCTTTGAGACTCTTCTCCTAGCCACATAATGGACAGTGTTTTCCTGTCTGCCTTCAGAACCAAATGGAGGACTCTTGGCTGTCTCTCAAGGAAAATGGCTATTTGGATGTCTCTTCATAGCACTAAGGTATGGCATATACATAAAGAATGCTTCATCCTGCCACCAAGACACTTGTTGACATACTCATTGCTGCTAACTTTATTAATTAATTTATTTATATTAAATTATTTTATTTAAGTACATTCCAAAAGCTGACCCCTTTCCCCCTCCACAAGTTTTTCACCCTATTCCCCGTCAGCTACCCACTTCTGAGAGGGTGCTCCCCCACCTGAACACCAACATTCGTCTTTCCAGGGACATCAAATTTCCACAGGATTAAGTTTGTACTTTTCCACTAATGCCATACAAGGCAGTCCTCTGCTACACGTGCCCAGAGTTATCAAACCGCCCTTGTATGTTCCTTGAATTTTTGGCTTATTCTCTGGGAGCTCATAGAGGTACAGGTTAACTGACACTATTTATCTTCCTGTGGGATGGCCATCACTTTCAACTCCTTCAGTCCTTCCTCTAAGTCTTCTATATTCGTTCCTAACCTCAACCCAAAGGTTGGCTGAAAGTATCTGCATATCTGCATATATCTCAGTCAGTGGAGCCTCTCAGTGGACAACCTTGCCAGGTTCTTATCTGATTGAATAATATGGCCTCACTAATAGTAATAGGATTTTGTGTAGGCACATGGAATAGATCCCAAGGTAGGCCATTCACTGGGTGGTCTTTCTTTCAGTCTCTGCTCCATTTTTGTCCCTGATTTTCCTTTAGACAGAAACAATTCTGAGTTAAAACTTCTGAAAATGGGTGAGTGACACCAGACTCAACTTTGGGCCATTTGTCTACTTAAGGTGGTGTCTTCCAGTTCCATCTTCCCACTGTTGGGCATTTTGGCTAATATTCCCACTAATTCCTGGTAGTATCTCATCTTTGAGATCTCTGAAACTTTCTAGAGTTTCCCCCTGCCACCAAACCACAATTGCTGCATATTTCAATTCATTCTCCTGACCCTCTGGTCATTCTCCTGTCTATCCTTCCCTATAATAGATTCTGACCTACCTTACCCCTCCCTCCATTCCTTTCCCACTCAGTTTCCTCCTTTCCTCTGCCTCCCATGATTAGTTTGTTCCCCTTCTAGATGTGCTTCAGGAAACCACACTTGGGCCTTTCTTCTTGTTAACCTTCTTACAGTCTGGGAGTTGTATCATGGGTATTCTGAACTTTTGGATTAATATATGCTTATCAGTGAATACATACCAGGCATGTCCTTTTGGGTCTGAGTTACCGTACTCAGGATGACATTTTTTAGTTTTACCCATTTGCTTGCAAAATTCATGATGTCCTCATATTTAATGGATGAATAGAATTGCATTACATAAATGAACCACATTTTCTGTATCTATTCTTCTATTGTGGAACATCTAGATTGTTTCTACCTTCTGGCTATTACAAAAAAATAAAAATTAAAAAATCTGCTATGAACATATAAAAACAAATGATCCTTGTGGAATGATGAGACATCTTTTGGGTATATTCCCAGGAGTAATATAACTGGAATTCCAAGTAGAGCTATTTCCAAATTTCAGAGGAACTGCCAGATTGACATCCAAAGTGGTCATACCAGCTTGTAATCTCATTAGCAATAGAGGTGTATTCCTTTCTCCACTTCCTAGCCTTGCTTGAGGTTTTGATCTTAGCCATTCTAACAGGTATGAGGTAGAATCTCAGGGTCATTTTGATTTGCATTTTCCTGACGATTAAAGATGTTAAAAATTTCTTTAAGTGCTTCTCAGCCATTTGAGATTACTCTGCTGAGAATTTTGTTTACCTCTGTATCCCAATTTTTATTTGGGTTATTTGGTGGTTTGAAGTCTAACTTCTTGAATTCTTTGTATATTTTAGACATTAACCCCTCTATATCAAATTTAAGGTTAGTGAATACATTTTCCCAATCCGTAGCTTGACATTTTGTTCTATTGACAGTGTCCTTTGCTTTACAGAAGCTTTTCAGTTTCATGAGGTCCCATTTGGCTTAGAGCCTGAGCCATTGATATTTTGTTCAGAATATTTTTCCCTGTGCAGACATGCTCAAGACTATTTCCCACTTTCTCTTCTATTAGATTTAGTATATCTGGTTCTATGTGGAGGTCCTTAATCCAGTTGGACTGGAGCTTTGTACAAGGAGATAAAAATAAATCAATTTGCATTCTTCTATACACAGACTGCTAGTTAGATCAGCACCATTTATTAAAAATGCTTTTTTCACTGTATAGTTTTGGCTTCTTTATCAATGATCAAATGACTCTAGGTATGTTGTTTTATTTGTAGGTCTTCAGTTCTATTTCATTGATTCTCCTGATTGTCTCTGTATCAATACCATGTAGTTTTTGTCACTATTGCTCTGTAGTAAAGCTTGAGATCAAGGATGGTGATTCCTTCAGAAATTCTTTATTGTAAATAATTGTTTGGTTATCCTGTATAACCCATGTTGCTTCTGTTTCTATTTTGTAGAATAGATTAAGGTGTGTTGATATTAGCTCTTTTTTGAAGGTCTGGTAGAATTCTACATTAAAACAATCTGTCTCTGGCCTTATATTGGTTGAGAGGTCTTTAATGACTTCTATTTCCTTAGGGATATGGGGTTGTTCAGATAGTTTACATAATCTTGAATTAACTTTGGCATATGGGTTAGGTTTGGAAAAATCATCTATTTCATCTAGATTATTTAGCTTTGTTGAGTATAAGCTTTTGTAGTAGGATCTAACTCAAGAAGTTAGACCCCAGAGAATCAAATAATCCTATTAAAAATGGGGTACAAACAAAAAATTCTCAACTGAGGAATATCAAATATCTGAGAAACACCTAAATAAATTCTCAACATCTCTAGTCATCAGGGAAATGAAAATCAAAACAACCCTGAAATTCCACTTCACTTCTTGAGTTTTTTTGTATATATTGGATATTATCTGTCTACTGAATGTGGGATTGGTAAAAATCTTTTCCCAAACTGTTGGTTGCTGTTTTGTTCTTTTGACAGTGTCCTTTGTCATATAGAAGCTTTATTATCTCATGAGGTCCCATTTGTCAATTCTTGTTTTTAGATCATAAGCCATTAGTGTTCTGTTCAGGATATTTTGCAATGTGCCTATGTATTCTAAGATCTTCCCTACTTTCTGTTCTGTTAGTTTCAGTGTACCTGGTTTGATGTGGAGGTCTTTGATCCACTTGGACATGAGCTTTGTACAAGGAGATAAGAAAGGACTGAGTTGCATTCTTCTGTATGCTGTCTGCCAGTTGGACCAGCACCATTTGTTGAAGAGTCTATCCTTTTTCCATTGAATATTTTTAGATACTTTGTCAAAGATCAAGTGACCATAGGTGTATGAGTTCATTTCTGGTCTTCAATTCTATTTCATTGATCTACATTCTTGTCTCTGTACCAATACCAGGCAGTTTCATTACAGTTGATTTGTAATACATCTTGAGATACTAGATTGTAATTCCCCCAGATGTATTTTTAATGTTGAAAATATTTTCTTGATATCTTGGGTTATTTATTATTTTAAATGAATTTCAAAGTTGCTCTTTTTAACTCTATAGATAATTGAGGTGGAAGTATGATGAGAATTGCATTGAATTTATAGATTGCCTTAGGCAAGATGGCCGTTTTTACTATGTTGATCCTTCCAATCCATGAGCATGGAAAATCTTTCCAAATTGTGAGGTCTTCTTCAATTTCATTCTTCAGAGACTTGAAGTTCTTAACATACAAATCCTTCGTTTGCATGGTTAGGTTCACACCAATTTATTTTATATTCTATTGTTCTTCTATCTGTTGAGACGTCTTTTGTTATTGACTATATGGTCAATTTTGGAGAAGGTATAATGAGGTGCTAAGAAGAAGGTGTATTCTTTGTTTTAGGATGAAATATTCTATAGATGTCTGTTAAATTCACTTGGTTCATAACCTCTGCTAGTTCTGCTGTGCCTCTTTTCAGTTTCTACTTCTATGATTTGTCCTTTGATGAGAGTGGTATCTTAGGGTCTGTGTGATATCTGTCCAAGATCTTGTAGCATTCATAATTTCTGTTGGGAAGTCTGGTGTAATTTTGATCAGTTTGTTTTATATGTTCCTTGTCCTTTTCCTCTGACTGCTTTTAGTTACATTCTTTGTTTTGAAGATTTAGTATTTTGACTATTATGTGTCAGAAGGAATTTCTTTTCTGGTCCAATCTATTTAGAGACCTGTAGGTTTCTTTTATGTTCATGGCTATCTCTTTCTTTAGGTTAGAGAAGATTTTCTATAATTTTGTTGCAGATATTTAATGGGTATTTTGGTTGGGAGTCTCAAGTGTCTTCTACATCAATTATTCTTAGGTTTGGTCTTCTCATTGTGTCCTGGATTTCCTAAAAGTTTAGGGTTAGCAGTTTTTTAATTTTTACATTTTCTTCGATTGTTGTGTCAATGTTTTCTATATTATCTTCTGTCCCTGAGATTCACTCTTCAAACTCTTGCATTCTGGTGATGATACTTGTGTCAATCACTCCTCACTTTATTCCTAGGTTTTCTATATCCAGAATTGTCCTTCTTTGTGTTTTCTTTATTGTTTCTATTTCCGTTTTTAAATCCTGGATGACTTTGTTCAATTCCTTCATCTGTTTGCTTGTGTTTTATTGTGTTTCTCTAACACTTATGCTTGTTTTTCTGTGTTCTCCTGTATTTGATTTTTTTCAACTATTTGAAAAAAAATAAATGTACAGATTTGAAATATTTTTGCATAAAAGTATATGAATACATATTTGTCAGCACTTGATTTTTTAAAGGTTTGATAGTATGCATTAAAATCTTACTAGCTACAATAAACATGAAGTATATGTAAAACAAGATATAAACTCAAAATAATCAAAGTTTTCTTGGTGGGTAAAAATTAAGCATAATAGTTTTTTATTTTCCTTTTTTTTTGGGGGGGGGATAGTTATTTCTTGAACTTCATATACTCTGTGTATTGTTTCTAGGGTGTTCAGAGCTTTCTGGAATTAGTATCAAATTATCAGTGACTGAATATTATGTCTATTCTGTTGTGAGTGGGTTATGCCACTCAGAATGATATTCTTTAGATGCATCCATTTTCTTAAGAATTTCATAAAGTCATTGTCTCTGATAGCTGAGCAGTACTCCATTGTGTAAATATTTTTGTATCCATTCATCTACTGAGGGACATCTAGGTTCTTTTTAGCTTCTGGCTATTATAAATAGGGCTGCTATGAACATTGTGGTGCAAGTGCCTATGTTGTATGTTGGAGCGTCTCTGTGGTAAATGCCCAGAAGTGGAATAACTGGGTCTTCAGATAGTATGACATCCAATTTTCTGAAGAATCACCAGACGGATTCCCAGAGTGGTTGAACCAGTTTACAATGCCACCAACTGTAGAGAAGTGTTCCTTCTTTCTCTACATCCTCGCCAGCATTTGCTATCAACTGAATATTTGATCATAGCAATTCTAGTTGGTGTGAGATGGAATCTCAGGGTTGTTTTGGTATGCATTTCCTGAAGGGAAACGATGTGGAACACTTCTTTAGATGCTTCACAGCCATTAGATATTCCTCAATTGAGAACTTTTTGTTTAGCTCTGTACTACATTTTTTAATAGGATTCTTTGATTCTCTGTAGTCTTTCTTGAGTTCTTTGTATATCTTGGATATTAGGCCTCTATCAGATGTGGGGTTGGTAAAGATCATTTCCCAATCTCATGGCTGCCATTTTGTTTTTGGGACAGTGTCCTTAGCCTTTCAGAAACTTTGCAATCTCAAGAATTCCCATTTGTTGAAATTTGACTTTAGATTATGAGCCATTGGTGTTCTGTTCAGGAAATTTTCTCCTGTGCCTATGTGTTCTAAGGTTTTCCCTACTTTCTCTTCTAATAATTACAGTGTACCTTGTTTAATGTGGAGATCTTAGATCCACTTGCACTGAAGCTTTATACAAGGAGATAAGAAAAAGTCTATTTTCATTCTTCTGCATGCTGAGTGCCAGATAGGCCAACACCATTTGTTGAAGAGGCTGCCCTTTTTCCATTGAATGTTTACAGCTCCTTTGGCAAAAATCAAGTGACCATATATGTGAAGGCTCATTTCTGGTTTTTATATTTTATTTAATTGATCCACATGCCGATCTCTGTACCGGTACCATGCAGTATTTAGCACAATTGCCTTGTAATATAGCTTGAGGTTAGGGATAGTCATTCTTAAAGTTGTTTTCTTGTTGTTGAGGTTAACTTTCTCTATTCTAGGTCTTTTGTTATTCCAGATGAAATTGCACATTGCTCTTTCCAACTCAATGAAGAACTGGGTTGGAATTTTGATAGGGATTGCACTGAATCTGTAGGTTGCTTTTTGTAAGATGGCCATTTTTACAATGCTGATCCTTTGAATATATGAGCATGGGAGATCTTTTCATTTTCTGAGATCTTCCTCCATTTCCTTCTTTAGAGGTTTAAAGTTTTTGTCATACAGGTCCTTCACTTGCTTACTTAGAGTCACACCAAGGTATTTCATATTGTTTGTGATTATTGTGAAGGATAACTTTTCCCTAATTTCTTTCTCCACATGTTGTCCTTTGAGTAGAGGAAGGCTACTGATTTGTTTGAGTTAATTTTATATCCAGCCACTTTGCTGAACTTGTTTATCAGCTGTAGGAGTTCTCTGGTGGAATTTGTGTGGTCACATAAGTACACTATTATGTCATCTGCAAATATTGATGTTTTTACTTCTTCCTTTCCAATTTGTATCCTTTTGATTTCTTTTAGCTGTGTAATTGCTCCAGCCAGGAATTCCAGTACTAGGTTAAATAGGTTGGGAAAGCGTGGGCAGCCTTTTTGAGTCCCTGATTTTAGTAGGATTGCATCAAGTTTCCTACCCTTAAGTTGAATGTTGGCTGTTGGTTTGCTATATATTTCTTTTGTTATGTTTAGGTATGGGCCTTTGATTCCTGTTCTTTCCAAGACTTTTAACATGAAGGGGTGTTGAATTTTGTCAAATGCTTACTCAGCATCTAGTGAGATGACCATGTGGTTTTTTTCTTTAAGTTTGTTGATATGGTAGATTACATTGATGGATTTCTGTATCTTAAACTACCCCTGCATCACAGGCATGAAGCCTACTTGATCATGGTGAATGATTATTTTGATGTGTTCTTGGATTTGGTTTGTAAAGATTTTGTTGGGTATTTTGCATCAATGTTCATAAGTGAGACTGGTCTCAGGTTCTCTTTCCTTGTAGGGTCTCTGTGTGGTTTAGGAACAAGGGTTATTGTAGCCTCAAAAAAAAATGAGTTAGGTAGTGTTCTGGCTGATTCTATTTTGTGGAATAGTTTGGAGAGTATTGTTATTATGTCGTCAATAAATGTCTGATAAAATTCTGCACTAAACCCATCTAGACCTGGGCTTTTTTTGGTTGGGAGGGTTTTGATGACTGCCTCTATTTCTTTAGGTGTTATGGGATTATTGAGATGATTTACCTGGTCCTGATTTAACTTTAGTATCTTCTATCTGTCTAGGAATTTGTCCATTTCCTCCAGATTTTCCAGCTTTGTTAAATATAGGCTTTTGTAGTAGGATTTGATGATTTCTTGAATTTCCTCAGTTTCAGTCATTATTTCTCCACTTTCCATTATGATTTTGTTAATTTGGATCGTCTCTCTTTGCCCTCTAGTTAGTCTGGCTAAGGGTTTATCTATCTTGTTAATTTTCTCAAAGAACCAGCTCTTGGTTTTGTTGATTCTTTCAATGGTTATTTTGGTTTCTATTTGGTCAATTTTGCCCTAAGTTTGATTATTTCTTGCTGTCTACTCCTCTTGGTGTATCTGCCTCCTTTTTTTCTAGATCTTTGTTTTAGACATCTGTGCTGTCAATTTGCTGATGTATGCTTTCTCCAGTTTCTTTTCGGCAGCACTCAGAGCTATGAGTTTTCCTCTCAGTACTGCTTTCATTGCATCCCATTGGTTTAGGTATGTTGTGTTTTTGTTTTCATTGAATTATAAAAATCCTTGATTTCTTCCTTTATTTCTATTTTGACCCTGCTATCGTTTAATAGAGCATTGTTTAGTTTCCATGTGTATGTGGGCTTTCTCTTGTCTTTGCTGTTATTAAAGACCAGCCTTAGACCATGTGATCTGAAAGGGTGCATGGGAGTATTTCAATCTTCTTATAACTATTGAGGCTACTTTTGTGGTCAATTTTCAAGAAGGTGCCTTCAGGTTCTGAGATGTATTCTTTTGTATTAGGATGATATGTTCTGTGAATATCTATTAATTCCTGTTGGTTCATCACTGCTAATTTTACAGTGTCCGTGTTCAATTTTCTTTTCCACGATCTGTCCACTGGTGAGAGTGGAGTAATGAGGTCTCCCATATTATTGTGTGGTGCCTCATGTAATTTTTGAGCTTTAGTAGGGTTTCTTTTATGAATATGGGTGCTTTTGTATTTGGATCATAAATGTTTAAGATTAAGTGTTTCTCTTGACAATTATCTCCTGTAATGAGGAAAAAGTGTCCTTCTTTATCTTTTTTTGGAAAACTTTTGGGTAAAATCTACTTTATTTGATATAAGAATGGCCACTCCATCTTTCTTCTTGGGGCCATTTGCTTGTAAGTTTTTTCCAAACCTTTTACTCTTACACAGTGTCTGTCCTTGTCTCTGAGATCAGTTTCCTGTATGCAGCAAAATGCTGGGTTTTGTTTATCTATCCAGTCTGATAGCCTCTATCTTTTTATTGGGGAATTGAGTACATTTCTATCAACAAATGTTAAGGATCAGTGGTTGCTTTTCCTGCTATTTTTGCTTTTGGAGGTTGAATTCTGCCTGTGTGCCTTTCTTCTTTTGGTTTTCTTGCTTAGGAGTTTTCTTGTTTTTACTAGGATGTAGTTCCCCCTCCTCGTATTGGGTTTCCACCTATAATTCATTGTAGTGCTGGGTCTTTGGTTGATATTGTGTAAATTAATTTTGTCTTGGAATATCTTAGTCTCTCCATCTGTGGTGATTGAGAGTTTTGCTGGGTATAGCATCTTGGGCTGGCACTTGAGCTCTCTTAGGGTTTGCATGATGTCTGTCCTGGCTCTTCTAGGTTTCACAATCTCTGTTAAGAAACTGGGTGTAATTCTTATTGGTCTGCCTTTATATGTTACATGACCTTTTTCTTACTGCTTTTAGAATTCTTTCTTTGCTTTGGGCACTTGGCATTTTGACTATTATGTGTAGGGAGGAAATTCATTTCTGATCCACTCTATTTGAAGTTCTGTAGGCTTCTTTTATGCTCGTGGTCATCTCATCCCTAAGGGTAGGGATGTTTTCTTCTACAATTTTGTTGAAGATATTTACTGTGCCTCTTAGTTGATATTCTTTGCCCTCTTCTATTCCTATTATCCTTAGGTTCGGTTTTCTCATTGTGTCCTGGATCTCCCAGATTTTTTGGGATAGGAGCTTTTTGGCTTTTGCATCTTTTCTGACTGTTTTTTCTGTTTTCAATGTTGTCTTCAGCACCCTAGATTCTCTATTCCATCTCTTTTAGTCAGTTGGAGATGCTTGCATCTGTGACTCCTGATTTCTTTTTTAGATTTTCTACCTCTAGGGTTGTCTCTTTTAGTGTTTTCTTTATTGTTTCCATTTCCATTTTAAATTCACTCTTCCATTTTTTCATTTCTTTGGTTCTGTTTTCCTCTAATTCTTTGATTTCTTTGAGTGTTTTTTTTTGTTTGTTTGTTTGTTTGTTTCCTCTTTAAAAGCTTTTATTTCTTTATTCTTTTCCTCCTGTTCTTGTTTAAGGATCTCTATCATCATCTTGAGGTATGATTTTGGGCCTGAGTCTTTTTTTTTTTTCTGGAGTGTTTGGCATTCTGCTCTTTGCTGTAGTGGGAGAGCTGGGTTCTGGTGTTGCCAGGTTGTCTTGGTTTCCCTTGGGTGAGTTCTTTCACTTTTCTCTTGCCATCTTGTTGTCTGTGATTATGTGTGGTCTTATTTTCAGTGATTGGTTCCAGTCTCTCCTGTGTACCTGGCCTGTGTCCCTGAATCTCTGCTGTTCCTGGTGGCAGATGGCCTGAGCATTTGGTCCTCATGCACCCGCCCACTGGGTAGAAATCGAGTCCCTATGGCAGAGTTCCTTCTTCCCTGAACCAATCGGGGATGCACACTTTCTCGGGTGCTCTACCCAGACCTCTCTGTGCCTCAGCTACTCTCAGCTCAATCTCTTCAGACCTGTGTCTGGATCTCAGCTATTACTGGTGGCAGATGGTCTGAGCACCTATTCTGCATGCTCGGACCCTCCAGTTGGAAACCGAGTCCCTACATTAGAGTTTCTCCTCCCCTGAACCAATTGGGGGGCATGCTTTTCGGGTGCTCGGCCCAGACCTCTCTGCACCCTGGCTACTCACAGCACTTTCTCACCATGCCTCCTTCCCTAGATCTCCTCTGTTCCTAGTGGCAGATGGCCTGAATACCTGTTCTTCACTCATGGGCCTGCCAGGTGGAAACCAAGTCCCTACAGCAGAGTTCCTGCTCCCCTGAACCCATGGTGGGGGCAAGCTTTCCGGGCTCTCGGCCCAGACCTCTCTGTGCCTCGGCTACTCACAGCACAGTCTCACCAGGACTGTGTCCCTGGATCTCAGCTGTTCTCTCCTGTATTTCTTTAAGGGAGTTATTCGTGTGCTTTTGGAGGCCTTCTATCATCAGCCTGAGGCACTATTTTAAGTCCAAATCTTGTTTTTCTGGTATGTTGGAATATACACTACTTGCTGTGGTGGGAGAGCTGGGTTCTCATGTTACCAGTTTGTCTTTGTCTGTTATTTAGATTCTTGTGCTTGCCTCTTGCCATCTTCTTGTTTTTCATGTTAGTTGAGTTGATGTCTCTAAATGGAGCTTGTCTTTCCTGTGTGTCTGTGGACCGTGGGCTCCAGAGGGAGATTGGTCCTGGGTATTCAACTCTCTCTGTGCAGGCTGTGAGTTTTGATGATGATGGTCAAGCTCTAGGTCTGGCTGCATATAGAGGCTTAAAGAGCACAAACTCAAGCAGTAACATGATACCTGTGCCTTCAGAGTTTCCACAGGCCTCTCCCTAGATAATCAGTGGAGTGATAGTGTGGGCTTAATCATGGGCTTAGTAGGGAAAGTGCTTCTGCTTTTCCTCTAGTTTTCTTTGGGAAGGCTGCAAGTCCTGATAGTGGCAGTGTGCCTGCTTGCTCTGCCTGTGGCAAGAATGTATATTCTTTTGTTTTAGGGTTAAATGTTCTGTACATATCCATTAAATCCATTTGGCTTATAACTTCTATTAGTTTTACTGTGTCACTATTTTTTGTTTCAATGATCTCTCTATTAGAGTGGGGTGTTGAATTTTTCTACTATTATTGTATGAGGTTCATTGTGTGTTTTCAAGTTTAGTAATGTTTCTTTTACAAATGTGAGACCCTATATTATAGGTGTTTTTTTTTTACAAGCTATTCTCTGTTTTTGTTGTTGTTTTTATTTTCAATTAGAAAAATGTGGAAAGATTGGTACAGAAATATGAATAAATTTAATCATGGATACAGGATTCGCAGTTGATTTGAGTTAACCACAGCCCGCATGTCCTGTTGTCTTTATCACACTATTTTAAAAGTATATGTTTATAATTGAACCATCTATCTTAATGAGGTCGTGCTATACAAAAATGTTCTTAAAACTTTAGGGAAATGAACACACACATAAGCAAGAGACAAAATGAAAAGAACTCTATGCTCAATAACAACAGAACTGAGATATTTCGTGGATATCAGTTAAGGATTCGGCCTTGATCACAAAGCAACTGCTCCATGACCTCAGCCTTCACAGTTCAAATGTGAAGTGCTCTGGGTTTGTTCAGTTTAGATTTTGTATATTCCTTTTGAACTCGGGGAGAAAATAATCTTTTCTTACTTTGTCTGTTTACTAGCTGAGTCATCTAAAGTAAACTTGCAAAAAGAGATAAGGGAATAAAAGACATGCATATTTTCTTTTACGTTTAATATGCAAGTATTCTCTTAACAAAAAAGGGAACACCCAAGGAAGCCATTAGAATTGGAATGTTTTATGTCATGTCCTCTGGCAAAGAATGGCAGCTTGTTGAAAACAGAAGAAGTGGCTTCAGGTATGGTAAATCCAGGGAAGGAGAGTTTAAGAGGCACATTAGTGGTAAACAAGTTCCTTTGTTCAACAATAGCTCAGCACTGTCCTCATTACTGAAAATAATGGCTGACTCAACAATCTGTTTGCCTGTCTTCTTGGAAAAGCAGACCAACCTGTTATTGAACCCAAATAACTCCACTCAAATCACCCTGGCAGCAACAGCAGCAGCAGTCCTCACTCCCTGCCACAATGTTCTGGGCACACACACATGCACATACACAAACACATGCACACACACACACACACACACACACACACACACACACACACACAGAGTTTTTATATTTTAATATGCGTTAAAAAGCTCAATGGCTGGACCATTTCCAAATCTTCACATGGCTAACACACTCCCCTCTAATATTCCTGAGTTATTATTTACTAAAATGTGTATATTTCACCTTGGCTGCCCCAGACCGATACCTGTATACCTCTTGGGCTACGTTCCCCAGCACCTACATGAGGGCTTGTGTTCTCTGTCCAGCACACCTCAGGCATGTCTTCTACTCTTTTTCTGGCATGGTAGCTATCTCTTTTCCTGCTCTTTTCTTGGTCCCTTGTCTGGGACTCATAAAGCCTGGCCTCTGTCTCCCTGCTTTGCCATTAGTCACCAGTAACTTTATTTACCAATCAAAACCAGCAGAAGACAGGGTTCCTTGATGTCTTACATTCGAACATGTGCATTCTTGTGCAATGT